>NW_006921752.1:7310393-7319777 GCF_000298275.1 Orycteropus afer afer
TTCTGGGTTCTCAATTTTGTTCCACTAGTCTATGTATCAGTCATTGTACTAGTACCAGGCTATTTTGACTACCATGGTTGTATAGTAGGTTTTAAGATCAAGGAGTGTGAAGTCTCCCACTTTGTACTTTTTCTTTAGTAGTGCTTTGCTTATCTTGGGTCTCTTTCCTTTCCATGTAAAGTTGGTGATTAGTTTTTCCATCTATTTAAAGAATGATGATGTATTCTGGATCAGGATTGCGTTACATCTGTAGATCACTTTGGGTAGTATTGACATTTTCACAATGTTGAATCTTTTATCCATGAGCATGGTATATTTTTCCTTTTATGTAATTTTTGTTTGTTTGTTTGTTTCTTATAGCAGTGTTTGTAGGTTTGTTTGTATACATCTTCCTTGTCTCTGATTAGATTTATTCCTAATTACTTCATCTTTTGAGTGGCTATTGTTAATGTTATTGTTTTCCTGATTTCCTTTTCAGAGATCTCTTGATTAGTGTAATGGAATCTGATTGACTTTTGTGTGTTGGTGTTATACTCTGCTACCTTTCTGAATCTTTCAATTAGTTCCAGTAGTTTTGCTGCCAAATCTTTGTGATTTTCTAGGTATAGGATCATACCATCTACAAATAGAGGTAGTTTCTGTTTGCCAATTTGGATGCCTTTTATTCTGTTTTTGTGCCTTATTGCTCTGGCTTGGACTTCCAATACAATATTCAATAGGAGTGGTGAGAAAAGACATCCTTGTCTGGTACCCATTTGCAAGGGGAATGCTTTCAGTCTCTCTGTTGAGACTGATGTTGACCATTGGTTTTGTATATATGCCCTTAATTATGTTGAGGAATTTCCCTTCTATTCCTATCTAGTGTTTTTATCAGGAATGTGTGTTGGATTTTGTCAAATGCCTTTCTGCATTGATTGATATAATCATGTGCTTTTTCCTTCGTTTTATTTATGCAGTGTATTATTATGTTTTTTCTAATGTTGAACTATCCTTGCATACCTGGTATAAATCCCACTTGGTTATGGTATATTATTATTATTATTTTGATATGTTGTTGGTGGCTAGAATTTTGTTGAAAATTTTTGTGTCTATATTCATGAGAAATCTTGGTCTATACTTTTTAATTGTGTCTTTACCTGGCTTTGCTATTAGGATTTTGATTGCTTCATAAAATGAATTTGGGAGAATTCTTGTCTTTTCTATCTTCTGGAATATTTTCAGTAGAATTGATGTCAATTTTTCTCTGAATATTTAATAGAATTCACCAGTGAAGCTCTCTGGGTGAGGACTTTTTTTTTGTTGGTAATTTTTTTGATGACCTGTTCAATTTTTTCTTCTGTGATGGGTCTGTCAAACTCTTCTATCTTGGTGTATGTTAGTTTAGGTAGGTAGCGTGTTTTTAGCATTTTTTCCATTTCTTCTAAGTTTTCAAATCACTAGAGTATAGTTTTTTATAGCATTCTGTTAGTCATAGTATTCATTGTATCCTTTTTATTTCTGTTGTGAAGTCACCCATTTCATGTTTTATTTGTGTTATTTGCATCTTCTCCTTCTTTTCCTTTATTATATTTGCTTTGTCAGTTTTTTAATCCTTTCAAAGAATCAACTTCTGGTCTTGTTTATTCTTTCTATTATTTTTCCATTTCATTTATTTCTGCTTGAACATTTACTATTTCTTTTCTTCTGGTGACTGCAGGCTTATTTTACTATTTTGTAAGAGTTGGTGATGTTGGCTTAAGGTGTTAATTTTGGTTCTTTCTTCTTTTTTGATGTGTACATTTCTTGCTAAAAATTGTCCTCTGAGCACTTTTGCTGTATGCAAAGATTTTTATATTTTGTGTTTTCATTCTTATTTGACTCGAGGAATTTTTTAGTTCATTTTTTATTACTTCTGTTACCAAGTAGTTTTTAAGCAGGATGTTAATAAGTTTCCATGTATTTCAATATTTTTATTTGATCTTCCTTTGTTGATTTCTAATTTTATGGTGGTGTGATCTGAGAAAATGCTTTGCAATATTTCAGTGTTTTTAAATTTATTGAGGCTTGCTTTGTGACTTAACATATGGCATATTCAATAGAATGTTCATTGTGCACTGGAAAAGAATATATATTGTGCTGTTGTTGGATGGAGTGTTCTGCCTATGCATATGCAGTCAAATTGGTTGATTGTGATCTTTATTTGTTTAGTTTCTTTCTACTTGTTCTGCACTTCATTGGAAGTGGTGTATTAAAGTATCATATTATTATTGTGGAGCTGTGTATTTCTCTTTTCAATTCCATTAAAGTTTGATTTATATATTTTGGCGCTCTTTTTGGGTACATAGATATTTCTTATGGTTATGTCTTCCTGTTGTAGTGACTCTTTAATCATTATATAATGTCCTTCCTTGTTTCTTCTGATGGTTTTTTACTTAAAGTCTATTTTATCAGAAATTAATAATGCCACTCCTGCTCTTTTTTTTGGTTGACATTTGCTTCATATATGTTTATCCATTCTTCAATTTTTATCTTATTTTTGCCTTTCTCTCTAAAGTGTGTCTTTTGTAGATAGCATATTGATGAGTTATGTTTTCCTATCCATTCTGCTACTCTCTGTGTCTTGACTGGTGCATTTAATCCATTCACATTCAGTGTAATTATAGGTAAGTATGAATTTATTGCAGTCATTTTGTTGTGAGTGTTTTTGTGGTGTTGCTGATTTTTTACATATAATTTTCTGTACAGAGTTCACATGGTTTATAGAGTTACTTCTTATTTTTTCATGTTGTTGTTTTAGTATTTTCTAAATCTTGAAATTGAAGGTTTTTTTTTAACAAATTTCTGCTGTCTGAAATTTATCAAATATGCAATCGAGATGTATAGATAATTACTGTTGATTGGAATGCAAAATTTGGAAACAAAGAAGAAGCATCAGTATTTGGAAACTATGGCCTAGGTGATTGAAATGATGCTGGAGATTGCATGATAGAATTTTGCTCAACCAAATACTTATTCATTGCAAACACCTTTCTTAAACAACATCGACAGTGACTATATACATGGACCTCAGCAGATGGAATACACAGGAATCAAACTATCAACATCTGAGAAAGACAATGGTGGTGGAGATGATTAATATAATCACTCAGAACCAGTCCAGGGGCTGACTGTGTAACAGACCACGAATTGTTTATATGCAAGTTTAAGTTTAATCTGAAGAAAATTAAAACAAGACAATAAGAGCCTAAATACCACATGAGTATATCCCACCAAAGTTTAGAGACCATCAGAAGAATAGATTTGATACACTAAACACCGGTGATCAAAGACCAGATGAATTGTGGTGTGACATCAAGGTCATCATACATGAAGAAAGGAAAAAGTCATTAAAAAGACAGTGAAAGAATAGAAGACCAAAACGGATGTCAAAAGAGACTCTGAAATTTGCTCTTGAAAGGGGAGTAGCTAAAGCAAATGGAATTAATAAAGAAATAAAGAAGCTGAACAAAATTCAAGGGGCAGGTTAAGAGGACAAAATAAAGTATTATAATGAGATGTGCAAAGACTTGGAATTGGAAAATCAAAGGGGAAGAACACACTTGACATTTCTCAAGCTGAAAGAACTGAAGAAAATATCCAAACATTGAGTTGCAATACTGTAGGATTCTTGAGCAAAATATTGAACAATGCAGGAAGCATCAGAAGAAGATGGAAGGAATACACAAAGTAACTGTACCAAAAAGAAATGGTGGACTTTCAACCATTTATTAAGGTTGGACAATCTACTTCCATAGTGATACTGCCTCGGAAACTCAAGGAGGGGTCTCTATGAGTCAAGTCTGACTCGATGGTACGTAACAACATCAACAACATGTGATTAAGAACCAATGGCATTGCAAATAATGATACTGTAGTTATGAGCAGCTAATGAGAAGACAAAGTATTAGATCCAATGAAGACAGTGGAAGAGAGTAAGTTAAACGACTGGGAAAAATAAAAAACCCACCTAGCTGGTGGAGCTGAAGAGAAGTCATTAAAAATACACAGGAAGTCAAAGAGGAGGGAAAAAAAAAACTTCATGGAACCCACAGACATTAAAGACATAGAATAGTCACACTGGGAGTATTTCAAGGTGAGCTAAACCATGAGTGGGGGTGAAGAGCATACTGGGAAATGGAGCAGGACCTTCTTAGCTTGTTGTTGTTGTTGTTTGCCATCAAGTCGGCCCTGACTCATAGCGACCCCTCCTTGGGTTTCCGAGGCAGTATCACTACGGAAGTAGGAATGCCCAACCTTCCTTCTTAGCTTAAGCTGTTGCAAAGTCTAGAAGGGAGTGGGGAAAAGGGAAAAGAAACTCTCTCTAAATAAACAGAACTCCAAATAGGACACATGGCAGTGGGCTCAAGTCCAACTCTTAGTAACCCTTTTCAGCACAGAGTAGAACTGAGGCCTAGGATTTAGGGACATGTAGATCCATGCAGAGGAGGGTGTGCTTTATCCTTAGGGGTGCCTGGCTGGTCTGAACTGCAGAACTTTGATGGGTGGTCAAACACTATCATCAGCAGACTGCTCCAACTGGAGCCAGGGGCTGCGGCTGTCCTCCATGCCTTCATCACTGACTGGATTATCTCACACTAAGCACAGAAAACAGGTTTTGGCTTTCTCCCCTAGGGGTTGTTCTTGTGCCGGTCACCTTTCTTCTGCATGAGAATGCCTATGAGTGAATGAATTCTGGCATAGCGGCCAATTCCCAGGGCCACTGGCTGAACATAATTGGAGGGACCCCTCCTCAGATACCTTATATTCCATTCATTTTTCTACTATCCTTTTGCCCAATTTCTCTTCCTTTATATCTGGTCATTTGCCCTATTGTCTCTGACTTTTCTTTCATTTTTCCAAACCTTGATCCTTCTTACTCACCCACTTTAGTTTTCTCTCTTTGTCTTATATTCCTTTTTCTTTCCCTCTATTTCTTGTCATCTATTTCTGTTCTATGTTTTCATCTCTTCTACTTCTTGTTTTTTTTTCCCCTTTCCCTCCCTCATCCAATGGGAGGGACATATTAACCCTCAACTAGTCAACCATAGCTACTACACCAACCACTTCACCCAACAATAGCAATAGTTCCTGCACCATAAATCAATGACAGTCAGTGAATAGCACCTGTTTGTCCCAACTTCAAATCCTCTTCACAATGAACAGAGACCTGCACTCACATCCCCAACAGTGATTCCACCAACACAGAGAAATCTGGAGGGCAACCCAGTACAGGTGAGTTAAGTGCACCTGCTCCACACTTACAGATATATTAAAACAAAGTAAAACATAAAACCAGTGTGAAACAAATCAGTACATAACTAACAAATAAAGACAACAACTTTAAAATGTCTAGGAAACAACAGACAACTTTAAAATCAAACAAAAACCAAGATAAGATAGTAGAAACAAGTGTCCAAACTAAGAATTAGGAAATCTCCCTGAGGAATAGTAAGCAATAGAACTATCTGATAAGGAATTCAAAATATATATACATATCCTTCCAAGAGCTCAAGGAAACCATAAACAGAAGCAATGAAAAGACAGACAGTACCCTCGAAGAATTCAGGAAAACCATTCAAGAGCAAAATAATAAAATAAATACACAATTAGAAATTAATAATCCAGAAGATGAACACTAAAATTAGAGAAGTAGATAACACATTGGAAGGACTAAAGAGTAGACTAGAACTGGCTGAAGAATGCATTTCCCACCTTGAAGACAAATCCCTTGATGCAAGCTTGTATGAGGAAAAATCAGAACAAAGATTTAAGAGAAATGAAGAAAACCTAAGAGTTATATGGGATGACAGGAAAAGAAAAAACATATGCCTAATTGTAATCCCAGAATTAGAGGAGGCAAAAATAACCACAGAGAAAATTGTCAAAGACTTGCTAACAGAAAAATTTCCCCATATCATGAAAGAGGAAGCTCTGGTGACATAGTGCCTAAGGCATTTGACTGCTAACCAGAAGGTTGGTTGTTCAACCCCGCCTCCAACCACTCCTCAGAAGGAAGATTGGAAAATCTATTTCCGTAGAGACACCACCTTGGAAAACCAAGGCGGGGAGTCCCTATGAGTCAGAAACGAATCAATGGTAGTGAGTTTTTATCATGAAAGAAGAAAAGATAGCCACTCAAGAAGCTCAACAGACTCCATACAGAAGAGACCCCAAGAGAAAGTCACTGAGACATCATAATCATCATAATCAAAGTTTCCAAAACCAAAGACAAAGAAAGAATCTTGGGAGCAGCTTGGGAAAAACGATATGTTACCTACATTGGCAACCAATAAGACTAAGCTCTGATTTCTCAGCAGAAACTATGCAGGCAAGAAGTCAATGGGATGGCATATCCAAAACCTTGAAGGAAAAGAATTGCTATATCTATGCACCCAATGAGAACTCCAAAATACATAAATCAACCAAGAATTATATATCCAGCCAAACTTTCCCTCAAATATGAGTGTGAAATCAAGGCATTCTAAGACAAACAGAAATCAAGGGAATTTGTGAAAACCAGATCCACCCTACAAGATATGCTAAAGGAAGTCCTTTCAATAGAGAACCCACAACAGAGAACAATAATTTAAAATCAAGACACTTGACACTACCACCTAGAAATCAATTCAGAAAAAGGTTCTCAAAGTAAACTCACAAAAAAATGTAAATAAATAGGAGAGTCAATCTGCAAATGACACCTGCAACAAAACAAGTAAAGGAATAAAATATTTAATTATAAAACTTCAAAATGGAGAGGAAGATAAGACAATGTCTTTATGGAACACTCTGTTCCAAACTTAGGGAGATAAGCATTTACTTCAGGGTAACCACAAAGAAAATTAACAATCCTTCTAAGCAAAATAAGAAAGAAGAAAATCAAAATGGTTTAGTAAACACAAAACCAACAATAATGAAGAGAAAAAAAATACATGATAACAAATTGAACTCAGCACAGAAAAATATTTGGAACAAAGAAATCACCAACAACACAACAAAAAACACAATATAATGGCAGCTTTAAATTCATACCTATCACTAATTACACTCAATGTGAATGGACTAAATGCACCAGAGAAGAGAAAGAGAGTGGTAGATTGGATAAGAAAAGAAGACTCATCAATATTCTGCCTACAGAGATCCACTTTAGACACAAAGATAAAAAATAAATTAAAAATCAAGGGATTAAAAAAAATATATCAAGCTAATGGCAATCAAAAAAGACCAGGAGCAGCAATATTAATTTCTGATAAAATATACTTGAAGATGAAATCCAACATAAGGGACAAAGAAGAGCACTATATGATGTTAAAAGGGTCAATTGACTAAGAGGACATTACCATAATAAATGTCTGTGCATGCAATGAAAGAGCTCCAAAATACATAAAGCAATTATTTACTGAATTGAAAGGAAAAATAGACAATTCTACAAATATAGTAGGAGACTTTAACACACCATGTTGAAGGAAGGACAAAACAACTAGAAAAAACTCAACAAAGATACAGAAGAACTCAACAACACAATTAGCTGACTTGATCTCATAGACATATACAGAGCACTCCACCCAACAAAAGCACAATACACATTCTTCCCAGTGCACATGGATCATTCTCCAGAACACACCATATGTTAGGCCACAAAACAAGCTTCAATAAATTTAAAAACATTGAAATACTATAAAACATCTTAGATCACAATGCTATAAAATAAGAAATCAATAATAGGAAAACCAAGGGGAAAAAATAAAATATGTGGAAACTGAATAATACACTATGCAAAAGCTACTTGGATAACAAAAGATATAAAATGTGAAACAAAAACCATTCCTAGAAACAAATGAGAATGAAAATACAACTTACTGAAACCTTTGGGACCCAGTGAAAGCAATACCCAAAGGTCAATTTATAGCAATAAATACACACATAAATAAAGAAAAAAGAATCAAAACCAACACTTTCATGCAACAACTCCAACAATTAAGAAAAGAGCAACAAAAGAAATCTACGGAATCCAGAAGGAAGGAAATAATGAAGATCAGAACAGATATAAATGAAGCAGAAAACAACAAAACAAACAAACAAACAAACAAAAAAACAGACAAAAACAACAAGACAAGAATCTGGTTCTTTGAAAAGATTAATAAAATTGACAAACCATTGGCAAATTTTGCAAAAGAAAAGAAAGAGAAGATGTAAATAAAATGAATAATAAATGAAATGGGTGACATGCCAACAAAAACAACTGAAATAAAAAAATATAATAACAATATTATGAAAAATTGTACTCCAACAGATTCGAGAACCTAGCCATTAGAGAGATGCAAATCAAAACAACAATGAGGTATAATCTTACACCAGTAATAATAGCAAAGTTCAACAAGATAGAAAATAACAAATGCTAGTGAGGGTATGCAGAGATTGGAACCCTCATACATTGCTGGTGGGATGTAAAATGGTAACATCACTGTGGAAAAAGTATAGCACTTTCTTTAAAAATTGAAAATAGAAATACCATTTGATCCAGCAATTCCATTACTAGGAATATATCCTAAAGACGTGAGAGACAGGACATGAGCAGACCTATGCACACCCGTATTCATCACAGCACAATTCACTATAGCAAAGAGATGGAAACAACCTAAGTGCTCATCAACAGATGAATTGATAACTCACTCAGTGGAATATGGTACACTCACACAATGAATACTATGAAACATTAAAGAATAATGAGGAATCCACGAATCTCCTTTTAATGGGATAGATTTGGAAGACATTATGCTGAGTGAAATATGTCAATCACAGAAGGATACATATTGTATTAATCCATTATTGTAAAAAATCAAAGGAAATGTTTACTCAGGGAAGGAAATTCACTTTGTTAGTTACTGGGAATGGGAGGGGAGGGGAGGGAAAATTTCTGACAAGTTGATTTTGGTGAGGGGAGGGGTGGTATGGCAAGAGTGTGTGACCTACATGGTGACAATGGGGACAAGAGGACACAGAAATATGCACACAAGATATAGACAACATAGGCAAATAATATTACATGCACAATATTGCATTACCAGTGGCACCAAACACTAGGATATGGGTAAATGCATAGACAGATGAGAAGATTGGGTGGGGGTAGGCAAACAGGCATATACCGAAGACCTAGGATAGATAGACTTGGTTGAAGATAATCGTACATATGTAGTTGTACCACAAAATTTTCTACATACATAGCAGAAGTAACAGAGGACAGGGTTGGAGTAGCTTGTCAGAGACAACCAAACACCTTGAGAGAGAGAATCACCAGTCCTCCAGACTCAGGACCATAGTCTAGAGTCATGTTCATTTGGCACAACATGTTGTTGTTGTTAAGTGCCG
>NW_006921752.1:7327118-7327697 GCF_000298275.1 Orycteropus afer afer
CAGGTGCATCCCTCTGGGTTTTAAACACCAGAGGCTCAGCCTCAAAACTCACGTCTACATGTCACCACAGTAGGACAAACTGACAGACAAGTTTGAAATCTTGTTCTACATCCTACTTTGGTGAGTAGAGGCTGAGGTCTTAAAAGCTTTCAAATGACCATCTAAGATGCAGCTATTGGTCTCATCTCATTTGGAGCAAAGAAGAGTGAAGAAAATCAAACTCATTTGCAAATAATTATTCCAAAGTTATGATGGACCATGAAGACCTCAGCCTTCATGACCCTGAGACCAGAAGAACTATGTGGTGCCTGGCTACCAATGCCAACCACTTAGAAAGGGATCAAAACTGGAGATCCTGGATGGAATGGGAGGGACAATGTGAACAAAATTCCAAAACACAAAAATGACCAGAATTACTGGTCTGATAGAGACTGGTGTTGCCCAAAAGACTATGGCTCTGGGTTATCCTTCAGTCCTGGAAGTGGGCTCAGTTCTGTGGATTAACTCTCATCCCACAGTAGAAATACCTGCAAACAGAATACCTACCCCAGGGATATTCACCCCTTAGATCAGTCAACC
>NW_006921752.1:7330643-7337490 GCF_000298275.1 Orycteropus afer afer
TTAAAGCCTCCAAACTGTAAGAGAATAAACTCCTGTTTGTTAAGGCCATCCCATTTGTGGTATCTTCTTGTCAGAGTGGCACTAGATAACCAGAACAGTTGGTAAAACAGTCATCAACAAAAGGATAAGACCCTCAATGGGAATAATTGACACAGTGGCTGGAATGATGGGCTCAAGCAAAACAATGATTGTGATAATGGCACAGGACCAGGCAGTGTTTCCTTCTGTTGTACATAGAGTCACAATGAGTCAGAGCCAAGTTGACAGCACCTAACATCAACAACAAAATCTTATGATTTTCCTCTGTTTTATCTGATGAGAAGATTTATTAATTTTCCTTGAGGCTACTGTGTAATTTTTTATTTTCTCCCCAAGTTAAACAGTCTGTTTTATCATGGAATCCTCTTGAGTTCCTCTCAATTTGGACGTTCTGTAACAAGTTCTAATGCTTTTTTTTTAATGCATGTGGTACAAATTTACAAAGCAGATATTTTTTTACAATCAACAGTTCATGCACGTTTGTTTTCACAGCCCTGATTACCATTCCCAACCATAAAAATCTCTCCTCCCCTCTCTTCCCTGTGACTACCCCTCCCTTTGCCCTTCTTATCTATGCATTCCTGTCTGTCCAGCTTTCCCTCTATGTGAATGCTGCCCCTTTGATGTCTCATGGCTGATTGATCTAAGGGGTGCATCTCCCTAGAGCAGGTGGGTGCATTGCTCTGGGGTAGGTGTTCTCCATGTAGGTCTTTCTTCTGTTGGTCTGAGAGCCAATCAATGGAAGTGAGTCCATTTCTAGGCCTGAAGGGTAACCCGGGCCATAGCCTCAGGGGTTCCACCAGTCTCTATCCAACCAGTAATTCTGGTCATTTTTGTGTTTTTGAATTTTGTTCCACATTTTTCCTCCCACTCTATCCAGGATCTCCAGTTTTGATCCTTTTCTGAGTGGTTGGCCTTGGTAGCCAGGCACCATCTAGTTCATCTGGTCTCAGTGTCATAAAGGCTGAGGTCCTTATGCTCCATCTTATCTTTAGAACAAGTTCTAACTCTCACTTTAGGGATCTTCCTGCTATAGTGCACCACGAGTCAAATCACTGAAATTAACATTTGTCTTTGGTATCAGTGTAGTTTATTTAGCAAAATACTGAAACTGAATTATGAAAGGAAAAATAACCTAAATTCTAATTTTAGTTGCAGCAGGCAAGGAAATTAAGAAATGGGTAGAGAATCCATTTGTTTTCCCTTAATGAGCACCTATTTACAGAAAAAAAAAAAGGCTTATGGACAAACACACAAAATGCCTAAAATCAGTAACCAGTTACCATCATGTGATTTCTGATTCATTGTAACACATGTGTTTCAAAGTTGAACTGCATGCCATAGAGTTTTCACAGCTGTGACCTTTCAGTAACAGATTCCATGGTGCCAGTGGGTGGGTGTGGTAATTAAGGTTGTTTGTCAACTTGGCTGGGCCTAGTGGAGTGACTGGGCAGCTGGATGAGATTGATAATTAACTCCATGGTGGAATCTACTGGAGCAGCTGAGTAGCTGCTTTAGGTATGTGGGCTGCTTCCAGTATATAAGAAGCAACTTTGAGAAAGGTGTCCAGCTGTGGGCATGCTTGAACCCTGCAGCAGCCTGCCATGTTGCCCTGCTGATCCTGGGACTTTTAATGGACTTGAATTAATGGCCTGCCACATGGTTTGGTAATAGCGAGACAGTGCCTTTTCACTTGTTGACCTTGGGTTTGTCAGCTCCAGCAGCCAGCAGCTGCCTGAGTGAAGGGATGCCTCTAGCTTCAGTGGACCAGGAGCAAGAGGCAGAACTGAAGCCCAAGGTCAAGAGGCTTTCACTCAGCCCCTAGAGCCTGGCACCTGGAACTTGGACTTCTAACCTCCAAAACTGTAAGAGAATGAACTCCTGTTTATTAAAGCCATTCCATCTGTGGTGTCTTCTTTTAGAGCAGTGCTAGATAACCAAATATCCAACCATTTGGTAGGTTTGAATAACCAACCATTTGGTGAATAGCTCAGTGCTTAACCATTTGCACAATCCAGGAACTAAATAAATCTAAAAAATGTAGCTTTTGACTTATGTAAGGACCTTGAAGAAATACAAGTAACATGAATTCCCACTTTAAAAATGAGAAACCATGGAGCAAAATTATAGGTTTTCTATTCATTCATTTTTTAAAAAATTCTTATTCTACAAAGGATGTGAAGCAGCCATTTGAGGAGCACATACAGTAAAATGATGAGAAAATATAAATAGAAAGCATCAGGACAAGGTAACATAAAATTATGAGTATAAATTCAACAATGGAGAAATGTAGGACAAGGTCCTGTGTAACTTTTGAAAAAGAAACATTCATTTTCATAATCCTCAAGGACATTTTTTAAGCTCCAATTTGATTCTGAAAGAAATTCCACACATGGGGCTTTATATCAGGAATATTCATAGTAGATAGCCACTATGTCTTTGTTTGTTTTGCTATTGTTTCTTGTATTGTCCTTTGAAAATTCACCTGATGTTAATACACAATTGGTATGGTAAAGGTTATTTTTGAAGATCTAATTTAGTATAGACCAAATAAATACATATCCTCCTTGTAGTCTAACTTAACTTGAAATATAGAAAATGAGGGAAATTAATATCACTTGAATAATTCTCCAAGAATATCATAAAAGAAGATTGAGTGCTATAATCAGAAAACCATATGGTTAATATATATAGACAATTTTTATTGATTTGGTTGTGAACTATAATGGTAATTTCAAAATAATTACTAAATAAGAAATGAAATCATGAAACAGAATAATTAATAACCTCAATTTAAAAAATCAGGTCATTCCTATAAAACATGAAAATTTGTTGGGTTAATGCTGACAGAGAACAAAAGCATATTAAATCTCTCTTCCTATATAGAGGAAATCAACAGATGGTTGTATTTTTGATGTTAGTAGAGGTACAGAGATCAAATTTTTAAATGGAAATGTAAACATTAGTAGAATAAATCCAGTGATGTCCTGGAGACAAATCATACCAGTTCCTGAGAATTAATTGCATGCATTTCTTCCTATCTGTGCATTCAGTGACATCACATTGGTAACCCGAAAGAGGCCATGGCAGGAGTATTTACGCCAACCATCCAAATCGGGGGTCAGCATATATTACACAAATACTACAAATCAGGCTTTTTTCTTTTTGGAACAATTTTCTAGAGTACCACAGGATAAAACTATCACATACTGTTTCATATCACTAGATTAAAAAAAGAAAGACAGAAAGTGAGCACAAGAAAAACTTACATAATGCTGAGACAAATTTAAACAGCAGTGACACATTAAATACTAGACACAATAATATTGAAAGAATGCAAATAGCATGCCAGAATTAAGACCAAATATATCACTTAGCATAATATATATGAATGGATTAAACTTCCTTCATACAAGATACATATTCTAAGATCAGAGAAAGATTAAAAAAGAAATAGGACAAACTTATGCCAGGCAAATAAAAATGAGAAGAAAGGAAGATTCATAATTTCAACACCAGGCAAAGTAGAATTAAAATAAAAAAGCATAAAACTACATTGAGAAGTTGGCTTTTTACTGATAAAGCAATGCTTAGATATCAGATCAATATGTGCTAGACTATAAGGGAAAAGTTGCCAAATCACAACCATGAGGCTAACACAGCTGTCCTAATCTTTGACAAAATAAGTAGGAAACTAAATAAATCATAAAGAGACTAATTTAATAAAACTATAAACTTGACACACACATTTGTCCTACACAGAGTACACCTTTTTGAAAAAGGCCTGTGGAACATTTACCAATATGGGTTATATTTTAACTCACAAAGAATATCTTATTCTTCCCCCAAATTGAAAATTGTTTAGACCACATACTCTGGCAAGAGTTCATAAAACAAGCTATTAATAGCAGAGGTTTTAATCTAAAAAAAAATAAAACCACTTAGCAACTAAAAACACACAGTCCTAAATAACCATTGGGTTCTAGAAAAGAAATCAAGCTTAAATCACTACTTATAAAATAATGCCAGTGAAAACAATAATATCAAAATTTATGAGATGAGGCCAGAACTGCATTCAGAGGAAGTTTATTAAGCACATTTATAATTAAACAGGAAAGAATGAAAGTAGCATTTATATTCAAATGTTAGAAAAAGAGAAATTTCCCTTTCCTCCCCAAAAAAAGCATAAAAAGAAAAGGAAAACAGAAAACATGGAGAAATAAGTGAATAACATAAATATATTAAATAAGTAAATAATTATACAGTGGTATTGATGAACAAATACAAGAGGTATTTTTTTCAGACACCAAAATGAACAACATTTTATCAGTGCCAAACAAACAATAAAAATAAGTGGGAAAGCATAACTTTACAACAGAAGAAAATAAAGAAGTGGTATATCTAAAGAAAGCCTGAAAAAAACTATAAAAATAAATCTAAAAATCTCAATGTAATGGATGTGTTTTCAGGTTAATACTAGTGGTTAAAACCAATTCAAGTAGAAATAGAAAACTTGATTATAATTGAGACTTGTCACAGATTATAATTGAGACTTGATTATAATTGAGACTTGTAGAAATACACTTGCTAAAGCAATTTCATAGTTAATTATTTCAAATGTTCAAGTAATAGATCATAGAGAAAGAAAGAAGCATCTTAAATTATTTTACAAAGCTCCTATAAATCTGTTGACAAAAGTTGAGAGCACAAAAATAGAAGATAACTGTCCAACAACAATTGTCAGTATTGATGTAAAATCCCAAATGACAAATTAGCAAATTGAATGTAATGATATATTGAAATAGTATTTGATGATAAATATTGTACCATGAATACAAGGATGGCTCAATATTAGGAGACTAATAAAAACAAATCATAATAATAGGTCAAAGGAGAAAAAATGTTTCACCAATGCTTAATTATCTCTGTTTGGGTAAAATTCAACAGACATTCCTAATGAAAATCCTGGTAAAAAATGTAAAGATAATTTCTTCATATGATAAAATATTAACTCAGACTAACTCTAGCATCATACTTAATGGAGAAATATCAGAAGTATTCCCATTAAGATTCAGAAAAGACAGGGTTAGCCACCATTATTTAATATAATTATGGACCCATTTGTCAAAGATTTCATATGTGTATAACAGGTACAAATTTTAAATAATAGGGACATTTCATTATTTTAGGTGATACAATTCTTAGCTGAAAAGCTCAGAGAACAAAGTACAAAACTATAATCTTAATATACCAGCATCAGTATGGAGTCACTGGGTGGTACAAATCTTTAAGTTCTCGACTGCTAACTGTAAGGTTGATGTTTTGAGTCCACCGAGAGGCATCCTGGAAGAAAAAACCTGGCATCTACTTTGAAAAAATCAGTCACTGAAAACCCTATGGCATACAGTTCAACTCTAACACACATAGGATAGGGTTGCCATGAGTCAGAATCAATTCAAAAGCAACTGGTTTTAGTATCAATATATTTCTTATATTTCAACAATAATCAGCCTGACAAGAATAATAAAAATCCTTCAATATATTAACACAAAATATAAAATACCAAATAATAAATTTAACAAAAAGCTATGCACAGCAAAATAAAGACAACCACAAAAGTCTACTAAAGATGTGAGAAGACTTTAATAAATGGACATATTATACATATGTCTTGATGGGAAGACCCATTTATACATTTAATGCACTCAGTCAAAATTACATCATAGGATTTTTCTTTCTTTGTTTGTTTAGTATTTATGTGTAGTGAGGAGAGTGCTGCATTATTGCCAAAGCATTTTAGAGTTTGTATGAAATAGCCGTCAGAGGATATCCAATTAAATTTTGATTTTTAAAAAAAGTTAGTGAAGTGAGGAACTTGGTCCTTAGAACCCATAGGGGACATCCTGCTCAGAGCAATCAACAACAGGAGACCAAAAGGGCAGCATTTCCCCAAAAACAAAGCTTAGAAGTTGGGAAGGGGCAGGAAAGATAGGGGGATATAAATGGGAACCCAGGGAGGGTGTGGGAAGAGTGCTTTACATTGAGGGGATTGCAACTAATGTCATGAAACAAAATGTGCATAAATTTGCTGAATGGGAAACTAATGTACTCTGTACTAAGGGTGGAGGAAGACAACTTTTCTACCAAATTAAAAAATAAATAAATAAAATGAGGTGATGCTGATGCAAAAATTGAATGAAAGATCAATGAAAAAGATACATATCATTCAATGAATTACTCTGGAGCAACTAGATAACCAATTGCACAATAATAGATTTTAGTTAAATTGTATAATTAAATACACCAAGTCATAGTTTCCAGCATATATGAGTTGACGTATGACAAATATGATATTTCAAACTCAGTGGGAAAAGGATTATTTACTAAATGTTGCTGGCATGACTGGCTATCCACATGGAAGAAAATAAAACTAGACTCCTATCTCCCATCATATATAAAAGGCAATTACAAATAAGTTAAATACAAAGTATAAACAAATAAAAATTAAAATCCTGGGGGAAAATGATACTTCATTTATAGCTTAGGGGAAAGAGAGACATTGCAAAGAAAGGAGAACCATAGTTATTAAAAAATGTATAATTATTTGACTAAATAAAAATGAAAATATTTAGATGGCCAAAGAGACAATAATAAGTCAATAGGAAAATTATAGATTTGAGGAAAATGCTGGCACTAAGGATGCCAAAGAGTTAATATCTATCACATACAACAGTTATTACAAGTTGACAAGAAAGAGAAAACACCCCAATAAAAAATGACAAAGAATATGAAGAAATAAATCACAGAA
>NW_006921752.1:7338065-7339172 GCF_000298275.1 Orycteropus afer afer
CATGGATGATGATGATGACCCTAAGTTGAAAGTCATTCAGAATTTTGGGGATGTAAAATTAAAAATGCATGGGGTCGCTATGAGTCGGAAACGACTCGACAGCACTTAACAACAACAACAACAAAATAAAAAAAACAAACCCAGACTTTCACAGGGAGAGTCTTTATTTAGAAAGAAAGGACTAAGGGAAAGGAGAAAGAACTAATGTAATCATTGGAGAAGAGGGCTAGTACAATCAGGAGAACACTCTGACCTTCAGATCTGAATGTGTCTCCAAGAATTAGGGGAAAGGTTTTATTTTACACAGACTGAGAATAAATAAGGATAGACAAAAAACCATGTGTGGGGAAGTAGGATGAAAGGGTGACATCATGGGATAGTAAATCAGAATTTTTTGCTCTCAGATCAGCCTGTTTTCCAGGAAGATGGATAATATGTTGGCTCAGGCTGCAGGTAGGCCAAAGTTCAGTGACTTGGGGCAAGGAGAGAAGTTTAATTATCAAGCACTCTGTTTCTGCTTGATCCGTGAGGACAAGCAATTCCGTTACTCATTTATGAGACAAGGAATGGGATTTTGGAGAGCCTATGCCTGGCTTTGTCCAAGACAAACAAAGAGGCACCTATGAGTCTCATGTAAATCACATGGGAAGGGTGGCTACTTGAAGTATGCCATTTTCCTGAACACAAAGGGTGGGGGTATTTCTTTAATTATCACTGTTTCCCTGGATCATAGGGTTCAGGTAAAATTCAACAGGGTTCAACGTGAAAAAGTTTTTTTTAAGAATGCTGTAACCAATTTACTTCATTTGCATTTTCTTTTTGTGCACATACAAAAGAATAATATATGATAACATTCTATGTGTAACTATATCTAAAAGGACTTTTTCAACAAGAATAAAATAAAAGTAACTGCTAAGAAGACACTGTCACATTTAACTGAAAGTTGTTTTTCTTTCTTAACGGTACATAAAATAACAATGCACCTTACAATTAAAATTATTTTAAGAGTCAATTAAATACAGTATTATGGATCACCTATTTGGGAAGGCAGGGAGCTCTGGTAACATAGTGCCTAAGGCACTTGACTGCTAACCAGAAGGCTGGTGG
>NW_006921752.1:7339452-7340648 GCF_000298275.1 Orycteropus afer afer
AACCCACCAGCCACTCCTCAGAAGAAAGATGGGGCAATCTACTTCCGTAGTGATACTGCCTCGGCAAGCCAAGGAGGGGTCGCTATGAGTCAGGCCTGACTTGACGGCACATAACAACAACAACAACAACATTTGGAAGACAAGATATTTCTCCCTCCAGAAAGATGTGCCTACTGTTATACCAATAATGGTATAATAACACATACAATGGGATGAGCCAAAATTGCCATATGTATTACTACTTAACAGATATCACCTACAGTGTGCCAGAACCCTTCTAAGAAATTTATATCAAATCAGTTAGGTGGGTATTACTATGATGCCCATTTTACAAATGAGGAAACTGAGGTAAAGGAAGGTAAAGTCATTTGTCTATGTTCACACAGGTAGTAAATGGCAAAGCTGGGAATTGAACCTAGATACCTTGGCTCCAGAGTATCCATGTTCTTAATCATGATCTAGGTATTTCTCCCTCTTTCTTTCTCTCTCTCTCTTTCTATCTCTCTCTCTCTCTCTCTCACACACACACACACACACACACAGAGACAGACATCACATTTTGTTTTCTTTTTCTGTCTCTGTGCATGATTGTGTAAGGATGGAGAAAATTCTGGGAGGATATATGCTAAGTTGTTAATACATGTTTTAAGGGTGGGATTATGTAGTATTATGTCAAGCAAAAAGAGAAAGGGAAGGGAAAAAACTGCACTAAAAAAAAGGCCATGTATGATATGGTTATAGTTAGGCCTTATATAAACTTGCATATGTATATATGTGTAAAATACAGAAAACAAAAGTTATCTAAAAATACTGAAAGATAGTCCAAAAATAGATAGAAAGGGGCAATGATCGTATTTCAACTTATTTAGTAATATAAAATCAAATGAAAAGAATGCTGGCATATGATTTCAGCCCTAACATTTGCAGGAAGTAATACTATACAATATTACAGGTAAATCAAGGAAATGAGACACTTACATACTGTGAAGGGGTCCCTAGATGACACAAACAGCTAACAGGCTTGGCTGCTAACTGAAAGGTTGACAGTTGAGTCTACCCAGAGCCACCTCAAAAAAAGGTCCTGGGGATCTACTTCTGAAAAAGCAGCCTTTGAAAACCTTATGGATCACAGTTCCATTCTCACACATTTGGGATCACCATAAGTTAGAAATGACCTGACAACTGTTTTTTTTTTT
>NW_006921752.1:7341833-7349092 GCF_000298275.1 Orycteropus afer afer
GGGATCGGGCAGTGTTTCGTTCTGCTGTGCATGAGGTCACTATGAGTCAGAAACGACTCGACGGCACTTACCAACAACAACAACAACAATTTGTAGGAGAAAGGTTGTATATTATCAAGACTTTTGATGCAGCAATTCTACTTGGGAATTCACCCTAAGGTAATAATCAGAGATGATGACAAATATTAGAGTTTAAAGATGTTCAATGAAGCTTTGTTTATTTATTTATCCACATACTCATTTAGATTTTGTTACCAGGATGCATATATAAGCATTAATTATAATAGCAAAGAAGATGAAGGAGGAGACCACCTCAACGTCTAAAAATATAAATAGCTAAAGAAACTGTGGTACATTTATTCAATAGAATATTATTCAATAATTAAAATTCCATTCAAAAATGATATTTTATGACAGGAAAAACTCTCTATTAAACTGTAAGGTAAAAGTAATACCACTCTCTATTTTCTGGTTCCAAATTTGTGCAACAGACTTAAGAATTAAACAAAAATTGAAAAAAGTATATATTGGTTATTTGTGTGAAGGAGCTATTCATGATTTTTATTTTTAATTTATTCTTTACATCATTTTAAAATGTTACAATTTCATATTTAGATATTTAGAGTTATATTATTGTGCACTATATATTCATGTATTTTATTACAAGAAAGCAATATTCTTTATATTATTATAAAAAATAGAAATAAACTAAGTTATGCAATCATTTTGAAAAAATGGTGCATTTTGCTATAAGAGAATCATGATTCAGGAAGGTCAGCCCTCCTTTGATAAACACTTTTCTCACAATTTAATGTCATATTTAACAATCATAAGAGCTAACAGTTACAGGACATTACCATGTTCCTGGAATGAATATAAGTGTTTTATATGTATTAACTCATTTAATCCTCACAATAACCTTATAAGGTAGGAAATACTATTATTTCTCACAAACTAAAGCATAGAGAATTTAAGTTACTTGCCTGAGGTCACATAGCTAGTAGGAGGCAAAGCCTGGATTTCCAGTCAGGTTGTTCTGTTCCAGAGTTTAGAATCTTAATCCCTTATGTCTGTTCCTATCACAAATGAACAAAACAATTAACAAAAATGTCAGAAACAATGATGTAACCATATACTATTCCTGGAAATGGGTTTGAGATGCAGGGGCATAGTAGCTGGATGAATGCATACTTTTTTTTGAAATATCATCTGTGGCAGCTTAGGGCAGAATATGGAGTAATAGGTAATCATGTTAGTTTTGCTCCACATTTCAGTGGAAAGCTAGTTGTTTTCATTATTTTGTGCCACTTGTAACAGAAAAATACCACAGGTGGGCAGCTTTAACAAACAGGGCTTTATTCTCTTACAGTTTTGGAGGCCAGAAATTCAATTGCCAGCTCTAGGGGCTGGGTGAAAGCCCCTCAACCTTGGGCTTCAGCTTTGACCACTGAAGCTAGAGGTGTCTCTTCACTCAGGAAGCTGCTGGCTGTTGAGGCTAACGAGCCCAAGGTTGACAAATAAAATGGCACAGTCCCAATATATTACCAAACAACACGGAAGACTACTAGTTAAGTCCAGAGACAGTCCCAAGATCAGCAAGAAACATGGCAGACTGCTAAATGAAGACTTGGCTACATGCAGGATCCGAGTGTGCCAAAAAGGTGAAGAGACCTTTCTCAAAGTTTCTTCTTATATCCTGGAAGCAGACCACATCCCTAAGGCTACTCAGCTGCTCCAGTAGATTGCACCATGGAGTTGATCACCAATCTCATCATAAGGAATAACTACATCCAGCTGCCCAGCCACTCAAAACCAGGCCCAGCCAAGTTGACACACAACCTTAACTACCACACTAGTAATGATGGATACATAATTCAGACTCATTTTTATCACAATAGCTCTCCTTTGCTGCACCTCTCCCTCTCTTCTTCCTTCCTTCCTTTCCGTCTTCCTAGTAGAAACAATTCTCAAGCTTTTGTCTAGACCACATTTTTAAAAGCTTCTATTAACTGACAGGAGCCCTGGTGGTGCAGTGGTTAAAACATTCAGCTGTTAACCAAAAGGTTGGCAGTTTGAACCTACCAGCTGCCTTGTGGGGAGGGAGATGTGGCAATCTGCTCTTATAAAGATTTATAGCCTTGGAAACCCTATGGGACAGTTCTATTCTGCCTTATAAGGTTACTATAAATCGGACTTGATGGCAATATTTTGTTTTGTTTGTTTATTTGTTTTGTTTTGTTTTGTTTTACTAGCCCATAAAGAAGCCCTGATGGCATAGTGGTTAAGCACTCAGCTGATAACCTAAAGGTTAGTAGTTCAGATTCCCCAGATACTTTGCAGGAAAAAAAGACATGACAGTCTTTTCCTGTAAAGATTATAGCCTAGCAAACCCTATGGGGCAGTTCTACTCTCTCATAGTGTCGTTATGAGTCAGAATCCATTAGAGGACACACAATAATAACACAAAGGTCTCTACAGCTCTACTGCTAATCTAAGGGTTGGAGGTTAAAGCCCACCCAGCAGTTTTGGGGAAGATAGACCTGTAGTCTGCTCCCATAAAAATCACAGCCAAGGAAACCCTATGTATCAGTTTCATTTTGTAAAAAAAAAAAAAAAAAAGTTTTACTGTAACTCATGGGATCCCCATGAATTGTTTTTATGTGCCATTGAGTCAGACCCGACTCATAGTGACCCCTCCTTGGGTTTCCAAGGCGGTATCACTATGGAGTAGATTGCCCAATCTTCCTTCCGAGGAGTGGCTGGTGGGTTTGAACCGCCAGCCTTCTGGTTAGCAGTCAAAGTTAGAATGGACATAATAGCAATGGGTTTTTATGCATGCTGTTGTGTTAGGTTATCTCACCAAACGTGACCTGAACCTACCCTCTTCATCTTGTGGTTCTCACATAGGATTCAGATCTAATTTTTGCCAATGACCACCCTCCTTAAGCCTCCCCTGTCCCCATGCAACAGCCCTGCCAGGCTCTAATGATCTTGTCTGGAACATAGATTTGGTTCTCTTTTCTCCTATACTCTCCTATCACTAAAATATACAAAACTAAAGCAAACAAACAAGCAAAATATTCCCTAAAATTTAAACAGTATTTATTTTTTTTCTGAAAGCAAGTTGGTTAATATACTTTACTTGAAATGAATAGCATCTCCAATCCTTGCTTTTATGAGAATTGGCGATTTGGGTGCAACATAGGGCTGTTTTACAACACTTTATGCATCTTTAAGCATTCTTGTCCATTTTTCTGAATGTTTTCTCCATACTGAATTTTTATTTCAAATTTGTTTCCATCTAATGATTCTTTCATCATGTTTTTGTGAGAGAATTTGAAACAAGCTGAATGTTGAAGAATAATTTTCTTTTACTGTTTATTATGCTTTCTTGTTACAGAAATGATACGTATTCATTACACACATATACATACACAAGCAAAATATGACCTCTGTGAGGGCTCACAGTCTCTCATACTCAGAAACAACCACTGTTAGCACCCGATGCATATCTTTCAGATCCTGGCCAATAGTTTGTGTCTATTTTCTATGAAATGGAATATTCATGTTTGGTATTTAGTGACTTCTCATAAATATGTCGAAGTAATCATCAACTATCTAGATATTTAGGTCAAATACTACCATTGTTGTTGTTGTTAGGTGCGTCAAGTCATTTCTGACCCATAGCAACCCCATGCACAGCAGAACGAAACACTGCCATTAGGCTACTACTAGTACTATTATTATTATTATTATTACTATCATTAGTAACTATCTCCTAGGATTGACGTGAAGATTAAATGAAATAGAGAATGCCAAAATAAATTCAGCCCAATTCCTGGTCTACATTAAATGTTCGATAAATATTAGTCTCTCTCTCTCTTTTTTTTTTTTTGCAATCTAGTTCATACCCATGTTTCCAGTATTTCATTTTTTTCCCTACTCTTCTATCCTTCACAATAAAGTATGAAACACTGAGCATGTCTTTCAAAACACTTCCAGATTTTGCCCCTGACAAAAAGTCTCCTCTTTCAAGACATTTTTTTTCCCAAGACTAAGTTAGGTTGCCTTTGTATGTACCCCTATAAACCAAAAACCAAACCAACTGCCATCCAGTTGATTCTAACTCATAGGGACACTATAGATCAGAGTGGAACGAGTAGGGCTTGCAAGATTGTAAAACTTTGTCCCATCCTTCTCTCATGGAGTGGCTGGTGGATTTGAACCACTAACCTTTTGGTTAGCAGCCCAGTGCTTTAACCACAGTGCCACCAGAGCTCCCTCATGTACTCCAATAGCATCCTTAGTCCCCCTGTCATAGTACTCACCACAGATCATTCTTAATGTTTAGTTTGTCTTCTCTGGTAGATTGTAAGCTTGCTGATGATCTAGCCTGTTCATTCTAGCCTCAGCATCTAGTGCTATAACTAGTACATAGTTGTCACTTAATCAGCTCATTCTCTGTGTGTGTCTTTTCTTCCTTACTATACTACCTGCTCTACCTACCTCACAGGGTTGTTGGGAGGATCGGATGAAGCATGTGAAACAGACACTATGCATACATACATATATACACACACACACACACACACCAACAAACCCTATATATATATATGTAATATTTCACAAATAAAAAGCATTTGGAAAATTTTCATATAACCTTGGACAAAGTGAATCTTAATAATTCAGAGAATTGTAATCTAGTTTTAATGGGCAAATGCTAATATACGTTCTCAACTATCATTTAGTAATAATATGAAAAAATGTGGGAGACATTTCTAGCAGTCAAGATCTTAATAGTGTATTTCAATACTTGATAATTTCATGAACATTTCTTATCTCCTAAAATAGTTGTATATCTTAAAAACTCATCATCATAAGCATTTGCTGGATTTTCAAAGAATTAATCCTGAATAATTAGTGAATATAAAATAGTCACACAAGTACTGTAGCATGCTAATCATTTGTTTCAATGTCAATTAGGAAAAAAATAGTTCTTTTTGGCCCAATCCATTGGAATATGTATTGCATTATTAACTTTGAATTTACAAATATGAAAATTTCTCTGTTTATTAAATGAACGTATTGAGATACAGATGAATGCCATTGGTGAAAGTCATAGTTTGTAAGAAGAAATAAATACTTCCATGGAACAGAATTATGAACTATCTTGAGACAGTTCTTGCAAATATATTTGTGGATCAATATTTACATATTTTCTTAAAAATGGTGTGACATGTTAAGCATTAATGACTTAGGATTTATGCAAATATAAGTCTTAATAATTATTTTAGGCAGAATGTATATAAATTTAATAAAAACAGAATTTAAGGTGCAGGTAACTTTCATTCGTACTTTACCAGTCTGTCAAACTCATATAAGTCTTTATTATTCTGCTTCTAAGAATCATGCTCAATTTCTTCTGGGTCATGATTTATTAGTGCCTGTACAGAGTTTCAGGAACTCTGGTGGTGCAGTGCCTAAGGCATTTAACTACTAACCAGAAGGCTGGCGGTTCAAACCCACCAGCCACTCCTCGGAAGGAAGGTTGGGCAATGTTGGGCAATCTACTTCCATAGTGATACTGCCTCAGAAACCCAAGGAAGTATCGCTATGAGTCGGATCTGACTGCAGGGCAGTGAGTTTGGTTGGTACAGAGTTTCAGTCATGAAAGTAAAGGTGAAAGTCAATGTAACACAAATGAAAATTCTCAAAATATGTAAACTGTCTTTGTGAATTAAGTTAAGCAAGCAACTTCTACATTGATGGATGAGAAGAAATAATTTTACTACTTCTTTAGCCTTGAATTTGTTAGGATTTAACCTCACTTGAAAAGAGGGAAATAATCATATTGTTAGAAGATAAATTTCCCTTATTACACAGTTGAAAGGCTGTTCACATAGATAGGTAAATATTTTCTAGGCACTGCTATGAGTTCATCACAGGAAATGCTTCTCCCAGTAGTCGTAGAATCTTCTGGCTGAAAATTCAAACAACTTGTCCTTTTTCATTGTTCACCTATCCACGTGGTCTATACATAAACAGATTGGCCCTTTTCCTTGGATGGCACTGGTAATGATTATATAAAGATGAAAATACCAGAAAATGTGAATCTAGTGGAAAAGCTACTGGACTGTGAGTCAGATGACTGAATTTGAGATTTCACTCTGCCACTTATTAGCTCTGTTATGTTAGATAAATCCTGTACTCTAAGTGAGCCTGAGTTTGTTTGATTTTTAATCTGTAAAATGGGGATGGATAATGCATATCTCACAGGGCTGTTAGAAGTAAATATGAGGTGTGTGTAAGCACTTTATAAACCATAGAATAGGGTATCAATATAATTTTTTTATAGAGTATAGGTAATTTTGTTTCACAAATAATAATAATAATAATAATAATAATAATAATAATAATAAAGAGTTCAGTTTTTCATGGGTAAATAGACCTTTCTTTTACATTTTAGCCCACACATCTCTAATGTTGTTGTTGTTGTTGTTGTTGTTGTTGTTATGTGCCGTCGAGTCGGAAACTCATGGCCACCGAGTGGATTCTGACTCATAGCAACCCCCATTGGGTTTCTGAGGCTGTAAATCTTTACAGAAGTAAATTGCCCCATCTTCCTTCTGCAGAGTGGCTTGTGTGTTTGAACTGCTTACCTGGTTAGCAGCCAAATGCTTTATTCACTACGCCACCAGAGCTCCTTTTGAAATAATTGTAAGGGACTAATTATTTAAATAATTTCAATTCCTTATGTAAAATGTGTTACTTATATGCACACACAAACAATAAATAAAATACTTCATGAATTTCAGATGACCTTTTTTTATTTTAAATATTTGGAGTTTTAAAATTTTGTGAATGCATTCCTATGCATTCATTTGATTAAATTTGGATCATTTAAGATATGTTTTAAGGCTATATTAGGAAGTATATTAATTCTTAAATTGTATCTTTAGTGAATGTGGATTTGTTTTACCTGTAAGATCTAAAATGCCACTTTCACCACAATACTGACCTCAAAGCTGTGGTTCCCAATGTTACCGATTTGTCCTTTCAGGACAAATCTTTTTTTTTTTTTTGCTAATTAACACTGGGCCGAGAATAGAGCTGTTATTTAAAAAGTTAATCAGATATGGACAACTTAAATTGCAAAACTTGGTTATTTTGGTAAATATGACAATAAAATCAGACTAACCCATTATGTGATTCTCTCTGCTAATGCATAAATTGTGTAACAAAGTAACTACCAGGACTAG
>NW_006921752.1:7349921-7352334 GCF_000298275.1 Orycteropus afer afer
CAACCTTCCTTCTGAGGAGTGGCTGGTGGGTTTGAACCGCCAGCCTTCTGGTTAGCAGTCAAGTGCCTTAGGCACTATGCTACCAGAGCTCCTGAAGGATGTCATATAGACATACTGACATTTATTTTCTACTTTCTCCATCACTAAGATAGAGGTGATGGCAGGAGGGAGAGGAGGGAAAGAGGGTGGGAGAAAGAGATTAAGGAAAGGGAGGAGAAAAGTGAGGGAAGGGGTGAGGGAGGAGGGAAGGACTGTATGTGCATAAAGAAGAAAGTGACTTACCTCTGATCGTGGGAGTCAGGAGAAGACTCATATAAGAACATAATACAAGAGATTTTACTAAAAAGGAAAGGAGGGGAAAATCCTGAGTTTGGGATGGGTATATAACTACCCATTCATTAGATCTTATATTAAAACTACTGAGATTGTCTTGTATTGAGGCCACTTTAAATTTCCATACTAGTGGTACAGTCACTGTCAGAGAGTGATTGGTACTAGAGCATCTTCCTGGGTTTGGAAGCTGAAGATACAAGTGATTAGTCAGAAAGGGGATGCTGGAGAATAAATAAATCCAATGAAGAGAAAAATCTAAAAAAATTAGCCCCTCTGTGAAGTTGTCTGAGTCTTGTGAACATTTTCTTCTTCACGCACGTATCTTCCTTGCCTCTTCCTCATTTCTTCCCTCCCTTTCTCTCTCCCTCCTTTCCTTCCCCTCTCTCTCTCTCTTCTTTCCTTTCTTCCTTCTTCCTTTCTAGTTTCTACCTCCACCCTCCCTTCCTTCTATCTCCTCTAACTTTTCTTCCATGAATATTTATTGAGCAACTTCTATTTGGCTGTCACTATGCTGGCTACGGGGGATGTAGGAATGAACAATGCTGATTGTTCATTGGTAATCTTACCTACCTGTAGTTTATAGTCTAGTTGAAGAGACAGATCATAAGAAATTACACTGTTAATTATTTAATTACAACTGAGGTTAGGGCTGAAAATGGAAAGCACAGGGTATAAAGAGAATATATAACAGGATGAAAACCTAATCTGATGGGTTAGGGAAGGTTTTTCTGAGGAAATGATGTCTACAGAGCGAATAGGGCTTAGCTAGGAAGAACATGGCAGAAAGAGGAAAAAGCAAGTGCAAAGGCCCTGAGGTAAAGAAAAGGCCACTGGGGCAGGAGCACAGTCAACAAGATGAGACTAGAGAGATAAGGAGGGGTTTTGCAGGCCATGCTATGGAATTTGTATATTTTTTATTGTATCTATCTCATTTTATTGAAATTGTTTGTATATATGAGCACAGAGGTCTTCTTCCCTTTTCATTTTACAGCCTTGATATTTAGTCTAGTCTCAGGCACTTAGTAAGTACCTAATAAACCCACATTAAATGAATGAGGGAAAGGAAAAATTATTCCATTATGAGTAGACAATCACAATCATTACATAAAAAAGGGGTAAATGTGTATATAACTATTATTTCTCTGCCAAGCTGCAGTTATTTAAATAGTAGGCAGATTTTTCTACAAAGACACAAGAAGGGAATGGTTAGTGAAACATTGAACTGCTGAATGCTAAAAAGAGAAAACCTTTTTTCAAGGAAATTTTTTTGTGTGTGTGTCCTCGTTATCTATTGCTGCTATAACAGAAATGCTGCAAGCAGGTGGCTTTAACAAACAAATTTCTTTTCTCACAGTTTAGGAGGCTAGAAGTCTGAATTCAGGATGTTGTCTCTAGGGACAGGCTTTCACTATCTGTCTGCTCTGGAGGAAGGTCCCTGTCTGTCTCTCTTTTTAGATATATTATTGTGTTTTAGATGAAAATTTACTCAGCAAATTAGATTCTCATTCAACAATTCATACACAGATTGTCCCATGACATTGGTTACAATCCCCATCTTTACTTTTGGGTAAATGTTGACAGTTGTATGTTGACACATACAAATATGCACACACGCATGCACTACACTATGCCTTCCCACACCCATGTTGCATACATATTTGTCTATGTAAGCACTCATATTTTTTGTTTATTACTGTTATTGCAAGACTGTAGCATTTACCATATTTCTCTTTTTTGAAGAGTTTGTTTTACATTCAATGTTACACGTACATTTAATTTCAGTCCCCATTTACCATGCCCAACCCTAACCCACTCTCTGCCCAGGAACCCACTCCCTGTGCCCCTCATAGTCATGCCCTCATGTTTGTCCTGCATTACCTCCATGTGAGTGTTGCCCGTCTGGTGCCCTGTGGTCTATTGCTCCAAGGGATGCATTCCAAAGAGTATGTGGGTGGGTCCCCCTGGGTTGAGTGGTCTGCATGTACATCTTTTTTCTTTCTTTCTTTTTTTTTTTTTTATTGTGATTTGGGTGAAGATTTACAGAGCAAATTCAGTTTCCATACAGCAGTTCACATATACT
>NW_006921752.1:7352809-7355281 GCF_000298275.1 Orycteropus afer afer
CCACTCTATCCAGGATCTCCAGATTTGATCCTTTCCTGAGTGGTTGGCATTGGTAGCTGGGCACCATCTAGTTCTGGTCTTGAGGGCCATCGTGATCTAGGGCTGATTGCTTCCAAATGCCTTTTTTTTTTTTTTAAACTCTTCTTTGCTTCTGATGCTAGGAGACCTTTAGGTGCATCTTAGATGGTCACTTGAAAGCTTTTAAGACCCCAGTCACTACTCACCAATGTAGGATGTAGAACAAGGCTTTTATGTATTTTGTTGTGCCAACTGAGTTTGGTGTCCCCCAGTACTATGGTCCTGAGACTGTAGATCCATTGGATCTTTCTCCCATAGTATCTGGGTGTCTGTGAGGGATTACTCTGTGTCTGTCTTCTATTATTTCTGTAAGGGTTGCATCCCTGTCAGTGTCTTCATTTACCTTGATCAAATTGTGCTAATTTTCCCCATATTGTGTACTACTTTTCTCATCATCAGAATTATCATGTGTCTACTATCTAGTAAGTGATTCCCTTTCTCTCCCTGTCCCATTCCTGTTAACCTTCAAAGAACATTGCTTTCTGTGTGTATACCTATTCTTGACTTTACTGTAAGTGGCATCATGCAATATTTGTCCTTTTGTGTTTGACTTATTTCACTCAGCATTATGTCCTCCAGATTCATCCATGTTGTAAAATGGTTCGCAAACTCATCATTATTCTTTTTCATAGTGTAGTATTCCAGTGTATGAATATATCACATTTTGTTTACCCATTCATCTATTGATGGGCACTTAGTTGTTTCCATCTTTTTTTGGTATTGTGAGTAATACTGCAATTAACATGGGTTTGCATATGTATATTTGTGTAACTACTCTTTTATCTCTATGATATATGCCTGGGACTAGGATTGTTGAAAAGTATTTCCATTTCCAACTTTTTCCAGAAGTGCTATGTTTTCCATAGTAATTGTACAATTTCTCCCGATAACCTCATCAACAATTTTTTTTAATTTTCCTCATCAGTGCCATTTTTGCAGAGGTGAGATAGTATCTTATTGTATTTTCAATTTGTATCATTTTAATGGCTAATGATCATAAGCATCCTTTCATGTGTTTGTAAGCCACCTGAATGTCCTCTTTGGAAAAGTGTCAATTCATATTCTCTGCTCATTTTTTCATTGGATTGTTGGGTTTTTGTTGTTGAGTTGTTGAACTTTCTTGTATATTTTAGAGATTAGATCCTTGTCCGATATGGCATAACCAAAAATTTTTCCCAGGTTCTCTTTTTATTCTTTTGGTAAAGTCTTTTGATGAGCATAAGCATTTAATGTTTAGGAGGACCTAGTTATCTGATTTATCTTCTATTGTTTGTACATTTTTAGTTGTGTTTGATAGTATATTTATGCTAAAAATTAAGGCCCACATCTTTGTCCTAATGGTACCTTCTAGGAACTTCACAATTTTAGTTTTAACATTTAGGTCTTTTGAGTTAGTTTGTGTATATGGTGTGAGGTATGGATCCTGTTTCATTTTTCTGCAAATGGATATCCAGTTTTGCCATCACCATTTGTTAAAGACACTGTCTCTTCCTTATTGAATGGACTTTGACCCTTTTCTGAAGATTAGCTGTTCATAGATGGATGGATTTACTTCTGTGTTCTCAATTCTGTTTGATTGGTCTATTTATCTGTCATTGTACCAGTACTAGAGGGTTTTGATTACTGTGTGTGTATAGTAAGTTCTGAGATCAGGAACTGTGAGGTCTCCTACTTTCAACATTGCTGTAGCTATTCAAGGTGTCTTCCTTTTCCATATAAAGTTGGATATTAGTTTTTCCATTTCGTAAAAGTGTCATTGTCTCTTTTGAACTTCTGCTCCTGGGTTATCTTCATGTTGTTTGGTATCTATCTTCCTCCATCTTTACTTGCTTACTTGCTTGTTTAATCTCTTTTTTATCTCAAAAGAGATAGATTTAAGACACACCCTATAGTAATGATGTCTCATTAACATAACAAAGAAAAGCCATTCTCAAATGGAATTATAACCATAGGTATAGGGTGTGATAGTTGGAGTTGTGTGTCAACTTGGCTGTACCACAATTCTGAATGGTCTAAGTAGTTGTGGGTTATTCCCATGATCAGATCAGATGTATGTGTTTTGAGCAGCCAATCCATTGAAATGGAGTTTCCCTAGGGGTGTGGCCTGCTTCCAATATGTTTATAGGCATCCTGGGAAAAGAGGCACTCTTCTGTGGATTGGGATCCTGTTGTATTGCCTACAACTGTCCATGAGCTAACTATCTACCATTTGGCCTGGAGATCTTGGATTCGTCATTGGTTGGAGTCAACAGCCGGTATACTGCCTGCCAACCTTGAGCTCGTCAGCCCCTGCAGCTGTGTGAGTTGGGAAAAGCCCCTAGCTTGGCGTTTGATCCAAGAACTTGGAACTTGCCAGCTTCTATAAGTGTGTGAGCCATTTTCCTAAGATACATC
>NW_006921752.1:7356461-7357364 GCF_000298275.1 Orycteropus afer afer
CTTCCTTGGGTTTTGAGGTGGTATCTCTATGGAAGTAGATTGCCCAATCTTCCTTCTGAGGAATGGCTGGTGGGTTTGAACAGCTAGCCTTCTGGTTAACAGTCAGATGCCTTAGGCACTATGCCACCAGAACTCCCTGATGGAGAAAACATACAGCCCCTTTAAGATCTTGCTTAGAAATCTCAGTCAAATATCCAAGTTCATCACTTACAAGTTTTACTTTGCATCAAACATTTGAACATAATTCAGACAATTTTTTTGCCATGGAATTATAAACATTGGCCTTCCTCCATTGTCCAATCACATGTTCATCATTTTCTTTTAAAGCTTCCACAGAAGCACATTAAATATTCACATATTTAGCAACATTCTCTTGATAGTACTATTTGTATTCTCTAAGAGAATAGAGATTTTCTCTTTTTTAATTTTTATTGTGATTCGGGTGAAAGTTTGCAGAGCAAATTCATTTTCCATACAGTAGTTCATACACATTTTGTTCCATGACATTGACTGCAATTCCCCACAGTGTAACAGCTCTCTTCCCACTCTCTCCCTGTAATTACCTCTTCCCTGTGTCCTTCCCTCCCACGCACTCCTGCCACAAAGCTATCTCCCTGTGCAAACACTGCCCTTCTGTTTTTACCATGAGTGAGCAACTGATTGATCACTCCAAGAAGTGTATCTACCTGATGCGAATGTTTACCACATATACCTGTCTATTGTTTGGCTGGAAGTCACAGGAGTGAGTTTGGTTCCAGACTGAAGGATAAATAGGGGCCATAGTCTCAGGGGTCTCACCAGGAATAGAGACTTTTTCTATGGCCCTCCTCATCAGAATTTGAACCCTCATCAGCATTGCCTTGGATATTCATAATTATAAAACAGTCTTTTTTTTTTTTTTTT
>NW_006921752.1:7359569-7360449 GCF_000298275.1 Orycteropus afer afer
TTAGGGGTAGTCTGTACCCAGATCTTAACTCCCGGAGATGCCATTGAAACACAGTTTTTGTAGGTTTCAGGAATTTGGGGCCTGAATGGTGATGGATGAGTCACTAGCTTCTTGTTATCAGCTGATAGGGCCTTGGGCAGAGGGGAGAGGGTCAGCAATTAACTTTTTTTCCCTTATGTCCTCGGCCAGAGTTCATTTACAAGTTGTTTCTAAAACATTTCTATTGCCCTGTGGCCAGAGTTAATCTACAAGTTATTTCTAAAATACTTTTAGCAAATCTATCATCTGCAGGAAGGAATGTTTTCCATTCAGTTCTTTAAGGAACTGAAAACTTATCTGCCCTGGGTGGGAAAATAGTTGGAGGTAATCCAGTCTACTTATTCCCCTGTGGGGTCTTTTCTAATTATTTGTCTTAACCAGGGTGGGGGAAATAGTTGGGGGTAATCCAGTCTACCTATCTATTCCCATCCAGGTGCCAGGGTGGGGGAAATAGCACTTAGTTTCAATTCCCCCTTAGAATAGATACTGTTCCACATTCTTGGGGAACATTTTACTCGGTTTTATAATTCCCCCTTAGAATCGATATTGTTCCACAATTTTAGGAAATGGGGCAACGACTTATCCTAGCTGCTTCCTGCTGACTGGGGGCGAAGACGGTGGAACTCAATAATTTCAACAGTTCACGGACTCTTCTGGCCATAGGCCGGGGGAGAAGAGACTAGGGGTACCTGTAGAGTAGCTTGTAATTCTGGAGGCTTGAAGACAGGTAGATACCTAGGTAGACATTGAATACAACAGCAAGTAAAGAGCATTAATGTTAATATGAGGAGCGTTATAACAAATAAGGATCTCAGCCACCCTAAATTGGGTAACCAAGAAG
>NW_006921752.1:7360549-7362652 GCF_000298275.1 Orycteropus afer afer
CCCAGGAGTGTGGTCTAATAGGATTTGTTGAGTTTTATAAGGGTGTTAGACTACTTTCCTCCTTTAGAAGGTGTTCAGGATAAGACATTCATGGAGTTGATTAGAATTACATTTATGTCTTAACCCAGAATAGGTTTCCTTTTAAATAAAATCTTAAGATCCTCAATGGGCTCACAAGTATGTTTCACTACAGGTTGTTGGGGATACTTAATATTCAGTTGCCCAGGTTCTCTTGAGTCTCCCTGTTCCCCAAGGCTGTTCCCTGTAGAATAAAACTCAGTTATAGGTTGAGGAGAGTTCTCAGTGCAGTTTGGTGTTATCCTCCATCGGGTGTATCCAAGGGTGGACTCCCTTCAGTTTGGCTGAAGAATGTGTTGTCAGCAATACTTCATAAGGCTCAACCCATTTGGCCTGGAGTTGGATCTGGGGAGTCCAGTCATTCCACTCCTTTAGTAGGACCCAGTCACCTGGACAGAAGCTCTAAAGGGAAGTATGTGTAGGATACAACAACCAGAAGCAAACTGGTTAATAATTTTTAATGTTGCAGACAAAGTTTGTACGTATTTTAAAATATCCAATTCCTTAACAATTTAAGGTCTCCCTTCCTACATAACTAGGATGCCATACTCTAGAAAATGGTCTCCTATATAATATTTCATATGGGCTTAATTTAAGCCTGCTTCTGGGGGTAGGCCAGATCTGCAACAGGTCAAGGAGTTTTATCTAAGATAAGTTGGTCTCTTGGCACTTCTTAGCTAGTGTCTTCTTAAAAGTATGCTTCATCTTCTCTCAGTTTGTCCTGTCAAATAGTCCAACAAGTAACAGCACTGGCCTACTGACAGGACAAAGTTGGACTATTTGAGATGCAAATGTTCCCTCATAATTACTGTGAACTGAGACTAGCAAACTAAACTGGGGATAGCAAACTAAACTGGAGTTATAAATTTTACCTGCCAGTCCTTGTATAGGTTCAGTCCTCTTGTTTGAATTCCTCTCACCACTGGAGGTGGGCTGCACTTTGGATTGTTTCTGGTATAGGTCAAGCAGCCTTGTGTAATCTTTTGGATGGTTTTGTACAGACTCAGTCCTGCAATAAGTTTACTCAGTGAAGTATACAGGACACCTTTTCCCATAACAAGTGCTGGTTGCAGTGATAGTTTTGTCCTATCTGTTGCTTCTGTAGTTCATAGCGGCAGGTAATTGCAGGAAGTTGTCTGTAGGGCCCATTCCTGGTCCGGATTAATATCCACCTGGAGCTTGTTAGCTGAGAAAGTAACCTGAGTATTTAACTTGGTTATTAAGTCTTATTCCCACAGAGGAACAGGGCATTCAGGCACGTATAAAAATTTTCAAGTTAATACAGTGCTCCCATTCTGGCGTTCAAGAGGTTGAAGAAGATTTTTACATTACTTAACCTCCAGTAATACTCGTAGTCTTCTGGGACAGAGGAGCCTTGGAGATGTTTAGGACTGAGGTTGCCCCTGTGTCCAATAAATGGGCTGTTTTCCCAGTTATTGCCACCCAGGGTCCTCGTGGAGATAGGAATTTGCCCAGGCTGTAACGGAGCCCCTGGGCCCCATCATTCTTGATTGCTATTAGTTGTGCTTACTATCTGCTGGGCCCCCTTTGGTTGGCTTTGGAGGGCTCATTCTGGGCATTCCCTCTTCCAGTGCCAATCCTTCTTGCAGTAAGCACACTAAAACAGTCTTTTTTAAGGTAATCTAGGCTTTTACGATTAGGCACCTTAAAACTCTTCCAGCCTCTACCCATTACCCAATTCCAAAACCACTTCTACATTTTAGGTATTTTTTAAAGCAGAAACCCCACTTTTCAGTTCCAAATTCTGTCTTAGTTATTTGGTGCTGCTATATAACAGAAATACCACAAATGGGTACCTTGAAAAACAGAAATTTATTTTATCACAGTTTAGGAAGCTAGAAGTCCAAATTCAAGGTGCCAGCTCTGGGAGACGGTTTTCTCATTTTGTCAGCTTTGGAGGAAATTCCTTGTCCTTTTTGAGCTTCTGTTCCTGGGAGATCTTCACATGGCTTGGAATCTGTTGTCCCCCATCTCTGCTTCTCTCCCTTGCTTGTTTAATCTGTG
>NW_006921752.1:7362862-7365110 GCF_000298275.1 Orycteropus afer afer
AACCCACCAGCCACTCCTCGGAAGGAAGGTTGGGCAATCCTACTTCCGTAGTGATACTGCCTCGGAAACCCAAGGAGGGGTCGCTATGAGTCGAGGCCGACTCGACGGCAAAACAACAACAACAACAACAACATCACTACGGAAGTCAATTGCCCAACTTTCCTTCTGAGGAGTGGCTGGTGGGTTTGAACCACTAGCCTTAGCAGTCAAATGCCTTAGGCACTACGCCACCAGCACTCCTAACCACAGGTATAGGGGTTAGGATTTACAACACATATTTTTCGGGTACGCAATTCGGCCCTTAATTGTTGATATACCAAACCAAACTCACTGCCATTGAGTCGGTTCCCACTCATAGTGACTCCCATTGGGTTTCTGAGGCAGTCATTCTTTATGGAAAAAGATTGCCCCATCTTCCTTTTGAGGAGTGGCTGGTGGGTTTGAACTACCAACCCTTTGGTTAGCAGTCAAATGCCTTATGCACTGCATCACTAGAGATCCTTAGTATAGAAGGGTGTAAAATCAAGGGTCTGTGCTAACTTTTGACACTGAAACAGGTAGAATTTAATAATGTTAGGGTTAAAATTGTGATCCATTAAAAATTAAACATTAACACCCTCACAGTCATTTTCTTTTGTCCTTCTCCATGACAGTAGAGTGTCATAACTAGAAATACCATCTGAACCTCAAGTAATTAACTTCTCTACATTTACATGACAAACCATATGCTGTATACAAGCTCAGTGCTTTATTGAGCCATGAAAGTTACTAATAGCTTTGTGTCCAGTCAAGGTTCAAGATAACCAAGAAAACACGACTTGGACACAGACAGTGGATGGAACAATGCTTTCCTCTGGGAGAAGAGACAGAGCAAGGTTACTTTCAATAATGGGTGTTGGTCCTGTCCCCCATGACCAGCAGGTACTTTTGTTTTCATATCTAAGAATCCATTGCCAAACCCAAGATTATGAAGATTTATCTCTGTGTTTACTTCTAAGAATTTTATCATTTTCACTCTTATATTTAGGTATTTGGTCCTTTTTGAGCTAATTCTTTAAACATATGATATGAGCTAAGGGCTCAGCTTCATTCTTTGACACATATATATCTAGTTGTCTTAGCACTATTTGTTGAAAAGACTTCTTTCTGTATCAAATGGTCTTGGCACCTTTGTTGAAAATCACTGGTCCACAGACACATCACTTTATTTCTGGACTCAAGTCTATTTCATTGATCTGTATGTCTATCCTTCTGCAAATACTACACTCTCTTGATTACTGATGCTTTGTAGTAATTTTTGAAATTGGGATATATGAATCCTCCAACTTTTCTGTTTCAAATTTTTTTGGCTATTCCAGGTTTCTTACAATTTCGTATGAGTTTTAGTATCATCTTGACAATTTCTCCAAGGAAACCCGCTGATATTCTGATAGAGATTATTTTGAATCTGTGGATCAATTTGGGGAGTACTTCCATCTTAACAACACTAAGTCTTTTGATCTATGAATAGGAAATGCTTTTCCATTTATTTAGATCTTCTGTAATTTCTTTTGACGTTGTTTTGTAGTTTTCAGAGTATAAGTTTTGCACTTCTTTGTGTTAAATTTGTTCCTAAGTACTTTATTTGTTGATGCTATTGTGAGTGGAATTGACACCTTAATTTTATTTTCAGATTGTTCATTGCAAGTGTATAGAAATACATTGATTTTGTCTATTGAGATTTGTTACGGTTACCTGGTGCTGCTCTAATAGAAAATATACCATAAATGGGATGGCTTGAACAAATGGGAGTTTATTCTCTTACAGTTTGGGGCTGTAAATCCAAGTTCAAAGTGCCAGGCTCTAGGGGCTGGATGAAAGCCCCTCCATCTTGGGTTTTAACTCTGCCTCTTGCTCCCAGCCCTCTGAAGCAAAAGGTTTTTCTTTCCTCAGACAGCTGCTGGTTGCTTAGGCTGACAAGCCCAAAGTTGACAAGTAAAAAGTCTCGTTGTTACCAAACCACATGGCAGGCCATTAATTCAAGTTCATTGAAAGTCCCAAGGTCACCAGAGCATGGCAGGCTGCTGAACAACTACACAGCTACATGTGGGGTTCAAGTGTGCCATAAGCTAGAGACCATTCCCCAAGGCTTTTCCTTATCTACAGGAAGCAGACCACATGCCTAAGGCAGCTACTCAGCTGCTCACAGTAGATTCCACCATGGAGTTGATTGCCAGTCTCAGCATGGGGAATAGTACATCCAGCTACC
>NW_006921752.1:7365210-7366124 GCF_000298275.1 Orycteropus afer afer
CTTAATGGATTCCTTATTATTTTCTACTACAAGATCATACCATCTGAAAAGAGATTCCTTTTACTTTTTTCTTAACTAATTTCTCTAGCTAGAATCTCCAGCATAATGTTGACTAAAAGTAGCAAGAACAGAATCCTTGTCTTGTTCCTGATGTTATGGGAAAAGCATCTAGTCTTTCACTGTTAAATATAATATTAGCTGTGATTCTTTCACAGATGCCTTTTATCAGGTTGAGGAAATTCCCTTCCATTCGTAGTAAGAAATTATGTTTTAAAACAAAATATCTGCAAGTACATTTAGACATTTAAAACACCATTTATTACTAAAAGGGTTTCATTTTTCTACCTAATATTTCAGAACATAGAAATTTCATAGTTTCTTTTAATGTGCAGTTTTCCCTAATTTTATTGAGGTGAAAATGTACATAACAAAACATACACTTCTCAACAATTTGTATATATACAATTTGGTAGCATGGATTACATTCTTCAAATGTGCAATCATTCTCACTATCCTTTAAAAATCTTCTACCAACACTAACATAAACTCAATACCCACTAAGTAAAATTTTCCCTCTTTTCCTCCATCTTACCCTTGGTAACCACTAATAACATCTGGAATTTCTGTATATTTACTTATTTCATATAAGTGAGATAATACAATTATTTTTCTCAGCATAATGTTTGCAAGGTTGTGGCATAGATCAGGACTGATTTCCTCTTTACAGCCAAGTAGTATTCTATTGTGTGTATATACCACCCTTTGTTTATCCATTCCTCTGCTGATGTGTTAGACTGGCTTCTCTAGAGAAACAAAAATCAGTAAAGCTTATATATATGTATATATAGAGAAATTTATCTTAGGAAAATGGCTCACACACTTACAGAAGCTGGCAAGTCCAAAGTTCCTGGATC
>NW_006921752.1:7366224-7367111 GCF_000298275.1 Orycteropus afer afer
CCCAACTCTTGCAGCTGCAGGGGCTGAGGACCTCAAGGCTGGCAGGTAGTACACCAGCTGTTGACTCCAACGAATGACGAATCCAAGATCTCCAGGCCGAATGGTGGACTGTTCACTCACAGACAGTTGTAGGCAGCACAACAGAATCCCAATCCACAGAGGAATGTCTCTTTTCCCGGAATGTCCATAGATATACTGGAAGCAGGTCACACCCCTAGGGAAACTCCCTTTCAACAGATTGCCTGCTCAAAACATAATCATCTGACCCCATCATGGGAATAACCACATCACAACAACTTAAACCACACAGAATTGTGGTCCAGCCAAGTTGACACACAGCTCCAACTATCACAGCTCATGAGCATTTCACTTCCGTCCACCTTTTTTGGCTATTGTGAAAAGTGCTACAGTGTATGTTGGTGTGCAGATTTCTATGCGTTCCTGCCTTCTTCTGGGTATATACCTAGGATTGGCATTGCTCAGTCATATGGTAGTGCAAAGTTCAAATTTTTGAGGAACCACCACACTGTTTTCCACAGTGGAAGTACTATTTTACATTCCTACCAGTAATGTATGAGGGTTCCAGTTTCTTCATAACCTCAACAACACTTACTGTTTTCTGTTTTTTTGATTGTTGATATTCTAACAGGGGTAAGGTTGTATCTCATTGTAGTTTTGACTTGCATCTCCCCAATAGATAATGAAAGGAGATCTCATGGTGTAGTGAGTAAGGCATTTGGCTGCTAAGCAGAGGTCAGCAGTTCAAACCCATCAGCTGCTCCGTGAGAGGCAGATGAATCTTCCTTAAAGATTTACAGCCTTGGAAACCTAATGGGAGTTGCTAGGGATCAACTCAAAGGCAATTGGTTTAGTTTTTTTTTTTTTTT
>NW_006921752.1:7381321-7382778 GCF_000298275.1 Orycteropus afer afer
ATTATCTTCTGTATCTGTGTTAATTGGTTCCCCTTTTCTACTATTTGGAGCTTAGTCCACTTCTATATCCTTCCCTTCAAAACTCAGGGGTCCAGGATTATCTTCTGTATCTGTGATAATTGGTTCCCCTTTTCTGTGTTGAAGAGGATCTCTGTAGTCTTTCTGCGTATTCTGCCATCTTACTGGAACTCAGAAGTTAGACTTTTGATGGGAATTGCATTGAAGTTTTAGATGTTTTTGCAAAGTATTCACATAGTAATTTTATTAACCTTTCCAAGCCATGAACATGTAATGTCCTTCCATTTATTTAGATCTTCTTTAACTTTTTAAAGTAATATTTTATATATTTTTCTATATACAAGTCTTTCACCTTCCTGGTTAAATTTATTCCTAGGTACTTTATTCTTTTAGATAATGTTGTAAAGGTTACCGTTTCCCTCATTTCTTTTTCTACTTCCTTGCTGTGGATATATAGAAACTCAGTTGGTTTTTGTGTATTGACCTTGTACCCTGCCACCTTGCAGAATTCATTTATTAGTTCTTATAGCTTTCTTGTGGATTCTTTGGTGTTTTGTATGTATAGGACCCTGTCATCTGTGGAAAGGGATAGTTTTACTTCCTCTTTCTCCATTTGGATACATTTAAATTTTTTTTCTAGCCTAATTGCTCTTGCTAGGATTTCCAGTATGGTACTGTCAAACCCACCAGCCACTCCTCGGAAGGAAGGTTGGGCAATCTACTTCCGTAGTGATACTGCCTCGGAAACCCAAGGAGGGGTCGCCATGAGTCAGGTCTGACCTGACGGCACATAACAACATAACAATTGAATAGCAGTGGTGAAAGTGAGCTTCATTTTCCTATTCCTCATCCTAGGGGGAAAACTTTCAGTCTTTCTCCATTGCATATGATGTTAGGTGAGGATTTTTCATAAATACCATTTATTATATTGAGAATTACTTATTTATTTATTGCCATTTTCTAACCCTTACTTAGGCTATGGCTAGCCTCTGGTCAAATATATATATATATTTTGTATCTCCAAACCCCTCAAACTCTTCTTGTGTTTTATTTCATACAAGAGGAGTTAAAATGTGAAATATTATAATTAGATATTGCAGTGAGAGGGGATTTGAAATACTAAGTAACTTTATTTACCACCACCAAACTATAAGAAAAGTTAGAATGGAGTCAACATTCTTGGTCCAATAAATCCCTAAAACAAAACAGAGAGAGGAAAAGAGAAGCTAATTTTTATTCCTGACTGTTTTCTCATTCTCTTTCACCTTGAACTGTGTCATGTACCTTGTGTTTAACATCTCCAGTGTCACATATTTAGCAACAGCTTGTCTTTGTTCCTGACTCAGCTCTCTTATACAAGCAGCTTCTCTAGCCTGAGGTGACAGTTATGCCAAGGAAAATGTTCTAAATATACCTGTGGAAGTGAGTGCAATTATTGT
>NW_006921752.1:7383369-7386344 GCF_000298275.1 Orycteropus afer afer
AATTTTGGTTTTCTTCATTCTTCTTTGCTCTGGACAAGGAGAGACCCATCGTTGCATGTAGATGCCAGCTTGCTAGCTTTTAAGATCATATCATGGGATATGTTTTAAAGGTAGCTAGATTGCATGTAGTGTGAGTTGCTTAGTATTGTTCCAGCACTTGGAAAAGTATAACCCTTATGGAGCATTCAGGAAAAGGCCACAGTGATTTTGAGGAGTAATTATTTTTGGTTCCACACAAGAAGAGACTTGGCTCAAAAAGGAATCAAAATTTCGGTTCACTCAGAAGCAAAATGGATGGTTTGAATATCAACAACTATCCAAGAATAGATTATGTTAAATGTATCAGGAATGCTTTCAGCTGCAAACAAAGAAATTTTGATAACAGTGGCTTAAATAAATGAAGATTTACTTTTCTCACATAACTGTAGAGTACAGTTCTCCAAGTGTGGTCCATGTACTCCTACAGGTTCCTAAGATCCTTTCAGGGGTTATGCAAGATCAAAAGTATTTTTATGATGATTGTAAGATGTTATTTGCCTTTTTTGGTTGGTATTTGGGCTGACAGTGACAAAGCAACAGAAGCTAAAACTTTTGGCACTTTAGTAAAAATCAAAGGCGTGGTACCCAACTTTACGGGTAGTCATTGTCATCTTCACCTGCATGCACATCTAGAAAAAAAGAATCATTTTCACTTTGCCTGCCCTTGATGAAGCAGTGAAAAATTTTAATTTAGTAAATCTTAACCCTTGATTACACATCTGTGGTGCAGTGAATTACTTGATGTAGCTTTTCTAGCCAGTCTTTGCCATTCCCACTAGATTACTGGGTGGAACCATGCCAGTAAGGTGTGTAAAACTCTGATGTTGGGATTGGTTAGTTTTGTCATTCTGCCAGTCTTAAAATGATCTCTCCTAGAAGCAGAGAATGGATGTAACTTCCATGAAGAGAGAAGAGCTGGAGGTGAAGTGGAGTGCTTGCACCCAAGATCCCTGTGCTGGACCTCCTTGGCTGAGAGTCGCCCCAGCAGAGAGATGCCTGGGCAGGGAAATGGTGGCAATGGAACCAAGAGACACGAGACAGTGAATCAGGCCAAAGAAGCAGAGGCTAGGCCAAGAGGCCAAAGGCCAAAGAGGTGTGTCTGAGAGCACAGCAGAGGGGAGATTGTCTTGATCAGAGAACTGTATCCTGAGTGCATTCCTGAAACTGAATTGTAGCCTGTTACTTCCCTAATAACCCATGTCACCATGAGTATTCTCTGTGAGTTCTGTATGGCCATTGAAAAGAATGATCGAACCCAGCAGAGAAGTAGTGAGTATTGTGGGAAGGACGGTTGGTGTCAAAGTTGGTAAAAAGGTTGGAGAGTGGCAGCCTATCTTGGCCTTGTAGGAATAAGCCTTGGGCTTCTGATGGTGATTCTGTCTTCCTCTTGTGGAGTTAAAGGAATTCAGGAGATGATGTTTCCATGTCCTTTTTACAACATCTTTTTAGTATTCTCTAGCATGAAATAGAAAATTTGCACAGAGTACTTATGCTGTGTACCAAAGTTTGATGTTCATCTCAATGGAAAGCACATGTGCAATTGAGTAATGAGCTGAACTAGCCACTTTTTTTTCACAGAACATCATTTTTATTTAAAATAACGAATGACTGACAAACTGTGATTTTGTAAACTTGGGTATTTAGTTGGAAGGAAGATTGGGTAATCTACTTCCATATAGATACCACCTCAGAAACCCAAGGAGGGGTTGCTATGAATCGAATCAATTTGACAGCAGTGAGTTGTTTTTTTTTTTTTGTATTTAGGATTTAGAGTAGATATTTTCTTGAAAATGAGCAAAAAGAGCTTGTAATTTTAAGAGAAATAACTTAAAGAATTTGTTGCCAATGATAACTGCTTTGAGGTGAAAATTAGAGTTCTTGAAAATTTATATTTGCCACCATGAGCTGTCAGTTTCCCAACTTACAGAGTTTTCTGATGAGAGCAAAGGTGATATTAATGAATGATTTTTTTTTCATATTGTACAATGAATTATATCATCAGTTGGAAGTCCTACATAACTCAGTGAGCCAGTATTTTCCAAATGAGAAATGAATACATCATGTTACAAAATAATGCCTGAATAAAAGAGCCATTCAAAGCACAAGATAGAGAAATATATTTTAATGTAATGAGTATTAAAAGCTCATTGGTATGGTTTAATATTCCATGTTGCAACTAAACTTTTTTTTTAAAACCATTACTCATGAATTTCAGTGTACTGTCAGAGAAAAAAATATCTACAATTATCGGTAAAAGCCAGTAAAACATTTCAAACTAAATACTTGTGAGAGGCTAGATTTCCTTCATATACTTCAATCAGAACAACATATCACAATACATTGAATGAAGGAATTTAGAATAGAGCTGTCTTCTATCATGCCAGATATTTAAGTAATTTCAGAAATTCACAATATTTCTACTTTTTAAAACACATTTGTAATTTTGGAAAATATAATTTTCATGAACATATGTTATTTATGTTAACATGTGTGATAGTTAAGGTTGTGTGTCAACTTGGTTGGGCTATTATTCTCTGCTTTGACAATTATACTGTAGTCATCCCTCATGATGAGGTCTGATGATATTATGTAATCACCTCTGGGGTGGTTAAGTAGTGTCAACTTGGCTGGGCCTGGTTGAGTGGCTGGGTAGCTAGAGGTAGTATTACCCATGATGAGACTGGTAATCAACTCCATGGCAGAATCTACTGTGAACAGCTGAGTAGCTGCCTTAGGGATGTGGTCTGCTTCCAGTATATAAGCAGCAGCTTTGGGAATGGTCTCCAGCTTATAGCATGTTGAACCCTGCATATAGCTGTTGCGTTGTTCAGTAGCCTGCCATGCTCTGCTGACGTTGGGACTTTCAATGCACTTGAATTAATGGTTTGCCGTGTGGTTTGGTAACATCGGGACTGTGCGTTTTTACTTGTCAACCT
>NW_006921752.1:7387899-7389518 GCF_000298275.1 Orycteropus afer afer
ATGAGTAAAAATATGGATATTTTCCAGTCAGTTGGCCAGGTAGCTGTCTTCAAAATTTCTTGGCATAGATGAGTGAGTGCCTCTAGCACAGCATCCATTTGTTGAAACATCTCATTGGGTATCTCATCAACTCCTGAAAGCTTGTTCTTTGCCAATTCCTTCAGTGCAGCTTCGATGTCTTTGTTCAATACCATTGGTTCTTGATCATATGCTACCTTCTCAAATGGATGAACATTGACTAACTCTTTTTGGTTCAGTGACTCTGTATTCCTTTCATCTTCTTTTGATGCTTCCTGCATCATTCAATATTTTGCCCATAGAATCTTCCAATATTTGCAACTCGAGTCTTGAATTTTTTCTTCAGTTCTTTCAACTTGAGAAATGCCACTCATGTTCTTCCCTTTTGGTTTTGTGACTCCAGGTCTTTGCACATTTCATTATAATAATTGACTTTGCTTTCTCAAGCTGCTGTTTGAAGTCTTCTGTTCAGCTCTTTTATCTTGTCCTTTTTTTCCCATTTGCTTTAGCTACTCTCTGTTCAAGGGCAAGTTTTAGAGTTTCCTCTGACTCCATTTTGGTCTTTTCTTCCTTCTCCGTCTTTTTAATGACCTTTTGCTTTCTTCGTGGAGGATGCTCTTGATGTTATTCCACAATTCCTCTGGTTTTCAGTCATTGTTGTTCAATGCATCAAATCTATTCTTTAGATGGTCTTTAAATTCAGGAAGGATATAATCAAGGTCATATTTTGACTCTCATGGACTTGTTTTAATTGTCTTCAGCTTCAACTTGAACTTACATATGAGCAGTTGATGGTTTGTTCTGTAGTCAGCTCCTGGTTTTGTCTTGGCTGAAGATATTAAGCTTCTCCATCATCTCTTTCCACAGATGTAGTCGATCTGATTGTTGTGTACTCCATCCAGTGAAGTCCACGTTTGTAGCCACTCTTTTTGCTGTTGAAAAAAGGTACTTGCAATGAATAAGTTGTTGGTCTTGCAAAATTCTATCATGCAATATCCAGCATTATTTCTATCAGCAAGATCATATTTTCCATGTACCAGTGATTCTTTTTTGTTTGCAAATTTTGCAATCCAATCAGGGGTGTGACTTGCATCAAATGTGTATGGACATTCTGGCAAAGAATTCTAGCTTTCTGATTTTGCTGGATCCTGCATCCATCTGACCTTTTACCATTTGACCTCTGGTTCTTGGGACCTGAGCCAGAGACCTGCCATATTGCCTGCTGAGATCTTGGGATTCATTAGCCTCTGCAACCTGTGAACCAGCAGCTTGCAATCTGTCTCACTGATCTGATCTTGAATTTTTCAGCCCCTGCAGCTGTGTGAATCAGAAGAAGTCTTCAACCTTACATCTGACCTGCAGACTTGGGACTTGCCAGCCTCTACAACCATGTGAGCCATTGTCTTTTTATTTTATTTATTTATTATTTTAAAAGCTTGTTTTGCATTCAACGTTACTTGTACATTTAGTTTCATTCCCCATTTACCATGTCCAACTCTAACCCAGTCTCCTCCCCTCCCTACCCTGTAACCCTCCCCTGTGCCCCTCATATTTATGCACTCCTGTTTGTCCTGCATTTCCTCAATTTGAATGTTGGTCCT
>NW_006921752.1:7390483-7391717 GCF_000298275.1 Orycteropus afer afer
ATACTACACAAAAACATTTTTCTACATTCTACTTTTGTGAGTAGTGACTGGTGTCTTAAAAGCTTACAAGTGGCCATCTAGATGCAACAATGAATCTCTCCTTGTCTAAAGCAAAGAAGATTGAAGAAAAGCAAATACGCATGGAAACAATTAGTCCAAAGGACTAGTAGACCATGTGATCCTCAGCCTATATGACCATGTGACCAGAAGAACTAGCTGGTAACCACTCAGGAAGGGATCAAAACTGGAGATCCTGGATAGAGTGGGAGGAAAAACGTGAAACAAAATTAAAAAACATAATAACCACCAGAATGGTCAGATGGTGTCTGGTGGGATCCCTAAGGCTATGGCCCTGGGATACACTTGGGCTTGGGATAAAACTCACTCCCAAAGCTGGGTCTCAGCCCAACAGTACTAAGACTTACATGCAGAGCACCCACCTACTTTATGGAGATACACCCCTTGGAACAATCGGCCATGGGGCAACATTCACACAGAGGAAAAGCTGGGCAGACAGGAATGCATGACTAAGAAGGGCACAGGGATGGAGGTGGTCACTGGGGAGGGAGAGGAGGAGAGTGGGTTATGGTTGGGGATAGTAATTGGGGAGTGAAACCAAATGTACATGAACTGTTGAATGTAAAACAAATTCTGCTCTGTAAATTTGCATCCAAAGCCCAATTTAAAAAAAGAAGAAGAAGTAGCTGGTGCCTCTCTACCACAGTCAGTCACTCAGAGGGGGATTGGTGCAAGAGATCATGGATAGAGTGGGAGGATAATGTGAAACAAAACTCAAAATCATTAAAAAAAAAAAAAGGACCAGGTTTGCTGGTCTGATAGAGTCTGGTGAGACCCCTGAGATTATGGGCCCTAATTACCCTTCAGGTCTGGAACAGAACTCACTCCTGTGGCTTCCAGCCAAATAACAGACAGGCATATGGAGTGAACATTTACATCTGGTAGATTCATTACTTGGAGCAATCAATTATGGGATAACAGAAGGGCAGTGTTTACACAGGGATACAGCTGGGGGGGTACCAGGGGTGTGCACGGGAGGGAAGGACACAGGGAAGAGGTAACTATGGGAGGAAGTGGGAAGAAGGTTGTGACATTGTGGGGAATTTCATCAATGACATGAAGCAAAATGTGTATGAACTGGTGTATAGAAAATGAATTTGCTCTGTAAACTTTCACCCAAATCAAAATAATTTTTTTTTAAAAAAATTAATAAATT
>NW_006921752.1:7392497-7399364 GCF_000298275.1 Orycteropus afer afer
GAAGATGGTGCAGGACTGGGCATTGTTTAGTTCTGTTGTACATGGAGTCATCATAAGTTGGAGCCAATTCGATGGCACCTAACAACAGCAACAACAACAACCTCTAGCCACCAGTACTAAGCTTTCAATTGCTGTTTACCAGTATCACTATACAGACATTATAATAATTTATAAGAAGATAGCAACAAATAAGAAAGTAGTTTCTAGTTTCAATTTATTCCTCTTGACAATCATTTTAGGAAATCCTAAAGTGCAAATCAATTTGGCTTTCACCACGGGGACTTCCCAGGATTGTGAGTAGAAGGAGACATTGAAGAGAAGATTAGGGCAAAGCCATGGTGTTTATTTGTGTAGGATGTGGAGTGATCACAAAAGGAGCAGCATATTATAAAGTCAAATGATTCAAGGCCATTCAGAAAACCATAATAAAAGAAATCATGGAAAATAGGATCATTATTAAATCTCACAGTCCATATGCCTGTGATTGTAGTGGTAAGAAATCAGGAAAGATTCTAATATGTGTGGATTAATATGATTTTAACTTTTACACTAAGAGTACACAAGACTCCAGAATACAAGGCAGGAAATCTTATATTATCCTTGATTTGTGAAAGATGTATTATCAAACATTTGACTCATGAAAACAACAAAAGATATATGTACAGAAGATACTCAAGGTAAATGCGCTTCTTGCTTTTAAGGAACTTTGGTTTATGCCATCTGCTATTATAGTAACCTGGACACATAGAAGATTGGACTTCTTTTACCTAAATTAAACATAAGCAGCTTGTTCTATGCCTTCTATTCCTTGGAATATTGTTACAAAGTAGGAGAACTAGTATAAGTCCCCCCTTTCAGCTTTATATAAGGAGTTCTGGTGCGGTGGTGATTAAAACACTTGGCTACTAAGCAAAAGTCAGCAGTTTGAACTCATAAGTCACTCCATGGAAGAAAGTTGAGGCAGTCTGCTTCCTTAAAGATTTACAGCCTTGGAAACCCTATGGGACAAGTCTACTCTGTCCTATAGGGTTACTATGAGTCAGAATTGACTTGATGGAAGTGAGGTTTTTTTTTTTTAGCTTTATATATGTGAAGGTGTTAAATCCATATGTGTGTTTTGTAATTGCTGCACATTGCAAGAAAGGACAAGCCTGTCAATTATGTTATTCTATAAAAGAAAACATTCACAGCAGCACTTCCCAACCCATCCAGAGGTAGATTGGTCTTTGGGGTTTGTGTTTGGGGTTCCTGCTTCTGTTCTCTTGGATGTTATCAGGAATCACTTCCAGGTATAGGTTACTCTACTCCCTCTTGCTAGGAAGGTGTCTGCACAGTAGTTATCAGCCATTTTCAAAGTAGTCTATTGCCTTGCATTCTCCTGGATGACAATCTCCTGCCTTTCTTTATCTATCTCTAGCATGATCTCAAGGTATTGTTACTTTTCAATCCCTGGGTCATAGGCATTGTGGATTTCTATTCTGGAACTATGTGCTAAAAACTGATTTATTTACTTTTTTGACTGGGAACTACAAAAATGGGAGAAACTTAGCATGTAGGCTTGGTTTGTCATATGATGCAGTAAGTTAAAAAAAAAAAAAGTTGCCATTGTATCAGTTCCAACTCATGATGATCCCATGTGTTTAAGTGTAGAAAACTCTCCATAAGTTTTCCTTTTAACTTTTTATTGTGATTTGGGTGAAATTTTACAAAGTAGATTCATTTTACATTCAACAATTCATACACACTTTGTTTTGTGACACTGGTTACACTCCCTGCAGTGTAACAGCTCTCTTACCACTTCCTGTGTTCTTTTTATCTATGCATTTCTGGCTCCCTACCTTTCTCCCTATGCAAATGCTGTCTTTCTGAACTCCCATGGTTGATTGTTCTAAGGAGGGCACCTCCCTGGTGTAGGTGTTCAGCTTGTAGGCCTATCTATTGTTTGGCTGAGAGTTAAGCCACAGGAATGAATTCAACTCCAAGCCTGAAGTGAGACTTGGGACTAGAGTCTCAGGATTTCATGAGTCTTTATCAAACCAGTAAACCCAGTCTATTTTATGAGACTGAGTTTTGTTCTACATTTTTTTTTTCCTACTGTATTCAGGATCCCTTTCTGAGTGGCTGGCATTGGTAGCTGGGCACCATCTAGTTCTTCTGGTCTCAAGCTCATATAGGCTGATGTTTTCATGTTCCATTGGTCCTTTGGACTATCTGTTTCCATGCATCTTTGATTTTCTTCACTCTTCTTGGCTCTAGACAAAAACCAAAAAACCAAATGCACTGCTATGGAGTCAGACCTGACTCATAGCAACCCCTCCTTGGGTTTCCAAGGTGGTATCACTACAGAAATAGATTGTGCAGCCTTCCTTCCGAGGAGTGGCTGGTAGGTTTGAACTGCCAGACTTCTGGTTAGCAGTCAAACGTCTTAAGCACTATGCCACCAGAGCTCTTTTTCTCTGGACAAGGAGGGACAAATAGTTGCCTCTTATAGGTCCACTCACAAGCTTTCAAGACCCCAGTAGCTATTCACTGAAGTAAGATGTAGAAAAATATTTTTGTATGCCATGCTGTGCCCATTGAGCTTGATGCCCCCACTACCATGGTCCCAAGCTCATAGGCCCCATGACTCACTCCCTCGGTTGCTTAGTTGTGGCTAAGAAGTTATCTCAAACAACAATCAGATATCATCTTACACCAGCAATAATAGCAAAGTTCAAAAAGACAGAGAACAGCAAATACTGGCAAAGATGTGGAGAGATTGTAACTCATACACTGCTGGTGGAACTGTAAAATGGTGCAACCACTGTAGAAAATGGTATTGTGCTTCCTTAAAAAGTTGGAAGTAGAAATACCATTTGATCTAGCAATCCCACTACTAAGAATATATGCTAAAGAGGTGAGATCTGGGACACAAATAGGTACATTGCAGCACTATTTACAATAACGAAGAGATGGAAACAACCTAAGTACCCATCAGCCAAACCAAACCAAACTCACCACCGTTGAGTTGGATCTGACCCAGAGTGACCCCTCCTTAGGTTTCTGAGGCGATATCACTATGGAAATAGATTGCCCAATCTTCCTTTCTAGGAGTGACTGGTGGGTATGAACTGCCAGCCTTCTGTTTAGCACTCAAATGCCTTAGGCACTATGCCACCACAGATGAATGGATAAGATAATTATGGTACATACAGACAATGGAATACTATGCAACACTGAAAAATAATGAAAAATCAGCAAATCACCTCATAACATGGATGAACTTGGAGGACAGTATGCTGAGTGAAATATGTCAATCCCAGAAGGTCAATATTGTGTAAGTCCATTATTATAAAAAGTCAAGGAAAGGTTTACACAGGGAGGGAAATTTTCTTTATTGGTTACCAGGGATGGGAGAGGAGAGGAAGAGAGGGAAAATAGATGGATAATTAAGAGGCAGATACTATCGCATACACAATCTGCATTATCAGTAACAGCAAACACTAATCTATGAGTGGATACATAGGTAGACAAGAAAGAAGAGGTATGGCTAGGCAAATGGGAATATACCTATGACCAAAGATAGGTTTGGCAAACAATAGTCCTAAAAATGTCTATATGCAGTTTAAACCTAACAGGAAGCAAAATTAGAATAACTTCTTATCTATAGGGTTTTCAATGGCTGTGATCTTTTAAAAGTAGATTACCAGGCTAGTCTTCTGAGGCAACTTTGGATGGGTTTGAGCCACCAATCTTTCAGTCACTGAATGCTTAACTTTTTGTTTCAACCAAAGACTTCCAATAATGAAAACACCTCCCCCCCTTATTTGAATTTTCCTCATTACCCAGTATTCTGCCCAGTTATTTACTTGGGGCTGTCTCACAGTACTATCCATCTCAAACTACAGTTGGCCTGTATGTCAGGGTACTAGAGAGGACCTTCTTTAGCTTTTGGTTCAAAATGTTCCTAGGGCAACAGATAAGAGTTAGAGAAGTACCTGCTTTTTTGCTATGCTTAGGGGGAAGATTAACACTGAATTGTGGAATTTTACAGAACTTTAAATGGGTCTTTTTTACCACAATTTCAGTTAAAATTCTGAAGCTGAAGGGAGTAAGTTTGAAGCATCCTCCTCACATTCTAAAGAAAGCATCACATAGCTGAAAGACACCCACTCTAAGTATTTCTAACAAACATTTAAACTAGGACTATTAACCACATCCTCACTCCTACCCCAGCCAAGATATATGGGAGAAATGAGTTGAATTAGATTAATTCATAGGGGTAAGGAGCAGTGAAAGAGACCTGGCAGTGCAATGGTTAAGTGCTTGGTTGCTAACCATAAGATTTATGATTTGAACCCACCCAGCAGCTCCATAGAGAAAGACCTGGTGATCTACTTCCATAAAGACTGCAGACAAGAAAACTCTATATGGCATTTCTACTTTGTTCCATGGGGTAGCTAATAAGTCAGAATTGACTCAATGGTGCCCAACAATAACAAGTGAATGGTGGGGAAAATGAGGCATTCTACATAGGTTTGATATTCTCCTTGGCTTGGAGAGGAAATAAATGAAAAGAAAGAAGAATATAGATAATAAGAGCAAAGAGTACAGGGACCCTTCATCATGATTCTTGGCAGTGTAATCTCGTGACCCCAGAGAGGAAATGACTGGGATGTGTGTGTCTAAGATGAGAATATAAGTAAGATTATAAATTCTACTCATGTGTTTAAAGTGGCATAGAGGTAATAGAAAAATTACCATGGCTCTAGCAGGCACTGAACAGCAGCTATCTGTTGGACACCATGGGACAATAGACAAGGATAGTATCAACAAGACAGTGGCAACTTATTCAAAATGATAGGCCAGGAATTAAATGGTTTCATTTTTTACTCACCTTCCATGCCTTGGTATTGTGTAAGACCTTATTTGAAGCTCTGGTGGCATAGTGCCTAAGGCATTTGACTGCTAACCAGAAGGTTGGTAGTTCAAACTTACCAACCACTCCTTGGAAGGAAGATTGGGCAATTTACTTCCATAGTGCTACTGCCTCTGAAACCCAAAGAGATGTCACTATGAGTCAGATCCAACTTGATGGCAGTGAGGTTTTTATTATTATTATTATTTAAGAATTGTTGGTTTCTCCATCTTCCTAAGCAGAGTTGATTATTGGGTGGAGGATGATTCTCAAAGGAGACAATAAAATACGGATTTGAAAAGAGAGGAAAAATATAGTGGGGACTTCAGGCATATTTTGAATGTTTTTGGGTCGCTATGAGTCGGGGCCGACTCGACGGCAAATAACAACAAATAACAACAAGAAGCAAGATATCCAGTTATATGATTTTAAGGGCCAAGAATTTTCATTGAAAAGAATTGAGGGTTCAGTGTAGTAAATTACCTGGTATGGCTTTTCTATCCATAAGTCTTTTTAAACTCCATGGTGGAATTTGCTGTGAGCAACTGAGGAGCTCCTGATTGTTAAAGTTACCCACCTGGAGTATTTCTGTTAAGAGTGGCACAAAGCAATGTTCTGGGAAATTCACTCTCTCTCAGGTGCTTAGAAATCTTATGTTATGATTGGTTAGTTTGGCCACTCTGCCAGGCTCAAAAGGAGCCCTCCTAGAGGCAGAAGGAGTCTCTCTGACTGCTGACTGAGAAAGATGTGCTGCAGAGAGAAACATGCTCCTGAGAACACATGCTGCCAAGAGAGAGACACCGAGAGATATGTGTTGCTGAGAGAGAGACACCGAGAGACATGCACTGCTGGGTGAGAGACTGAGAGAGACTGTTGGCTGAGAGACGGTGAGAGACTGTTGGCTGAGAGACGGTGGACTGAGAGAGACTGAGCATTGTTCCTGAACTTGAATTGTAGCCTGGTGCTTCCCTAATAAACCCTGCAATCTGTGAGTTCTGAGTGGCCACTGGAGCAAATTATCGAACCCAGCAGAGAGATGGTGGGTGCTGTGGGAAGAACAGTTGGTGCCAGAGTTGGTGAAAGGGCTGGAGGGTGGTGGCATGTCTGACCTAGCAGGAATAGGCCTTGTGCTACTGATAGTGATTCTGTCTTCCTCTTGTGGGGTTAGAGGGGGTCAGAAGATATAGCCTCTCTGTCCCTTTGGCAGAGGGGAAGAACCAAGATGGCAAATTTGGTTCACCTCGGGAAGTAGACCAGTATTTGAGAACAGAGGGAAAGTGGACTCTAAGTATTACCTGGCTTATATCTGTCTTAGTTATCAAGTGCTGCTATAACAAAAATACCACAAGTGGGTGGCTTTAACAAACAGAAATTTATTTTCTCATAGTTTATGAGGCTAGAAGTCTAAATTCAGGGTGCTGGTTCAAGAGGAAGGCTTTCTTTCTCTGTCGGCTTTGGAGGAAAGTCCTATCTCTTCTGAGCTTCTGCTTCTGCACGATCTTCATCTGACTTAACATCTATCTTTCCCTGTCTCTGCTTTTTCACTTTTTTGTTTTATCTCTTTTATATCTTGTAAGAAATTGACTCAAGACACATCCTACACTAATTCTGTCTCATTAACATAACAAAGACTGTTGTACCCAGGCTGTAAAGGAGAATTTTGGAAGAGAAGAATATGCCAACCCACGACAATGCAAATGCAATAGGACAGTTTATTAGCTAACTTAAGTTAGGGTCTTTGCCCTTACCAGGTCAGTGGCTTAAGCAAAAGACCCTGTACCCCATTTCTTTCTCCAATTTATGGAACAATATGGGGAGGGGCAGCACCGGGACGAGGGGGTACAGGTGATTGGTTGTTGCTAAGGGATTTAGGGCAGTGATCTAAGATGTTGGGGGATGTAAAGAAACTCCCCCTGGCTCCAAATTTCACTTAGGAAAATATTATCTAGGGAGGATGCGGCTCAGATATG
>NW_006921752.1:7401155-7404624 GCF_000298275.1 Orycteropus afer afer
TCAGGATCGGAGTACGCTTTCCACTCCGCTTGTGCAGACTGCTGCTCCGTCTGGTCAGCTCTTCTGATATGGGAGTGATGTATCCAGGCGCTGATTCTGTCTACCTTAACAGCAGTGGGGGTCACAAGAACAATATTATATCTTGTAAGAAATTGACTCAAGACACATCCTACACTAATTCTGTCTCATTAACATAACAAAGACAACACATTCTCAAATGGAATTATAACCACAGGCATAGAGGTTAGGATTTACAACACACATATTTTGGGGGGACACAATTCAATCCATAACAATATCAGCTTATATTCCAGGCCAAGCCCCAGAGACTTAAATCTGAATCCTTTAGCAAGAAGGCTATAATAAAAAGAGTAAAGAAAGATCCATGAGACATCCAGAGATAAAGATTCAGCAGCAGCGGTACCAACAGTTTTGGCAGTAATGTGATGCAATTTCTTAGGTGCAGTATAAGTAATCTCAGTGCAGACATCTGCAGCATTCTCAGGAGGACAGCTTCAGTATCACTGCCTTGATTCAGCAAAGATTTTAGACATTAGTGTTCTTGGTGAAAACACTAGCATCCTGAAATCATCTGTGGAGAACAGCAACAACAGACATAGAGACAGAAAATGGCTGAGATCCTGTAGAAGGAGATTTTGTAAGGGCTATAACCTGGGTTACTGGGTAAATTAGTCAAGAAACTCACAATAAGATCCTGATTAGCTGATCCCAGTATATTTCATCACATTATTTAGGGAAAGTAGGAAGAGATGATAAAACTATCATTAACTGGACAATTGCAAGGGAGAGGACCAAGAAAGAAGTATGGGTTTTATAGTGGTAGGAAGAGAAAAGAGGGTTTGGCTAGAGATAATGAAAGCTCATGCCAGATTCTAAAGTTGACTGCAAAATTCTTCCAGAATTATGTCTGGGATTTGTAACATATCTAGTTTCACCAAGATTCAGGTCACAGCCAGGTAAATAGAAACATTTTTCTGAGATAACCATTACTACCTTAACTTGATACATTGCCCCTGGTTAACAGGGAGGTAATGGAAAGTGGTCAAGAAAGCCTATCAATCAATAACCATAAATTATTTCAGATATGACAGTATCATCACAGTTGCAGAACAGAGGAATACTGGGAAACTTAAAGGAGAATAAGAAGGGATTTGACCAAGAGGCACTTTTACCATTCTTATGAAGAAAGAAAATTGTATGCTTTTTTTTTTTTTTAAATCATTACAAAGTTGTCTAGTATTAATTTAAACTAGGTATAAATGCAGAAAATACCCAGAAACATTGACAGTTTCCCATTTCAGAAAGGGAAATTGCACAAAGATCAGCTTTGCTCGTTTTCTAGTTTAGTGGTGTCTTTAGCTCCACAAGCCTAAAATTTAACAGAGATAATATTAGTGAGAATCTGAAATCTGTTGAAACTGCTTTACATGACTGATAAAAAACACATTTCAAATAAAAGATGTTCTCTTTCATGCACTATTTTTAATGATATCATAACTGCACCACAAAAATCCATGTCTACTTTTTAGGGCATGGCCAATGACATATAAATAAGGAATCTTTTGATCCAAATCTAAAATAAAGACCAATGATCTCTCAAGATTTTTTTTCTTATTTTTTTTATACTATGAGCATACTTACAAATGAATAAGAATTAAGCCATCTGTAGTCATACATTAGGAGTCCCTGGGTGGTGCAAATTGTGCCTTGAAAACTGCAACACGTGGGTCACATTGAATTGGAATCTACTTGACAGCAATTTGTTGTTGTTGTTCTTGATGCTTTAGTCAAAGATTGAAATTCCATTTATTAAAAATAAAATATCATTGGAGTTGTCCCAGATATTCTGTGGTATATTTTTGTCTTATTTGTGCAATTAACATGTTGATGACTATTTCAACTAGCACCTAGAATCTCTCATTACCTTGACCTTCTGCTATATTTGCCCTGCCCACTGCCAGATTACCCAGTAAGGTAAGCACAGGCTTACTTGTCCTTACTTATTAACTGGTAATGAACAATTTCACATTTTTTCACCATGTCAAAGATTCTGCTTCTAGCTATGGCTGGCATCTGGCACCTGTCTCTCTCCCAGCCCCACCACACCTTCCTAGATGGTCAAAGCCTCTTTTCAAATTTGCAATCCCTGACAGGGATGAAGTACCCAGGAAGCAAAGTAAGCATGGGCTTACTTGTGCTTACTTACTTTACTTACTAAAGAGTAGTGAACAATTTCATAGGGTTTGACCACATCTGAAACCCGGGTGAAATTGTTCACTACACATTAGCAAGTAAACCCATGCTCACCTTGCTAGTTGAGTATCCAACCCTGGTCCTGGTAGGTAGAGACAGTGGTAGATAAACCAAACATCTGTTTTATTTGCTTGTGCTAAGTTTTGCCACAGAAAGTTGGAGAATGGTGCCAGTTGGCTCCACTACAAATTTATGCCATTTAATCTCAATTGTGCTTTCAGTACTGCTGCTGCTTGGCAATTCTTTATTCATCCCTGTGATGGTGCACTTAGCAGCTTTTTGAAATCTGTTTTATTTTCTACAGGTTTTCAGTCTGCAAAGAAAAAAAAATCATAGGAAGGAAATAAAACAATTTTTAAAAAGTACAATACAAGAAAACATCCTTGAAATGGGGCTTAAACCTGCATATTAAAAGAGCACAGCCACTCACCTAAGGAAATTGACCCAGGTGACACAAAGACATACTTCAGTAAAAGTACTGGACTTTAAGGGGAAAAATACTTTCAGTCACAAGGAACAAAATAACTCACAAAGTAGAGGAAATTATATTACTGTCAGACTTTGACAGCAAAGTTTTATGCCAGCAGAAAAAGGAGTGGCATATTTAATATAATGAAGGAAAGAAAATGTATATCCAGCCTGACTTTCATATAAAAAAAGCCACAAATTTATCACCATGGTTGAATAATATGATGAAAGTAATTAATGTCAGTGAATTGGACATGTCAAAAAACATTAAAATGGCAAATGTTTTGTTACATATATATTTGCCACAATAAAATTATAGAGTACTCATGGGCTATTTTTCCTATGAGTCATTCCTTATTTTTAAAGAATGAGCTTCTGACAACTAAAACATCAGGAAAAACATCCTCAATCTAAAGGCTGATGGCATTGATCATTAATAGTAATTAACAGCGCAGAAAAAAAGGCAAGCAAACATTTTGTACCTCCAGATAGAAGAACACATGAAGCCAGAAGGAAAAAAAAAAATGGGACTGTTGGAACCATTGTCAATTTACAGGAAATGCAGGGCCAAGCAAAATCAAGACTCTAAAACCTTAGAGGACAAAAGACACAATTTCTTTTCTTTCTTTCTTTTTTTTTAACTTGAGGTAAATGTTTAACTCACATGCCTGTACTTTGTTTGGCTGGAAACCACAGGTGTGGGTTCAATTCCAGACCTGAAGGGCAG
>NW_006921752.1:7407889-7411008 GCF_000298275.1 Orycteropus afer afer
TGTATCCTTCCCTTCAAGGCTCAGGGGTCCAAGATTATCTTCTGTGTCTGTGTTAATTGGTTTCCCTTTTCTTTGTTGAAGAGTGTCTGTGCAGTCCTTGTGCCTAGTTCGCCATCTTGCTGGAACTCCCAGGTAACCAAGACCCAATTTCTTCAGGAAATAAATTGCAAGGGGAAAAAAGGATGGAAGAACAACTCTAGATTAAAAGAGATTTAGGACTTCTTGGGGGAGAGATATAACCAAATAATTAGTTTTTAACAATGAACATTTGGGTGATAAAATCATAAAGAAAATAAAGAAGCTATTACCATAAAAATCAAGATGAGGAGATGGAAGGAAGTTGTGATTAGGACAGCTTTCTAGAGTGGCTGGCAAAATTTTAATTTTTTTAACCTAGGTGGTAGTTACAAAGTTATTTGCCTCATAATAATTGCTTAAGCTATACATTTGTTTTATGTAGTTTTCTATATCTGTTAGATTTAAAAATAAAAAAGTTTTAAAAAAGAAACATTGAATGCTGTTTCATGTTGGTTATCTGTTTATTTTACAGCAGTGAGGCATTAACACCTAGCCCAAATACACATAATTTTACAGCAGTAACACAGAGGGTAGGGCCAGAATGGCCTAGTTGCTTAGGACATAAACAACAACTCAGGGATTATTCAGTATTCTGCAGTTAAAAAAAAGAAAATCATAAAACACATTCCCTAGTTTTTGTCTACCACAAGTCCCATCAACTACATTATTTCTTTTGTAAATGTTGTTTCCTCCCTAGTAATCAAAGCTGTGAATAAAAATAACAGTAAATTTTATGCTTATAGACACAGCAACCCCTGCTGAAAATTGGCATTTTCACATAAAATATGCAATTCCCTTTTGCATATCAGAAAGGTGACATTTACATTTCGTCATTGTTTCTGCAATCTCATATAAAATGAGATCACCAAAAATAACTTCAGTTATGCTCATACCTACTAATATGGAAGAAAGACAGTGTAGAATAAAGTAAACTCTAGTAATTGCCCTTACTTTCAACACTATTACTAGCTAGCACCTACAGTCAATCAAAGTTGTCTTTTGTAATATAAATAATGACTTTGTTTTGACTTTTGATAATGGAAACTTTCACACATATACAGTAATAGACATAGTAGTATACTGAACCTCCATGCACTCATAATCCAGCTTCAAAAATTATCAACACTTGGCCAAACTTGCTTTACCAATCCACACATTCACTCCTCCTTTCTCCTAGATTTTTAGAAGCAGACTTTAGATTATTTTCATCCCCAAATAGGCTTTCAACAAAGCTAGCCACAAAGTACTGTTTAAGAAAACAGCATCCACAAGGACTTGCCCAAATACTGCTAGTTAATACCAGTGTCTACAGGACACCAAAGTCAACCAAAGCTTACAGCTTTATCCAGAAAATTTTCTGTTATTTTAGTAAAGTTTCAAAGTTTACAGTTATACTTCAGTTAGCATCATCCTCGTGATTGTTGCTATTCCTGAGCCCACTGTTGCAGCCACTGTGCCAATCCATCTCCTTGAGGGCCTTTTTCTTTTTCGCTGACCTCTCCTTTACTCAGCATGATGTCTTTCTAAAGGGACCGGCCCCTCATGATAACATGTCCAAAGTACGTGAGTCAAAGTCTTATCAACCTTTCTTCTTAGGAGCATTCTGGCTGTATTTCTTTTCAGGACAAATCTGTTCATTCTTCTGGAAGTCCATGATATAGTCAATAATCTTCACCAACACCATAATTCAGAGGCATCTTCTTCATCTTCCTTATACATTGTCCAGCTGTTGCATGAATATAAGGCTCACCTTAGTCCTCAGAGTGACATCTTTGCTTTTTAACATTTTCTAGAGGTCTTTTGCAACAAATTTGCCCAATGCAATATGTTGTTTGATTTATTGACTGTTGCTTCCATAGGTGTTGATTGTGGATCCAAGTAAAATCAAATCCTTGACAACTTCAATCTTTTCTCCAGCTTTCATGATGTTGCTTATTGGCCCAGTTGTGAAGATTTTTGCTTTCTTTATGTCGAAGGGTACATCTCAACATAAAATAATAATGCTGTCCAGAAAACACCTCATATCTTACTAAAGTTGAAGATTATAACATTACAGTTGTATTTTAAAGTTCAATTCACAGGGATAATGAAAAGAATTGACCCAGCTCTACTAATTTAGGACCAACTTAAGCAAATCATTTAAAATTTTGAGCCTGTTCTCTTAGAAGATGAAAGTAATATCTGAATTTTTTTTTCAAGCTCTGTATCTCTAAGTCTTTACAAATTGATTTTGAGTAGCTTTATCTCCTTTTGGAGTTAGAAGATAAAGTTTAAATGCTCCACAAAGAGTTAACTGTAGTGGAAAACTACTCTAATATGAATAAGGTTAAGATAGAGTAGCACTTTAAGAAATACTTCCAAATATAATTTAGCTAAATATACCATCATGGCTATTCTAAGATGCTGCTGTTTCTGATTTTTTTTTTTTTTTCTGGCATAGGTATGTAGACACAACAGAGATCATTCTCTAAATAGCTGCAAGAGCATTGATTTCTTATATAATGAAATGCTCAACTAAGAAGTGCATTAAACAAGAATTCACTTTCCGATAAATTCCAGGGTTAGATTTTCACCTTATTCTTAACAGGACAATTCTAGAAAAATAATGCTTGCATTAGAAATATGCTTAGCTTAGCAATGTTATTTCTAGAAATTGTTGAATGCAAAAATCCTTCCTTGTAAGAAAAAGAAAAATCTCTGGATTGAAAATATGTATTGTTAGGTGGCATTATTAGCATTCCAAATCTCACATTTCTATCAACACAAGAAAAGGTTAGTAGATGGTATAAATGAGCCCACTCTGATTTCTCTCCTTTAGTGCATTGCAGCTGCCATCTTATGGGAGTGTACTTCTAGGAAAAAGGAAACATAATTCCTAATTCCTTGCAAGTAATCACTAAGATCCTGTAATAATATCAACTTATCAGTTTTTTTTTTTTTTTTTTTTTTTTAGGATTTGGGTGAAGATTTACAGAGTAAATTCACTTTTCATACAGCAGTTCACATATACCTAAGAGTACAGTCTGAATGTAAATAACTTA
>NW_006921752.1:7430060-7430845 GCF_000298275.1 Orycteropus afer afer
AAAAAAAAAAAAAAAGATGGCAGGAATACACAGGGTCACTGTATCAAAAAGAATTGATTGATGGCCAATTATTTCAGGAGGTAGCATATGATCAAGAACCAATGATATTGAAAGAAGAAGTCTAGGCTGCATGGATGAAATTGGTGACAAACAAGGCTCCAGGAATTGACAGAATACACATTGAGATGCTTCAACAAACATGCCATGCTGTAGGCACTTATTTGTCTATGGCTAGAAATTTGGAAGGCAGCTACCTGGCCAATTGACTGGAAGAGATCCATATTTTTAGCCATTCCAAAGAAAGGTGATCCCACAGAATGTGGAAATCATCAAACAATATCATTAATATCTCATACAACTGAATTCTTACTGAAGATAATTCAAAAAGGGTTGCATAAGTAAATTGATTGACAGAGAGCTTCCAGAAATACAAGCTGGATTCAGAAGAACATGCAGAATAAGGGATATCATTGCTGTTGTCAGATGGATTTTGGCTGAAAGCAAAGAATAACAGAAAGATGTTTACTTGTGTTTTATTGACTATGCAAAAACGTTTGACTGTTGATCATAGCAAATTATGGATAACATTGAGAAAAATAGGAATTCTAGAACATTTAATTGTAGTTAGGAGTAATCTGTACATAGACTGAGAGCTGTCCTTCACAGAACATGGGGATACTGCATGCACTAATCAATCTGTATGCTGAGCAAATAACCCAAGAAGCTGGACTTGTTACGTACCATCAACTTGGACCTGACTCGTAGAAACTCCTCCTTGGGTTTCC
>NW_006921752.1:7431687-7433256 GCF_000298275.1 Orycteropus afer afer
ACTCAAAGCATCAACTCTTCTTTGGTCTTCCTTATTCTTGTCCAGCTCTCATATACATATGAGGCGATGGAAAATACCATGGCTTGTGTCAGGCACACCTTAGTCCTCAAGAAGATATCTTTGCTCCTCAGCACTTGAAAGAGGTCCTTTGCCCAGTGCTGTATGTCGTCTGATCCTGACTGCTGCTTCCATTGGGGTCGATTGTAGAACCAAGCAATATGAAGTCTTTGACAACTTCAATCTTTTCCCCATTTATCGTGATGCAGCTTATTGGTCCAGTTGTGAGGATTTCTAATAACCTGCTCAATTTCTTCCTCTGTTATGGGTCTGTTCAAATTTTCTACCTCAATCTTTGTTCATTTATGTAGGTCTTGACTTTCTAAAAATTTTTCAATTTCTTCCAGGTTTTTGAAATTTTTGAAGCATACATAGTTCTTCATATTATTCTGTTATTGTCTTTTATAGTTTGTTTGGTTCAGTTGTGATATGGGAAATGTAACTTATTTGTGTTATTTGCATCTTTTCTTTCTTTTTCTTAGTTAAATTTGCCAGTGGTTTGTTGATTTTATTAATCTTTTTGAAGAACCAGCTTCTAGTCTTGATTTTTTCTATTGTTTTTCCATTTTCTGCTTTGCTTATTTCTGCTCTGATATTCAATATTTCCTCTCTTCTGGACACTCTAAGTTTCGTTTGATGCTCATTTTCTAGTTGTTGGAGTTTTGGGGTTAAGGTGTTAATATTGTTCCTTTCTTCTTTTTTGACCTCTGAGTAATACTTTTGCTCTGTCCCAAAGGTTTTGGTCTGTTGTGTTTTCATTATTTATTTATTTATGGAAATTTTTATTTCACATTTTATTTCTTTTGTTACCTAGTGGTTCTGGAGCAGTGCATTATTCAGTTCCATGTATTTGAATTTTTTCCCCTGATCTTCCTATTATTGATTTCTATTTTTATAGCATCATGATGAGAATCATTGTAGGAAGATGGGCAATCTACTTCCGTAGTGATACTGCCTCAGCAACCCAAGGAGGGGTCGCTATGAGTCAGGTCCTACTCAACAGCACATAACAACAACAACAACAACAACAAATTTTTGAGGCTTGTTTTGTGGCTCAACTATGGTCTATTCTAGAGAATGATCTATGTGCACTGGAAAAGAATGCGTATTGTGTTTTTGTTGGTTGGAGTGTTCTGTATATGTCTATGAGATCAAGTTGATTGATTGTGTTGATGAAATATTCTGTGTCTTTGTTGAGTTTACTTCTCTCAATGGAGTGAGTTTGGCTTTTTTTTTTTTTGGTTTTGTAGGTAACATTTCATTTTTCCTGAGATAGTCTCAAGATTCTTTCTCTGTCTGTGGTTTTGGAAAGTTTGATTATGATATCTCTTGATGATTATCTCTTGGGGTCTATCCAGTATGGGGTTTGTTGAACTTCTTCATGGATATCTTTTCATCTTTCAAGATATTGGGGAAGTTTTCTGCTAGCAAGGATTCAGCAATTTCTTCTGCAGGCTTTTCTTTTCTTCTTCTTCTTCTTCTTTTTTTCTGCCTCCTCTTGTTCTGGAATTC
>NW_006921752.1:7433907-7436388 GCF_000298275.1 Orycteropus afer afer
TTGTGAGTCAGATGTGCTTCATTGGTTTTTAGCTTGGCAACACTGGGGCACTCCCCAGTTGTCTCCAGATTGGTGGAATAACTGGTGGGAATATGAGTACAGGTCTCTGTTTGTTGTGAAGCACAGCTGTAGTTGGGATGAGTAGGTGTTGTACACTGTCTTTTGTATATCCAGTGGTGTAGGAGCTAGTAGTGGTACTTGTCTGTTGGGTGAGATGGTTGGTGCAGTAGATATGGCTGACTAGTAGAGAGTTAATGTCCTCCTTGTTGAATTCCTCCTGATCTGTCTGCATTATGTGGATTCCATGAAGTTGTTCCTCCCATCCCCTGTGTCAGCATCTGATGCCTCTGTATTCAAAATGGCCACACTTCTACCTGTCCTGGCCTCTTCTCTCTCCCTAGTCATTGACTTCTCTCCATTTTCCTGTTCAATCAGTACTCAATCTATTTTTTTTATATTCTCATTCGATGTACAGAATTCCAAGATTATTATTTTTGTCTGCTTCGCTTGGTTTTTCTGGGTCTCTGTTGTAGAAGGATTGGGTGGAGTGTGTCAGTAGGATGCCATCTTGTCTCTGCCTCCAAAATTTGCAGACAATCTTTAACTTTCAGTCTACTTCTGATTCTTCTTTTGCTGCTTTGATCTTGGAAAGGGTTAAATTTTGCAGCTCACTGGTACTTCTATCACAACTCCAGCAATCCAGTCTTCAAGATCTCTGTCTCTTTGTTGCTGATCTTGTAGATTGTGGTTGACTAACTACTATGTGCATATATTTTTGTCCACTTCAAGATCTAATCAATGATTCCTGGCCACCTGGAAATCTCTGCCTTATCCCAGCTGCCCTTATTCCTTTCTACTGTAAGATTTCTGGTTTCATGTTCAAATTCTGGATTCCTTGGTTGTACAGTACTCATGTTCCTTCCTGTTATGATAGAGGATTTGACATTTATTTCAATTTACATTTCTTATACACTGACAAATTTCTTGGCTGCTACTCACTGTATCTGGAGTTCCCTGTGGTCATTATTCTGAGTTTCCTATCTCTTCTGAGACAAGACTTCCACCACTTCTATTATAACTTACCTCTATCCTGCTCTGGTATTTTCCTCACCCTAGGAGACTCTCATGCTCCTACCCATTTTTGTTCACCAAAACTTCACTTTGGGACAAAAACCAGTGCCAGTCATATCCACATAGTCTTTGCAATGAACATGTTGTTTTCCTCCATCTTCCTTCAGAGACATGTTTACTTATATGGAACAGATAACACAAATTCCTAATCTAGGAAAAAAAAACAACATTGGATTTAATGTTGGTGGTGACTTGCCCCTCCTCCTCCACAGACACGATTGCTTATATATACTAGACTCAATGCTTAACTCATCTGGAATTCAATATAGCTGGAATTAACTTGATGATAATGTTTTCCTCCTCCTCCCTCAGATGTTTCCTTATATTGATCAGATCTCACATCTAACTTGTACAGGGTGCAATATCCCTGGAATTAATTTTAGTACTACAGGATTTCTCCTTCTTCTTCAGATAAACATTTATTTATATGTATCAGATCACATGACTAATTTTCCAATATGCAATATCACTGGAATTAAATTTTGGTTGTGGTGTTTGTTCTCCCCTACTTCAGACAATCCTTTTCTTATATAAGTTAGACAACAAAAATAACTAGCTGTGAAACAAACATTGCTGGATATAATTTTGGAGGTGAATTTTTTCTTCTCCTTCAGAGATGTATTCACTAATATGGATTAAACTCAAGACTAAGTTGCCCAGAATCTAAAATCATTGGAATTAATTTTGATGGTGGTTGTAAACTTCGTCCTACTTCCCTCTGCTACTAGATAAGCAGTTACTTATATGATTCAAATCTCTGTTTAATTCTTCCAGGACCCAATATTACAGGGATTAATTTCAGTAGGAGCATTTTCCTTGTCCTATTTCAGATATACATTCACTTATATGGATCAGACTCTCTTGTCCAGTATCTCTTATGATTAGAATTAATTTTGGTGTTTGTCTAGAGCCTAAGCTTCCTTTCCAGGTTTGTGTTTTGACAGTCTCTGTCCAAACCTAACCTCAGACCTTCTCATAATTCTAATACCATTCCCATTCCTCCCCTTTTTCAGCAGTTTCTACATTTACATCCCTTCAAGAATAGGTTTTGGACTTGGCTTTCATAAATCACTTGCCTATGTGGTTTAAGAGTATCTGAAAAGTACAAACTCTATCTGGAAGGTTGAATGTACATAACCCATAATGATAACCATAAAGAGATAGAAAGGAGAAGGGGAGCAAGAGATGTTGTTATTGTTGTTGAGATGGTTCCAACTCATGGTGACCTCATACACTACAAAAGGAAACACTGCCTGGTCCTGCGTGATCATCACAATTGTTGCTATACTCGAGCCCATTGTTGTAGCCACTGTGTCAATCTATCTCATTGAAGGCCTTCCCCTCTTTCTT
>NW_006921752.1:7436678-7449412 GCF_000298275.1 Orycteropus afer afer
TGTTCTTTAGCACTTTCGAGAGGGCTTTTATAACAGACTTGCCAAATGAAGTCAATTTGATTTCTTGACTGCTGCTTCGATTGGTGTTGATTGTAGAGTCAAGTAAAATGAAATCCCTGACAAGTTAAATCTTTTCTCCATTTATCATGATGTTGCTTACTGGTCTACCTATGAGGATTTTTGTTTTCTTTATGATGTGGGGTAATCTATTCTGAAGGTTACAGACTTTGATCTTCATCAATAAGTTCTTCTAGTCATCTTTACTGTCAGCAAGCAAAGTTGTGTCATCTGCATAATGCAGGTTGTTAATGAGTATTCCTCCAATCCTGATGCCATATTCTTTTTCATATAGTCCAGCTTCTTGGATTATTTGCTCAGCATACAGATTTAATAAGATGGTGAAAGGATACAACTCTGATGCACACCTTTACTGACTTTAAACCACACAGTTTCCCCTTGTTCTGTTTGAAATATTGCCTCTTGGCCCATGCACAGTTTCCTCATGAGCACAATTAAGTGTTCTGGAATTCCCATTCTTCACGTTATCCATAATTTATTGTGACCCACACAGTCAAATGCTTTTACATAGTCAATAAAACACAGGTAAACATCTTTCTGGTATTTTTTGTTTTCAGCTAAGATACATCTGATGTCAGCAATTATATCTTTCATTCCATATCCTCTTCTAAATCCAGCTTGAATTTCTGGCAGTTTCCAATTGAGGTAATGGTGCAAAAATTTTGAATTATCTTTAGTAAAATTTTACGAGTGTGATATTAATGATATTGTTCAATAATTTCTGCATTAGATTGGATCACCTTTCTTTTGAATGAACAAGAATATGGATCTCTTCTGATCTGTTGATCAATATCTGTTTTCCACATTTCTTGGCATAGATGAATCCACACTTCCAGTGTTGCATTTGTTTGTTGAAACATCTCAATGTATATTCTGTCAATTCATGGAGCCTGATTTTTTTGCCAATACTTTCTGTGCATCTTAGACTTCTTCCTTCAAAACCCTTGATTCTTTATCCTATCTACCTCCTGAAATGGTTGACCAATTCTTTTCAGTACAGTGACTGTGTGTATTCTTTCTATCTTCTTCTGATGCTCCCTGCTTCATTCAATATTTTGCCCATAGAATCCTTCACAATTGCAACTCAGGGCTTGAATTTTTTTCCTCATTTCTTTCAGCTTTAGAAATGCTATGCATGTTTTTCCCTTTTGGTTTTCTAACTTCAGATCTTTGCACATTTCATTATTATACTTTACTTTGTCTTCAAGAGCCTCCCTGTTCAGCTCATTTACTTCATCATGTCTTTTATTCACTCTAGCTTCTCTCTGTTCTAGAGCAGATGTCTGAGTCTCTTCTGATATCCATTTTGTTTTTTTCTTTCTTTCTTGTCTTTTAAATGGCCTTTTGTTTTCTTCATGTTTGATGTCCTTGATGTCATCCCACAACTCATCTGGTCTTTGGTCATTTGTGTTCAATGCATTAAATCTATTCTTGAGTGAGAACACAGAAATTTATATAGTATGGATTAAAATCAGAAAATTCTGAAGGGTGTCAACTTTTTTTTTTAAATTGTGCTTTGGGTGCAAATTTACAAAGCAAACTTATTTTACATTCAGCAGTTCATTCACATCTGATTTCATGGCCCTAATTACCGTCCCAATCATAAAAAACTCTCCTCTCCTCTCCTCCCTGTGACCACATCTTCCCTGTTCCCTTCTTATCTATGCATTCCTGTCTGTCCAGCTTTGCCTCTATGTGAATGCTACCACTCTGGTGTCTCATGGGTGATTGATCTAAGGAGTGCTTCTCCCTACAGTAGGTGAGTGCATACCCTGTGGTAGGTGTTCTGCATGTAGGTCTTTCTACTGTTGGGCTGAGAGCCAATCCATGAGCCCATTACCAAAGGGTAATCCAGAACCATAGTCTTGGGGGTTCCACCAGTCTCCTTCTGACCAGTAATTCTGGTCATTTTTGTGGTTTGAATTTTGTTCCACACTTTTCTTCCCATTCTATCAAATGTCCAGATTTCTGAGTGGCTGGCATTGGTAGCCAGGCACCATCTAGTTCTGGGTCTCAGAGTCATGGAGGCTAAGGTCCTCTTGGTCCATCTTATCTTTGGACTAATTGTTTCCAGATGACTTTGATTTTCTTCACTCTTCTTTGCTCCAGTTGAGAAGAGAGCAATAGTTGCATCTTAGATGGCCACTCAAAAACTTTTAAGACCCCAGTCACTACTCCCTAAAGTAAGTTGTAAAACAAAATTTTTATAAACTATATCCCAATCAAGCAAGATATTCCTCAAGACTATGTCCTGAGCCTGCAGGCCTGGTGATTCTCTCTCACAAGATGTTTGGTTGTGTCTGAGAAGTCACTCCAACCCTGTCTTCTGTTGCTTCTGTAATGTATGTGGCTAATTTTGTAGCAGAAGTGCATATGTAAGATTATCTTTAGACAAATATATCCTTAGTCTAAGGAATATTCCTGTTTGCCTATCCCTACCTGATATTCTCACCTATCTATGAATTAATCCATAGCCTGGTGTTTGGTGCTAGTGACACTGCAGTGTTGGACATGTAATAGTATTTGCCTCTGTTGTCTATATCTTTTGTGTACTTTTCAGTGTCTTTCCTATCTCTAATGCCACCATACTGGTCAGACTCTTTCCATACCATTCCTTCTCATACAAATCAACATGTTGTTGTTGTTGTTATGTGCCATCGAGTCAGACCCAACTCATAGCGACCTCTCCTTGGGTCTCCACGGCAGTATCACTATGGAAGTAGATTGCTCCATCTTCCTTCCAAGGAGTGGCTGGTGGATTTGAACCACCAGCCTTCTGGTTAGCAGCCTTATACACTATGCTACCAGAGCTCATGTGACCCCCAAATAGTCCGAGATTTTCCCTCCCCTTCCCTCCTGTCCCCAGTAACCAACAAAATGAGTTTCCTTCCCCAAATAAACCTTTCCTTGACTTTTTACAATAGTGAGCTCATATGATATTTGTCCTGTGATTGACTTTTTTTCACTCAGGATAATGTCCTCTAAATTCATCCATGTTGTGAGATGATTCATGTATTCTTCATTATTCTTTAATGTTGCAGAGTGATCCATTGTGTGAATGTACCATACTTTGGTTATCCAATCATCTGTTGATATGCTTTTTTAGGTTCTTTCTATCTCTTTGCTGTAGTGAATTGTGCTGCAGTGAACATGGGTATGCTTATGTCTGTTTGTATTCTGTCTCTCTCATCTTTAGGATATATTCCTAGTAATGGAATTGCTGGATCAAATGGTATTTTTTATTTTCAGTTTTTTAAGGAAACACCAGACCATTTTTCATGATGATTATACCATTTTGCAGGCCCACCAGCGGTGTATGAGAGTTCCAATCTCTCCACAGCCTAGCCAGCATTTGCTATTTTCTGTCTTGTTGAACTTTGCTATTATTGCTGAGATGAGGTGATATCTCATTGTTGTTTTGATTTACATCTCTCTAAAGGCCACTCTTTGGAAGGAAGATTGAGTAATCTACTTCCATAGTGATACCACCTTGGAAACCCAAGAAAGGTTCACTGTGAGTCAGATCTGACTCAGTGGCAGTGAGTTAGGTTTTGATTTGAATAGCTAATGATAGTGAGCATTTCCTCATGTGTTTGTTGGCCACCTGTATATCTTCTTTAGTGAAATATCTGTTCATTTCCTTTGCCCATTTTTGAATTGGGTAAAGCAGAGAAAATCCATATAATAAACACAGTTGTCCTATCTTTTCTATTTATAACTTTGAGGCTCATTAATATATATAATAATAAATCTGTTTCCATGAAGCAACAGCCTCTGATTGGCTTTTTCATTGATCACATATCTCTTTTCCAGAAAGATGTATCCACATTCCCAACCCTCACAGAAACCCCCAAGGGAGCAGAATTATTGAGTTCTTCTTTATTCATTCATGTACTGAGTCCATTTCTGACTTTATTCTTTTACAAAGTTCTGACTCCCCATCTCTCTCTCTCTCTCTTACTCTCTCTCTCTCTCTGACACACACACACACACAAACAATATCACAGAAACCCCTAGAGGGTGGAATTTAGTTCAGTTCTCCTTCAATGAATCACATTATGATCCACACGTTGATTTCTTCTGTAATATTCTTACCTCATTAAAAAAAAAAAAAAATCACTGCTGTCAAGTCAGATCTGACTCATAGCGACCCCTCCTTGAGTTTCCTAGGAAGTAGATTGCTCCATCCTCCTTCCAAGGAGTGGCTGGTAGGTTTGAACCACCAGGTTTCTGGTTAGCAGTCAGATGCCTTGGGCACTAAGCCACCAGAGCTTCTCATACTCTCACTATATTAGAAACACTCTGCCATAGTTTCTTCCAGGAAGTTGTTATAACCCACCACTCCTACACACAGAGACCCTCATAGTAGCTCCCAAGGAGAAGGAAGTTAGTTCATTCTTCCAAAAGGTAATCATATTCTGACCTCAACTTTTGACCTTTACTTCTTACAGGATGGTTTTTTCCTCATACTCTCACTATATCAGAAACACCCAGGGATGGGGATAGTTTAGTTCAGTTTTTCTTCAACCTATCATAGAACTTTACTTTTCTCAACATCTTTTGTCTTCATTCCCCACCTTTACAGAAACTCCATGGGGTGGGAGTTTATTCAGTTATTACATATCCAATTGAAGATATTCACTGTCTTTATTTGTCAAAGAACATTCTATCTTTCCCCACATTCCCCAAATACACATAGACCTTCAAGAAAACATCTACTGGAATGAACTTAATTCAGGTTCCTTCAACCAATAACCTTCTGACTAGACTTCCCTCATACTCTCACTACAGCCAATACACCCAGGAGCAGGAGCCAATCATATTCTGATTGGCTCCCAGAACTTTACTTTTCCCATAGTATTTATACACCACCCCCCTACACAAAGAAACAGAGGAGGTAACTTATTCAATATTCCTCATCCAATCATATTCAGAGCCCACCAAAAAGTTAAGTTTTAATTTCCCCAAAATCCACACATAATTTTACATAATCTCAGGGCAGGAACTTTATTCATGTCTGCTTCAGTCAATCACATTGTGACTCAATCACCTGACCTTTACATTTCCCAGAAAGCTTTATATTCATAATGTCACCATATCAGGAAAGCCCAAAAAAGGGAGCTTAGTTAAGTTTTTCTTCAACCAATCATGTTTAGACACCATTCCAGAACATTACTTTTCACAGAATACACTATCCTCATCCACTTATCCCACAGAAACCTGTAGAGGAGGGGGATTATTTATTTAGTTTTTCCTCATCCAATCTTGTTCTGAGCTTACCATCTCATCTTTATATTTTCCATAGAGTTCTTTCTGTTCACACCACCTCCCCTCTCCACAACAACAACAACTAATTAACAGAAAATCCAGGAAAGGACACTTATTACATGGCTCTTCAGTCAATCACATTTTGATTGCACCTCTTGACCTTTACTTTTCCCAGAAAACTCTGTTCTTCCACCTTCAGTATATAAAAAATACCCAAAAGAAGGAGCTTTATTCTGTTTTCCTTTAACCAATAATATTTGGACCTCATACCAGAACTTTGTTTTCCAGAAGATTCTGTACTCATCCCTCTACTCTTGGAGCAGAAGCAGAAGCTCCAGGAGTGAGGTTTATCCATTTCTTTGTTACCTAATCATGTTCAAAGAGCAATCCCTGCAACACACTCCCTTATATAAACTCCCAGGGGAGGAAATTTAATTTAATTTTCCATGAACCAATCACATTCTGACTCTATCTCCTGACCTGTACTTCTTTCAGAAATTTCTGCCTTCCTAGTGTCATTATACCAGAAATGCCAGGAGACAGTGTTTATTTTATTTCTTCTTTAAGCAATAATGTTTTACAGTTCCCAGATATTTATCTTTTTTCCCCTCAGAATTTTCTATACTCATTCATATGCCCCCATTCTCAAATCTATAAAGGAGAATACTTATGTTCTTATTCCCCTTTTATTTTTTCCAGAAATATGTCTTTCCACCCTCACCTACCACATTCACAGATTTACAGAAATTTCAAGGAAAGTAATGTAGTCCATGTCTCCTTAAGTCAATCACTTCTTGACTCACCTTGGGACCCAGAATTTTTCCAGAAAGTACTGTCTTCACACCCTCATTATCTCAGAAATATGCAAGCAAGGAGCTTAGCTCAGATCTCCTTCAATGAATCATTTTCAGACTGGCACCCAGACTTTTTATTTTCCAAGATATACTGTCCTCATCCCACACAGAAACCCCCTACCAGAAGAGTCTTATTCAGTTCTTCCTCATCCAACTATATCCAAAGCTCACCTCATTTTCTTTATTTTTTGCTTTCTCCAGAATTTTGTCTTCACCCCCATCACTCCACAAACTCGCACTAGTACAACCCCCACGGGAGGGAATCTAGTTAGTTTTTCTACATTCTAACTCCAATTCCCTACCTTTCTTTTTTTGCCTCCTCTTACCTTCAGAATGTCAATCACCCAAGGAAGGGAGCTCAAGTCAGTTCTCTTTCAACTAATCACATTCTGACTGCAACGTCTGGTCTTTACTTATTCCAGAAAGTTCTATTCTCAGTATTATAGTAAATACTAAGGAGTAGTGCTTAGTTCACTACTTCTTCAATCAATCATGTTTAGCAGTCTCCCAGAACTTTAATTTTCCCAGGTTACATTATTCTCATTCCCTTACCCACACAAAAACTTAGAGAACAGGAGATTTATTCAGTTTTTGATTATTCAAGAATCTTCTGACCCATACATGGCACAGAGATTTATGTTCTTACTTACCCTCTGCTCTACACCCCCACATACACACTTTGACAGAAAACCTAGGGTAGGGTACTTATTTCATGTATCCTTCAGCCAATCACATTCCGACTCCACCTTCTGACCTTTACATTTTCCAGAGAATTCTGTGCTCATGGTCTGAGAAACACCCAGAAGAGAGAGGTTAGTTCAATTTTTCTTTAACCGATCATCTTCAGACCTGATCTATACCTTAATAGAATGTTTCTTCTTCATACCATGATTCTTACAGAACACTGTAAGAGAATATGATTATTCAGATCTTCCTCATCCATTCATGTTCTGAACACCCTCTGTCTTTACATTTTTCAGAGAATTTTTTCTTCACTCCCTCTCTTTCCATATACAAAAATATTGTTTGAAACACTAGAGGAAGGAACTTATTTTGTGTCTCCTTCAGCCAATCACATGCTGACTATACTTCCTGACCTTTATTTTTCCGGAAAATTCTGTCCTCATAAACTCACTGTAGTGGAAACACCCAAGTGACAGAGCTTATTAAGTTCTTTTTTAAACCAGTCATTTCTAATCCCATCCAAGACCACTACTTTTTATATAATATTCTATCTTAATACCCACCCTCACAGAAAAAAAAAAAAGTGTGCTTATTCAATTTTTCCTCATCTAATCATGTTCTGGATCCATCCTTTTGTTTTATTTTCAGAGTTCTACCTTTCTCCTTTCCTTCCACAAAAACAAATTGATGAAACTCCAGGATATAAAACTTATTTCATGTCTCCTTAAGCCTATCACATACCGGCTGTACCTCCTGACCTTTAAATTTTGCAGGGAATTGTGTACTCATAACCTTATTCTATCAGAAATACTCAGAAGGGGAAGCTTAGTTCAATTATCCTTCAACCAGTCATGTTAGGATGTGATCATACATTTTTATTTTCCAGGATGTTATGTCCTTATCCCGCCATCCTCACAGAAACTTCTAATGGAGTGGGATTATTCCAGTTGTTATGCTCATCTATTCATTTCTGAACCCATATTCTGTCTTTACTTTTTCCAGAGAGTTTTGTCCTTATGGACCCTCCTTTATGGATTAAAAAAGTTTTCTGAAACACCAGGGTGGGGAACTTATTTCATGTCTCATTCAGTCAATCATATTCTGACTCCACTTCCTATCTTTTACTTTCTCCATAAAGTTTTGTCCTCTTAACTTTACTATAACAGAAATACCGAAGACAAAGCTTAGTTCAGATCTCCCTCAGCTAATCATATTCCAATCCCATCCAAGATCATTTGCTTTCTCATAATATTGTATTCTTACCCCATACCCTCATAGAAAACTCTAGGAGAGGTAGATTTTTCAGTACATTCTCATCCAATTATGTTCTGATACGATCCCTTGACCATTACTTTTTTTCAGAGAGTTGTGTCCAGATCTCCTCTTTCTCTACATACATAGATACACATTCATAGAAATCCCCAGGTATAACCACTGATAATCAGATCCAATATCAGAACTTTATTTCTTCCAGAATAATCAGTTCTCACCCATGTTCCTTACAGAAACCGCCAGATAATGAAACTCAGTTTAGTACCTCAACCAATCACATTCTGACCACGTATACTCACTTTTATCTTTTCTAGAAAGTTCTGATTTTATACCCTCAATATACCAGAAAACTTCATGGGAGGGAACATACTCAGTTCTCTTTCAAACAACCATGTTCAGATTCTACTGCCTACCTTTATTTCTTCCAGAACATTCTGTTCTTAACCTTCATTATATTGTTGTTGTTTTTTGCCATAGAGTTGGATCCAACTCATAGCGACCTCTCCTTGGGTTTCCAAGGCAGTATCACTACAGAAGTAGATTGCCCAACCTTCCTTCAGAGGAGTGGCTGGTGGGTTTGAATCGCCAGCCTTCTGGTTAGCAGTCAAGTGCCTTAGGCACTACACCACCAGAGCTCCTTTCGTTATATTAGAAGCACCAAGAAGGAGTTTAGTTCAATTCTCCTTCAAGCAGTCATATTTGGATCCATACCCAAATTAATATTTTTTCCCAGAATGCACTGTTCTTATCTATCAACTCTCACAGAAACCCCAAGGGGGACATATTTGGCTATTCTTCATAAATCATGTTCTGGGTTTCCTTCTGTCCTTTACTTTTCCCAGAAAGTTTTGTCTCTACTTCCCCTTCCCACAGAAGCATATCCCCATTGAAACCCCAGGGAATGGAACTTAGTCAGTGTTCCTACATCAAATCATATTTTGACCTTATCTCCTGACTTTTACTTTCTCTAGAAATTGGCTATGGCACGTGACTGTTAACCAGAAGCCTGGCTGTTCAAACCCACCAGCCACTCCTCGGAAGGAAGATGGGGCCATCTACTTCCATAGTGATACTGCCTCAGAAACCAAGAAAGGGTCGCTATGAGTTGGGTGCGACTTAACAGCACATAACAACAACAACATCCCTAAGAACAGCAGAATCACCCAGGAAGGTAGTTCGTTCACTTTCTCCCTCAACCAATCACATTTCGACTCCAACTTTTGACCTTTACTTCTTCCAGAAAGTTCTGTCCTCCTACACTCAATATATCATATAGCCACAGAAGAGAGTGCTTAGTTCACTACTTCTTCATTCAATCACATTCCAGTATCTCTCAGATCTTTACTTTCCTAAGATTTTATCCTTATCCCATTATGCACACAGAAACCTCTATCATAGGGGTTGTATTCAACTCTTCTTCATCCAGTCATGTTATTAGTTTACTCCCTGACTTTACTTCTTCCAGTAAGTTCTCTCCTTACTCCCTCAAACACACATTCACAGAAAGCTCAGGGGAGGAGACCATATTTTTTATTTCCTTCAGCAAATCATATCTGACACCACCTCCTGACCTTAACTTTTTCCAGAATTTTTCACCCTCATATCTTACTATGTCAGGAATAACTAGGCAAGGACCTTAATTTTGTTCTCCTTCAACCTATCATGTTCAGATTTTGTTCCACATCCTTTTCTCAGAGCATTCTATCTTCATTCCCTGTCCCCCAATTCTCACTTTAACTCCTGGATCAGGAACTTATTTCCTCCTTACACCACCACTACTCACACATATCCTCATAGAAGCCCCTAGGGGAAGTGACTTAGTTAAGTTCTTCAACATTTCACATTCTGGTCTCATGTTCTAACCTTTACTTCTTGCAGTAAGTTCTGTCCTCATACCCATACTGTAAGAAAAACACACTGGGGGTTGTGATTAGTTCAATTCTTCCGGTTTTGTTCCACTCCCAGATATTTACTTCTCTTAGAATGTTCTCTCCTGTTTTCCCCCACTTTCACAGAAACCCCCAGGGAGGGGTTTTATTTAGTTTTTCCTTTTCCAATCACATCTGAGTCTATCCAATGCCCTTCTTACTTTCAGAATGTTCTCACCACCCCACTTCCCCACATACCCTCACAGAATCTACAGGGGAGGTTTTTCTTTCTTTCTTTCTTTCTTTTTTCACTTCTCTCTCAATCACACTCAGTCCTAGATCTTTACTTTTCCCAGCATGTGTTCTTCTCTTCCACCACATTCACAGAATCCCAAAGAAAAAGTCCTATTCAGTTTTTCTTTATCCAGACATGTTCTGAACCTACCCACCCTTTACTTCTATAAGTTCTCTTTGCACCATCCCACTTTTGCTACAATAGCAATGGAGGAGGCGTTAGCTTTGTTTTTCTCTTACCAATCACATCTTGGCACCCCTCTTGACCCATATTTTTAGAAAATTCTATGGTTATTTTTCTGTTCATACAGACATATACCAAGAGTGGACTGTAGCTCTGTTCTTTAACCAATAATCTTGTCATATCTTTCCCTGAATTTTACTTCTTCTAGAATTTGTGTCTTCTTTATTATGCCCTCTTGCAAACACCTAAAGGATGGGACTTTGCACAATTTTCCTTCAAGCTCATTCTGACAATTCCTTCAGCTTTGCTTTTCCCAGAATGTTTTTTCCTCTTGTACGCTTGCAGAATCATCCAGGGAGGAGGATTACTTTATTTCTCCCTGAACTAACATTAATTGGGACCAATTACCTCTACTCAGATTTCTCCTTGATCTGCAGGCCCTCTGTGGGCCCAGCTCTGGCCAAGCAATTTCTACATGAAAGTACTATACCTACTTCTTACTTATTGATTATCTCATTACCTGACATTTTGCATTTATGACCATGATAAAAAAAAGAACAATTATCCTAATATTCTGCACATTAATGACATATGTCTGGCAGTAAAGAGTGCTGATGTGTGAGGAAAAGGTAATTCTGGCTGTGATGGTTAAAGTTATTTGTCTACTTGGTTGGGGCATGATTCTCAGTGGTTTAGCAGTTATTTAATGATATAATTTGGCAGTTAAGTAATGAGGTAATTTGACAGTAATGTGATGATGTAGTCATCCTCTATTTTGTGATCTGGTATGGTCATTCTCTGTTTTTGCATAACACTGACTTTCTTATAATGACCTTGTCTTTGGAGAGTAACCATGCTAATAAGGGAGGAGTGGTTGCAACTTTATTAGTTTTATTTTAAAGTATGTACAGCTGTATGAAAGAAGTTCTGGTGGTGTAGTGGGTAAGGCATTTGGCTGCTACCCAGCAGGTTGGCAGTTCAAACTCACCAGCTGCTCCATGGGAGGAATATGAGTCAATCTACTTCCATAAAAATTTATAGCCTAGGAAATCTTTTGGGAGTTACTATGAGTCAGAGTCAACTCAATAAGAATTTTTTTTAATAGTGATATGAGGAGCAATGCTGGTGTGATGGTTAATTGCTTTGCTACTAACTACAGAGTTGATGGTTCAGATCTAACAACTGCTCTGCAGGAGAAAAGATCTGGCAATCTTTGCCCATAAAGATTACAGCCTAAGGAGGTTGTTCTGGCTACCTAGTGCCGCTGTGACAGGAATACACCACAAAAGGGATGGCCTTAACAGATAGGAGTTAATTCTCTTACACTTTGGAGGCTTTAAGTCTGAGTTCAAAGTGCCAGGCTCTAGGGCTGGGTGAAAGCCCCTCAACCTTGGGGTCCAGCTCTGCCTCCTGCTCTTGGCCCACTGAAGCTCAAGGTGTTTCTTCACTCAGACAGCTGCTGGCTGCTGAGGCTGACAAGCCCAAGGTTGACAAGTAGAAAGGCACAGTCCCAATGTTACCAAACCACACAGCAGGCCATTAATTTAGGTACATTGTAAGTCCCAAGGTCGGCAGAGCATGGCAGGCTTCTGAACAACACCACAGCTACATGCAGGGTCTAAGAGTGCTATAAGCTAGAGACTATCCTCAAGGTTTCTTCTTATATACAGGAAGCAGACCACATCCCAAAGGCAGCTACTCAGCAGCTTGTGGTAGATCCCACAATGGAGTTGATTGCCAGTCTTATCATGGGGAATAACTACCACCAGCTGCCCAACCACTCAACCAAACCCAGCAAGTTGATAGCTACCATAGAGGTGGAGACAAGATGGTATCTTGGTGACATACTCTGCCCTATCCCTCTACAACAGAGACCTGGAAAAACCAAGGGAAACAGATACAGACAATTATCCTGAAACTCTGAGCATCGGATGAGAAAATAAAGATTTGAAAAGGAGATGGAGAGAGGACAGTGACTGGGAGAGAGAAGAAGCCAGGGCCCAATGCCATTTTTTTTTTCTTTTTTACTTTTATTACGGTGAAAACATATACAACAAGACATTTGCCAACATAACAACTTCCACATTTACACCTCAGGGACATTGATTACACTTTCCATATTGTGTCACCATTATTGCTATCTTTTTCCAAAATATTCCACCACCTATTAACATAAACTCAATGTCTCCCAAACAGAACTTCCCCTTTTACCCTCTTTATTACCCCTGAGAA
>NW_006921752.1:7450083-7451633 GCF_000298275.1 Orycteropus afer afer
AGGTCCACTTTGAAACTAAAGTCTCTAATGTTCTGGTAGCATAGTGCCTAAGGCACTTGACTGCTCACCAGAAGGCTGGCAGTTCAAACCCACCAGCCACTCCTTGGAAGGAAGGTTGGTCAATCCTACTTCCGTAGTGATACTGCCTCAGAAACCCTAGGAGGGGTCGCTATGAGTCAGGGCCAACTCGACGGCAAACAACAACAACAACAACAAATGCCATTTTAAGGCACCTTCTGAATCATAGACACGTGAGAAGAAATTAACTTCACAGAAGCCACACTGGGAGAGACACAGTGTGGACAGATCTGGAAAGAACCAAGGTTAGCAGAATATTCACTGGATCTGGGAGAAGCAAAGTGCAGGGAAGTGAGTGACATTCCTAGTGGCATAGGTGACCACAGAATGAGGAGGGAGCCAGTGAAGGAGAATGAAACAACTTTTGTTAGTGAACACTAGTCATTTGGGTTGAGAACACACATGAAGAGGAAGACTTGTGGGATGGCAATTGGAGATGTTGGACTTCAGGAAGCTGATCACTTGACTGAGTTTGGGCAGGGCCTAGATAATTGGCTGTGCATACCCAGAAGTGCACCAGACCCATGCTAGTAAATTGTGACTGGAGAGATGCTTTCTCTAGTTTCCTATCCACATCTTCCTGTGTAACCAGGGGTGAGGCCCCTTCCCACTCCCACAGTTCTGATGGCTAGAGATGCTCCCAACCACCCTCACTTGCCCAGTTCCTCAACCTGCCTCCTCCCACCAGTAGTCAAGTCACCTACCGCATTGCATCCCAAGAAGACAAAGCCAGTGCCTGCAGCTCTGCCTGCCTCAGACTCCTACCTCCTCCATGGATGGGCACTTCTCTGGATTATGCCACAGCCATCTATTGCCACTGCTGCCAGCTGATCACAGCTGCACTAGATTCCACCTTTTCCTTTATATTTTCTTTTTCAACTTTACTTCCTTCTTACTTGCTTATTTCTCTTGCTTCCTTTTTTCTTTTATTTTTATGCAACTTTCTTCTCAGCCACCCCTTAGTTTAATTTTTTCCTGCCTCATCCAATAGGATGCAGATATTAATTCTTCACTAGTCAGCAATACCTGCTATACCTACCACCTCATCCAATAGGTGAGTGCTACCTCCTACTCTTACACCACTGGATCAATGCCAGGCAGTGGACAACACCTGCTTATTCCATCTGCAGCTTCTGTTCATGACTAACAAACAGAGACACAAGCCTACATTCCAACCCATTACTCCAACCACCTGGAGACAGGTGGGGAGAGCCTAAGTACTGCCAAACTAGCAACCAAAGAAGCATGCCTCCCCAACACATCCAGCCATATGAAAGCAAAGCAAAACAAAAAATTCAGGGTAAAACAAATCAACATATAATAATAAACAAAGCAAAACAAAAAAACCCTAAATGTCTTGGAAACAACAGACAACTTCAAACAAAGAAACAGGACAAGTGACAAAAATAAAGAAATAGAAAACCTCCCCAAGGAAGAACATGTAATAGAACTACTTGATAAAGATATATATA
>NW_006921752.1:7452205-7453927 GCF_000298275.1 Orycteropus afer afer
ACATATCATAACAAAACTTTCTAAACCCAGAGACAATCTTGGGAAAAATGAAATGCTACCTACAATGGACAACCAAGAAGACTAAACTCTGATTTCTCAGCAGGAAATAAGGTAATAGGATGACATATATAAAACCTTGAAAGGAAAAAAATTGCCAAGCAAGAATTATATATCCAGAGAAATAGTTCCTCAACTACTGTGGGGAAATTAGGATACTTCCAGATAAACAGAAATTAAGGGAAAAGATAAAAACCAGACCAACTTTACAAGAAATGCTACAAGGAGTCCAGCAGACAGAAAATCAACAACAGAGAACAACCTAAGATTAAGGCATAAGATTCTGTCACCCAGAAACCAACACAGAGAAAGAATCAAAATTAATAAGATTACACAACTGAAAATAAAGAACCAGATGCATCAATCTGTAAATGACAACAACTACAAAGCAAAAGGAGGTAATAAATGCTATAGGTACAGAACTTCTAAATGGAGAGGAAGTAAGGACACTATCAACATAAATCAGATTTTTACCTTTAGGAAGGTAAAAATTAATTGCAGGGTAATCACAAAGAAAATTAATAAGGTTTTTAACCAAAATAAGGGAGAAGAAAATCATAAGGACTTAGTAAACACAAAATCAATAACAATGAAAAAATGAAAAGAAAATCTGATAATAAAATGAACTCATCACAGAAAAATATTTGGAACAAAGGAACCATTAACACCACAATAAAAAGCACAAAAGAATGAGAGCAGTAAATTCATACTTATAATTATTTACAGTAAACATGAATGGATTAAATGCACCAATCAAAAGAAAGAAAGTGGCAGAATGGATAAGAAAACAGGACCCTTCAATATGTTGCCTACAAGATAATCAGCTTAGACACAAAGATAAAAATAAAAAGTCAAAGGCTACAAAAACATATTAAGCTAATGGCAACCAAAAAAGAGTAGGAGAGGCAATATTAATTTCTGATAAAATAGACTTTAAGGCAAAAACCAGCAAAGGGGCAAAAAAGGACATTCTATAATGATTAAAGGCTCAATCCAGCAAGAGGATAGGACCATAGTAAATATCTATGCACCAATGAAAGAGCCCAAAAATGCATGAAGCAAACATTAACAGAATTAAAAAGAATAATAGACACTTCCACAATAATAGGAGACCTTAACACATCATTTTTGATGAAAGATAGAACAACTAGAAAGAAATGTAACACAATTACAGAAGATCTGAGGAACACAATCAACCAACTTGACCTTATAGACATATAAGAGGACTCTACCCAACAAAAACACAATACACATTCTTTGCCAGTGCACATGGATTGTTCTCCAGAATAGACCTTCTGTGAGATGACAAATCAAGCCTCAATAAATTTAAAAACATTAAAATACTACAAAGCATCTCCTCAAATCACAAGGCTATAAAAGTAGAAATCAACAATGGGAAGACCAAGGAGAAAATAATCAAATACATGGAAACTGAATAACACACTGCTCAGGAACCAACATGTAACAGAAGAAATAAAGAATGAAATGGAAAAAAAATTCTTAGAAGCAAAAAGAATGAAAACACAACATATTAAAATATTTGACACACAGCAGAACCGGTACTTAGAAGTCAATTGATAACAGTAAATTCACCCATCAAAAAAGAAGAAAGAACCAAAATCAATACCTTAACTCAACAGCTCCAACAATTAGAAAAAGAGCAAC
>NW_006921752.1:7454940-7456046 GCF_000298275.1 Orycteropus afer afer
ATATATTACCAAATTGATAGAAAAAGAAATATGAAAACTATGCCTATTTGCAGATGATATGATCTTATATATAGAAAATCCCAGAGATTCAGCAACTGCCTTAGGCACTACGCTACATAGTAATCACTAATTGAGTATTAATAAATATTGTTGTCATTGTTGTTACTTATTCCTATATATATATATTACCAAATTGATAGAAAAAGAAATATGAAAACTATGCCTATTTGCAGATGATATGATCTTATATATAGAAAATCCCAGAGATTCAGCAAGTAAATCATGGTAACTAATAGAAAGATTCAGCACAATGATAGGGTATGAGATCAATAAACAGAAATCATTCAGATTCCTCTACATCGAGAAAGATATCTCTGAAAAAGAAATAAGGAAATCAATGACACTTTCACAAAGTATCATAAAGATAAAATACTTAGAAATAAATCTTACCAGAGACATGAAAGATGTACACAAAGAAAACTACAAAAAAACTACTAAAGGAGACCTCCATAAATGGAAGAAAATACCGTGTTCATGGATAGGAAGACTGAACATTGTGAAAATGTCAATACTACTCAAAGCAATCTATAGATTCAATGCAATCCCAATCTAGATTCTATCAACATTCTTTTAGGAGATGCAAAAAAACCAATAACTAATTTTATACAGAAATTGAAGAGACCTCTGAAAGCAAGCACCAATGATAAAGAAAAAGTAGGAGGTCTCACACTTCTTGATCTCAAAACCTACTCTACAGCTGCAGTAGTCAAAACAGCCTGTTATTAATACAATGACAGACTCATAGACTAACGGAACAGAATTGAGAACCCAGAAGTAGATCCATCCACCTGTGGACAGCTGATCTTTAACAAGGGCCAAAATCAATTTTATGGGAAAAAGACAGACTCTAACAGATGGGGCTGGCAAAACTGGGTATACATTTCCAGAAAAATGATGCAAGATCCATGCCTCACACTCTCACTCTCACACACTCACTGCCTTCGAAATAACTAAGATGGATCAAAGATCTCAATCCAAAAGCTAAATCTAAGATCATCAAAGAAAAAATAGGGGCAAACTTAGGGATTCTAATACATTGTATAAAT
>NW_006921752.1:7457299-7458579 GCF_000298275.1 Orycteropus afer afer
GGCCTTCCTTATTCATTGTCCAGCTTTCACATGCATATGAGGTGATTGAAAATACCATGGCTTGAATTAGGTGTACCTTAGTCTTCAAAGTGACATCATTGCTCTTTAACTCTATAAAGAGGTCTTTTGCAGCAGATTTTCCCAGTGCAATATGACATCTGATTTCTTGACTGCTGCTTCCATGGATGTTGATTGCAGATCCAAGTAAAGTGAAATCCCTGACACTCTCAGTCTTTTCTCTATTTATCATGATGTTGTTCATTGGTCCACTTGTGAGGATTTTTTTCTTCATGTTAAGATAAACTCCATACCAAAGGTTGTAGTCTTTGATCTTCATCAGTAAGTGCTTCAAGTCATCTACATTTACAGCAAGCAAGGTTGTGCCATCTACATACAGCAGGTTGTTAATTTCTCCAATCCTGATTCCATGTTATTCTTCATATAGTCCAGCTTCTTGAATTATTTTCTCAGCATACAAATTGAATAACTATTTTGAAAGCATACAGCTTTGACACACACATATCATGATTTTAAACCATTTAGTGTCCCCTTGTTCTGTTCAAAAGATTGCCTCTTGGTCTGTGTACAGGTTCCTCATGAGCACAATTAATTATTCTGGAATTCTCATTTTTTATAATATTATTCATAATTGTTTATAATCCATACAGTCCAATGCAACTATTTTTTAATTATCTTCAGCAAATAGTTACTTACATGTGATATTAATGATATTGTTTGATAATTTCTCCATTCTGTTGGCTCACCTTTCTTTGGAATGGGCACAAACATGGATCTTGTCCAGTCTGTTAGTGTCTTAGTTCTCTAGTGCTGTGATAACACAAATACCACAAGTGGATGGCTTCAGCAAACGGCAATTTATTCTCCTACAATGTAAGAGCTTGAAGTCTGAATTCAGAGTGCCAGCTCTAGGAAAGGACTAGTTGTAGGTCCCTCAAACTTGGGCTTCATCTTTGGCTTTCAAGCCCACTGGAGAAAGATGGAGGCTTCTGACTCATGTAACTGCTGGCGGCTGAGGCTAACAAATCCAAGATTGACAAGTGACAGGGAAGATTGTTGGCTTACAGGCTGCAAAGACAACAATACCAAGGTTGGCAGGAAACATGGCAGGCCACCGGTTCAAGTCCATGAAAAGAAGAGGAAGATTGAGCCAAAGGCATGATTCCTTTCTATATGTATTGGAAGCAGGCCACACCGTGAAGGCAGCTGCCTTTCAATTGATTAACTGCTCACAGAAGATTTCATCATGGAGATGATTATAC
>NW_006921752.1:7459694-7460312 GCF_000298275.1 Orycteropus afer afer
TTAAAAAGATGGAAATAGAAATACCATTTGATCCAGGAATCCCACTACAAGGTCTATATCTAAAAGAAGTGAGAGCTGGGACACGAATAAATATATGCACCCTCATGTTTATTGCAGCACTATTCACAATAGCGTAGAGATTGAAACAACCTAAGTACCCATCAATGAATGAATGGATAAATTTGATACATACACACAATGGAATGCTATGGAGCATTAATGAATAATGAAGAATGTTCAAAACACCTCATAACAAGTATGAACTTGGAGAACATTATTTTGAGAAAAATAAATTGATCACAAAAAGGACAAATATTGTATGGATCCACTATTATTTAAAAAATCAAGGAGAAGTTTGTTTTTGTTGTTGTTAGGTGCTGTTGAGTCATCTCTGACTCATAGTGACCCTATGTACAACAGCACAAAATACTGCCTGGTTCTGTGCCAGCCTCACAATCCTTGCCACACCTGTGACCATTGTTGCAGCCATCGTGTCAATCCATCTCATTGAGGGCCTTCCCCTTTTTCATTGACCCTCCACTTTACCAAGCATTATATCCTTCTCCAAAAAATGGTCCCTTCTGACAACATGACCAAAGTAGGTCAGACAAAGTCTGG
>NW_006921752.1:7462282-7463019 GCF_000298275.1 Orycteropus afer afer
CTGACTCATAACAACCCCTCCTTGGGTTTCTGAGGCAGTATCACTATGGAAGTAGGATTGCCCAACCTTCCTTCCGAGGATATTGTTAGATAATTTCCACATTCTGTGGGATCTCCATTCTTTGGAATGGATACAAATACGGATTTTTCCAGTCAGTTGGCCAGGTAGCTGTCTTCCAAATTTCTTGATACAGATGAATGAGTGCCTCCAGTGCACCATCCAATGTGCTGAAACATCTCTTTGGGTATTCTGTCAGTCCCTGGAGTCTTGTTCTTCACCAATTCCAACTTTTTCTTTCAGTACCATTGGTTCTTGATCATATGCCACTTCCTGAAATGGATGACCATCAATCAATTCTTTTTGGATTAGTGACTCTGTGTATTCCTTCCAATTTCTTTTGATGTTTCCTGTAACATTGAATATTTTGCCCATGGAATCTTTCAGTATTACAACTCGAGGCTTGAATTTTTGTTCAGTTCTTTTCGCTTGAGAAATATCAGCAATTGACTTTGTCTTCTTGAGCTGCTCTTTGAAATCTGTTCAGCTCTTTTGTCATTTCTTCCATTTGCTTTAGCTACTTTCCATTCAAGGGCAAGTTTCAGAGTCTCTTCTGACATCCATTTTGATCTTTTCTTCCTTTCTTGTCTTTTTAATGACCTTTTGCTTTCTTCATGGTTGATGTTCTTGATGTCATCCCACAATTCCTCTGGTTTTCAGTCATTGGTGTTCAATGCATC
>NW_006921753.1:0-5649 GCF_000298275.1 Orycteropus afer afer
GGCCCCGACTCATAGCATTTCCTCCTTGGGTTTCCGAGGTGGTATCACTACAGAAGTGGATTGCCCGACCTTTCTTCTGAGGAGTGGCTGGTGGGCTGGAACCGCCAGCCTTCTGGTTAGCAGTCAAGTGTCTTAGGCACTATGCTACCTGGGAATGGAATATTGGATAATTGAGAATGGAAAAACCTAACAGAAGACACAATGTTTCCGCCCACCCACCACTGGACAGTCTAGAGTCATTGAGCCCTTGGGCTTTACAATCAGGCTTTAATCCTGGAAAGATTATGCAGTGTCCTGCAGTTTTACCAATCATTATGAAGAGTTCCACAAACCCAACAAGAACTCAGAGTGTTTTAATTATAATATACAGTGCTAGACCCTGGGTCTGCTAGACCATCAGCAAAAGGGGTCCTTAATGCTTTCCCAAATGTGATTATTTTTTACTTCTCTCTTTAAAATCTCATTTTCATGAGAATCAACAAGAAATCTCTTTTGTCTTTCTTCCCCTTTCTGTGCTACTCACTCTATTTATAGCTCCTGCCAGGTGTCAGCAATAAAATTAAGGAGAGACCATTAGAGTCACTCTATGCAATTGTTGTTACTTAGGGTGCATCTAATATTTTACATTAGCAATTTGCAGTGCAGTCATATTTATTCAAATTTTCTTGACATTTTAAAGATGCTTAGTGATTTATACTTTCCCAAACCCCAAACAAAGATCTTCTTTGTACTGTGTACATTTAAGCAGCTAATAACTAAAAATTGAGCCTGGGGGAATCAGGATTCAAGTTGAAACCCTTTACTGCAAGTGTTTGTGCTGTTGTTATTGTTGTTATGTGCTTGTGCTAGCTAGAGCATACTCAAGTTCATGTTACGATAGACAAATAGCTGTGCTTTAACACTGAAGAAATGGAACAAGTGCTTAAGATGGTAATTCCCATGCCTTTAAAATAGGGCTTCAAACCGGTTCATTCTGGTTCTACCTTCTGCTGAGAATTTGCATTTCCAGCCAAATACATTGAAGTAGAATCTTCATTTTAACAAGATCCCCAGGCCAATCTTATAGATCCCTAGGTGATTCTTATATATAGATATGCAAATTCTCAGTATCCTGTGGAACAGAAATGAACTGATTTGAAGTCCTGCTTTAAAGGTAGGCTCACTCTTTCATCAACAGATTCAATTCATTCATCTAGAAAATGGGAACGATTTTAATTAAGAGAGAATTTCTGGAGCTAAAACTAAAGACTGCCTTATTTTTGCCTTTATGTAATTAGCTTTATCGCAGCTGAAAGGTAGAAACTCGTAGCCCACTAAGTTTCAAAATCATGGCAGGAATTCAGTAGGGTAGCAGAAGGATGTCATAGAAACTAAACTGATTTTACTGTACTTCTCCAATATGACCTGTTAAAATTTTCACAAGATTAAATATGTGAACAAACTCATAAGCTTTGTTTGCAATTCATGAATTGGGCACTGTCTGATCTGGAAGTCAGACAATAGCTCTGAAGGACAAGTGGAAAAAATCAAAATTATATGGGCAAAGTGGTTTAAGAACAAGGAAGTAAAGCTGGGCAATAAGTGATTGGCTGGTTCTAAGTTATTTTCCTTATATGGCATATTGGGAACTTTCGTAGTCAGGACTTTGGGACTTAGCATAAAGTACTGAATCTTGAGTCTGTTGTTTTTGTTGTTGTATGCTGTAAAGTCAGCCCCAACTCACTGCAACCCCTCCTTGGGTTTCCAAGGCAGTATCACTACGAAAGTAGATTGCCGAACTTTCCTTCTGAGGAGTGACTGGTGGGTTTGAGCCACCAGCCTTCTGGTTAGCAGTCAAGTGCCTTCAGCACTACACTACCAGAGCTCTTATCTTGGGCCTAGTATAGTCATATTAACAAATCTGTTATGAATAAGCCTAACTTTTGATGAGTTGCTCACTTAGGGATGTGAGGAGTACAAATAACCAGATGTTGCCATCTCCTCCAGGTCCTTCTAATCAGTAGAAATGACAAAATGGATGCAGAGAAAAAGAAAAAAGCAAAACCCCAAAAAGTTACTGAGGTTTTCCAAAGCATAAATAGTCATGAGGGCCTAATTATAATGGAGACAACTGATGTTTGGGACTTGAATTCATTGGAACTGGTCTGAAAATTAACAGGGCATTGGCAAGACAAAAGGATAGAAGTGAAAAGGGAGAAGAGAAAACTAGAATTGTCATCTACTCATCTACTTTATACTTTCAGCAACACTATGCACTTTCCAGTTAATTGTCACCAAAACCTCTGAGAGAGAAATATTTTTGTATCAATTTAACAGATGAGGAAAATCAGTGTACAGAGGCTTTCAATTTGGTCACATGCAAATGAAAGGCTAAGCAATACCCCAAACTGTATAATAATCATGACTTGATTATGCAGGGGAATACAAAGTAAAACACAGGTCTGCCTAAACAGATAGCCCATGCACTTTTCCTTTGCTTTTTTATGTGATTTTTATTAAGCACATGCTAGAGGAAAAATGCTTAGCCTATTTTTATAATGCTTTTGTACAGGTGTACTTACACTTAGGAGTCCCTAGGTGGTACAAATGGTTAGTTCGCTTGGCTGCTAATAAAAAAGTTGAAAGTTTGAGGCCACCCTGAGACACTCAGAAGAAAGACCTGGTGATTTTTCAAAAAAAATTAGCCATTGAAAACTCTGTGGAGCACAATTCTATCCTGACACACGTGTGGTCACCATTCGATTCAATGACAGCTGGTTTAGTTATACTTAAATATGTTTCTGGTTTGAAAATACTCAAAATATTAATAGCAAAGAAGATGGAAATAGATATATAGCAATTAAAGGAAATCAGAATCTGACAGGACTTAGATGAGGAGAGATCGTTAGTTGTGTGACCCTCTATAAAATTTATTACATTTCTTTACCGCATTCCTGGAGAAAAATATCATCTAAAATAACCCACTACCATCAACTTGTTTCTGACTCATAGGGACAATTTAAGACAGAGTAGAACTGCCCCACAGGGTTTCTAAGGCTGTAAATCTTTATGGATGCAGACGGCTTCATCTTTTTCTCATTGAATGTGTAGTGGGTTCAAACCACTGACCTTTTGGTTAGCAGGTGAATGTTTTAACCATTGTGCCACTAGCTCCATGAGAAATGTCTCCTGGTACTTCTAAATCAATCCTCAGGTTTCTACCACTGAACTAGGAACCTCATTATAAATAAAATATACTATCTCCAATATATTCAATTTCCCTCTGCTTTACTCTTGCTCCAAAGTCCAAGTCATTTCATGCCAGCCCACTTCTGAGTAGTTGAGAGGAGGAATTGGTTCCCAAATCCAACTGTTAAGTATTAGAATAAACATTAATATATCTAGAACCTAAGGACATTTTAATTGCCCCAGACTTAGCCAGACTAAGACATTTACTCTCTATTCTCTTTTAATGGTGTTTTATGTGAGCTTAGAAGTAGCTGTTGACAATGTTATATATTCAAACTTCACATTTCTGAAGGCCTTCATATTTGATCAAAAAAGGCCCATTAGACAAAAGAAACTTAATTTTCATAGTTCTAGTCTTTTAAAACATGATTTTCCTCATTTTCTGTATAAATAAAGTCAGTGTATAAGTACTTTTATTAAAATATGGAAGATTTATGCTGTTGGAGGTCTTTCAAGAGCTTAGAAATTACTAGATTTATTTCCAGCTATGTCATATTGATCTTTCTGTGATTTCAGGATCAATTGACTTGCTTCAGATAAGATATTTATACTACAAGCATTAGAAAGGATTAAAAACCTCAGTAGAGAACTTTAAAAAGTAGACAATAAAGAAATTATTCTGTTGTTACTGTTGTTGCTGTTAGGTGCCATAGAGTTGGCTCTGACTCATAGTGACCCTCACTTTCAGCAAGCAAATTTATGTCATCTGAGTATTGCAAGTTGTTAATGATTCTTTCTTCAATCCTAATGCCACATTCTTCTTCATATAGTCTAGCTTCTTGGATTATTTGCTCAGCATACAGATTGAATAAGTATGGTGAAAGGATACAACCCTGATGCACTCTCTTCCTCATTTTAAAACATAAGGTGTCCCCTTGTTCTGTTCAAATGACAGCCCCCTGGTCTGTGTACAGGTGACTGATGAGTACAATTAAGTGCTCTGGAATTGTCATTCTTCTCAATGCTATCCATGATTTGTATGATCCATACAATCAAATGCTTTTCTTCCATAGTCAATAAAACACAAGTAAACAATTTTTCTGGTATTCTTTGCTTTCAGCCAAGATCCATCTGACATCAGCTATGATATCCCTTGTTCCACATCCTCTTCCGAATCCAGCTTGCACCTCTGGACATTCTCTGTCAATATACTGCTGCAACCATTTTTGAATTATCTTCAGCAAGATTTCATTTGTATGTGACATTAAATTGTTCTATAATTTCCACATTTTGTGGGGTCACCTTTCTTTGGAATGGGTACAAATATGGATCTTTTTCAGTCAGTTGGCCAGATAGCTGTCTTCCAAATTTCTTGGCATAGACAAATGTGTGCCTCCAGCACAGCATCAATTTTGAAACATCTCAATGGTTATTCTGTCAATTCTTGGAGCCTTTCTTCAGTGCAGCTTCAACTTCTTCCTTTAATACCATTGGTTCTTAAACATATGCCATCTTCTGAAATGGATGAACATTGGCCAATTCTTTTTGGTACAATGACTCTGTATTCCTTTTATCTTTTTTTGATGTTTTCTGCATCAGTCAATATTTGGCTCATAGAATCTTTCAATATTGCAACTTGAAGGTTGAATTTTTTTATTCAATTCTTTCAGCTTGAGAAATGCTGAGTGTGTTCTTCCCTCTTGGTTTTCTAACTCCAGGTCTTTGTACATTTCATTAGAATAATTGACTTTGTCTTCTTGAGCTGCTCTTTGAAATCTTCTGTTCAGCTTTTTAACTTCTCATTTCTTCCATTTGCTCTACCTATTCTCCATTCAAGGGCAAGTTTAAGAGTCTCTTTGGGCATCCATTTTGTTTTTTTCCTCCTTTCCTGTCTTTTTAATGAGCTTTTGCTTTCTTCATGGATGATGTTCTTGACGTCATCCCACAATTCCTCTGGTTTTCTGTCATTGGTGTTTAATGCATCAAATCTATTTCTCAGATAGTCTCTCAATTCAGGAGGGATATAATCAAGGTCATATTTTGGTTCTTGCAGACTTGTTTTAGTTGTCTTCAGCTTCAATTTGAACTTGCATGTGAGCAGTTGATGGTCTGTTCCAGTCAGCTCCTGGCCTTGTTTTGGCTGAAGATATTGAGGGTCTGTATCATCTCTTTCCCACATATGTAGTTGATCTGATTCCTGTGTACTGCATTTGGCAAAGTCCACATATATAGCTGCCATTTGTGCTATTGAAAAAAGGTATTTGCAATGAATAGTCACTGATCTTGCAAAATTCTATCATGTGATCTCCAGCATAATTTTTATCACCAAGGCCATATTTTTCCAACTACTGGTGATTCTTCTTTGTTTCCAACTTTTGTAGTCCAATTAACAGTGACAATCAACACATCCTGATTTTGAGTTAGATCAATTTCAGACTGCAGAAGTTGGTAAAAATCTTCAGTTTCCTCACCTTCGGTTTC
>NW_006921753.1:6614-8194 GCF_000298275.1 Orycteropus afer afer
GTATAGTCAAATAAGTCCCAACTCATAATGGCCCTATTACAGCAAAATAAGATGCAGCCTGGTCCTCAGAACCATTGTTGTGTTGTTGTTGTACAACCCACTGTTGCAGCCACTGTGTCGATTCATCTTGTTGAGGGTTGTGATAGTTAAGGTTGTATATCAACTTGGCTGGATCTGGTTGAGGATGGGCAGATGATGGTGTTATTCCCTATGAGACTGGCAATAAACTCCATGATGGCATCTCCCACAAGCAGCTGAATAGCTGCTTTAGGGATGTGGTCTGCTTCCAGTATATAAGAAGCAGCTTAGGGAATGTTCTCTAACTTATGGCACACTTGAAGCCTGCATGTAGCCATATCGTTGTTCAGCAGCCTGCCATGCTCTGCCAACCTTGGGACTTTCAATAGGCTTGAATCAATGGCCTGCCATGTTGTTTGGTAACATTAGGACTGTGCCTTTTTCACTTGTCGACCTTGGGTTTGTCAGCCTCAGCAGCCAGCAGCTTTCTGAGTGAAGAAAAGCCTCCAGCATCAGTGGGCCAGGAGCAGAAGGCAAAGCTGAAACCCAACATTGAGGGGCTTTCACCCAGCCCTTAGAGCTTGGCACTACGAACACAGACTCAAAGCCTCCAAACTGTAAGAGAATAAACTCCTGTTTGTTAAAGCCATCCCATTTCTGGTGTATTTTCTGTTAGAGCAGCACAGAGGTAACCAAAACAAGGGTCTTCTGCTGATTTTTTTTTTTTTTTCTTTCTTTGCTGACTTTTTGTTTAACTAAGTATTATGTCCTTCTCCAGGCATTGGTCCCTCCTGATAACATGTCCAAAATACATGAGACAAGGTCTCAAAATCCTTGCTTCTAATAAGCATTCTGATAGTAGTTCTTCTAAGATAGATTTGTTTGTTCTTCTGGCAGTCCATGGTATATTCAATAGTCTTTGTCAATACCATATTTCAAATGCATCAGTTTGTCTTCAGTCCTCTTTCTTCATTGTCCAGTTTATTCAGTCTTCCTTATTCATTGTCCACCACTTGTCTGCCAGTTTCTCATACTATAGTAGCTTCCAAGTTTCTGGAACTTCAGATACTATGTCACCATTCTTTCAAATAGCAGCAGGGTCTACCATGGTGGACAGGTTTCAGAGAGCTTCCAGATTAGGATAGATTAGAAAGAAGTGTCTGGTGATCTACTTCTGGAAGGAAAAAAGTCAGTGAAAATGTGTAGACTACAGAGGAACATTATTTGATATAGTGCTGAATCCCTCAGGTTGGAAGGCACTAAAAATATATCTGGGGAAAGACTGCCTCCTCCATTAGGTTCAGCCTTAAGGACAGGAATGGAACAAAACTTTCAGGACCTTAAATTGCTGATGTGGCATTATTCAAAATGGGAAGAAACAGCTCCAAACAATAATTAGTAATTGGAAAGTGGAATGTATAAAGTATGAATCTAAGAAAAGTGGAAGTTGTCAAAAGTGAAACAAAACACTTGAAGGTAGATATTGTAGGCACTAGTGAGCTAAAATGTACTGGTATTGGCCATTTTGAATTGGAAAATTATATGGTGCACTGTGTTGGAAA
>NW_006921753.1:40312-40869 GCF_000298275.1 Orycteropus afer afer
GACCAATCCTAACAACCAACCAAACCCACTGCCATAAGTCAATTCTGACCACAGAGACCCTGTCCAGCAGAGTAGAAGTTCCTCATTGGGTTTCCAAGGCTGTACACTTTAGGAAGCTGACTTCCTCATCCTTCTCCCACTAAGTGATTAGTGGGTTCAAACCACAGATCTTTTTGTTAGTAGGAGAATGTCATAACCGCTGTGCCACCAGAACTCCTTAAACCTAAGAAAGACCCCTGAAAATTCTCATATTAAATCTATGTGTAGATTTCAGTTCTGTATTACTTACTGTCTGTTGATCAAATCATCTGGGGGAAAAGGTACTTTAAAACTGTTTGCATCTTTGTATGTGTTTATTACTTGCTGTAATAAGACTAAGGAGCTCTGGTGGCATAGTGCCTAAAGCCTTTGACTGCTAACCAGAAGGTAGGCCGTTCAAACCCACCAGCTGGTTCAGTGGAAGCAATCTACTTCAATAAAGATTTACCCCCTTAGAAACCAATGGGAGTCATTATGAGTCAGAATTGACTTGATGGTAGTGGTATTGTGGTGTTGTT
>NW_006921753.1:41449-45878 GCF_000298275.1 Orycteropus afer afer
TGACCCATCCCCGACTCATTGTGACCTAATATACAACAGAATGAAACACTGCTTGGTCCTACACCAGCCCCACAATCCTTGCTATACCTGAGCCCATTATTGTAGCCACTGTGTCAATCGATCCCATTGAAGGCTTTCCCCTTTTTCTCTGACCCCCCCACCTTACCAAGCATGATATCCTTCTCCAAGGACTAGTCCCTTCTGACGTTTAAATGTAGATATAGTAAATAAATATGTTTTGCTGCCAAAATGTTAATGTTTTCAGGTAAGTGGTACCTCCCAAGTTCTCACTGGGTACATCATGTAATAGAGTATATTTATTATAGCATATTATCTATTTTCTGAAACTTCTAGCCTAAATAGTTTAGATAAGAGACTAGTAATCATTATAATAAAGATACTATATCATTAATATAAGAAAACTATGAATTCTCTTTCCCCGGCCAGGGTGTGGAGGGGGATTTTGTTAGTGTATATATAGGTTTTTATGTACTTGAAAAATAAAGGCTGGTTAACTTTTAAAAAGAAAATTGTTGCAAACAAATCTCTCTTCCACTAAGAGATGACTGTTGTTGTGTTATGTGCCATCAAGCCGGACCCGGCTCATAGTGACCCCTCCTCAGGTTTCCAAGACAGTATCACTACGGAAGTAGATTGCCCCATCTTCCTTCTGAGGAGTGGCTGGTGGGTTTGAACTGCTAGCCTTCTGGCTAGCAGTCAAGTGCCTTTGGCACTATGCTACCAGAGCTCCCAAGAGATGACTAAAAAATGCTATATGAGCACTGGAAAAACAAATAACCATACTAAATGAAAATTCTCTGAAATCTCATAATGTTACAAGTGGGCCCTCATTCATTTCTCTGACAAAGAGAAATGTTATTTAAATATTGCATATACTTGCATTTAAGAATTTTTTTTCCACATACCACTGTTTCTGAAATCCATCTTACAATTAACATGTATAAAACCAAACCAAACCCACTGCCATCTGGTCGATTCTGATTCATAGCAACACCCATTGGGTTTCCATAAATCTTTATGAAAGTAGATTGCCCTGTCTTCCTTCTGTGGAGTGACTGGTTGGTTTGAACTGCCCACCTTCTGGTTCACATTTACCTAATACAAAAGCTATGAGTGAATTGAGGCAAGTTTTCCAGTCACTGACATCCTCATACTTTAAACATTCACCTAACTCTCTCTAGTAGACTAACACAATAAAATTACAGGTGTCCATGTGAAAGACTATTCCTAGAAAAATGTGCATTGGTACTGTATCCTTTCACCATGCTTATTCAACCTGTATGCTGAGCAAATAATTTGAGAAGCTGGACTATATGAAGAAGAACACTGACTTCAGTATTGGAGGAAGTCTATTAACAACCTACAGATTTGCAGATGACACAACCTTGCTAGCTGAAAGTGAAGAAGATTTGAAGCACTTACTGATGAAGATCAAAAACTAAAGTTTTCTGTATTGATTACACCTCACCATAAAGAAAATAGAAATCCTCACAACTGAACCGATAAGCATATTCACAATAAATGGAGAAAGGATTGAAGTTTTCAAGAATTTCATTTTACTTAGATCAATAATCAACTGCCATGGAAGCAGCAGTCAATAAATCAAATGATGTATTACATTTGGACATATCTGCTGCAAAAGTCCTCTTTAAAATGTTCAGGAGCAAAAACGTCACTTTGAAGACTTAGATGCGCCTGACCTAAGCAACAGTATAGAGTCATAGCCAACTTGGAGTCACCTAACAACAACCATGTGAAAGAGAGCTACAATCATAGTATTTCAAACAACATGCTAGTATATAGGATTAGAGGATTTGACCCATACATACCCACTCAGCAATCCTTTCACAATGAGTAAATTACTTTTGGGAGTAAGTAGCTGGGGTTAACAGACCAGTAAATACATATATCATTAAGCAAATTGTTTTGTCATTGAAAAATAGATTTAAAAATGTATTGTGAATATCTCACAATAAAGAGCACCTAATTCTTATTCACAATATATATTTTCATAAACATAAACTATTTATTTTTTCTATTTAACACTACTATACATTTTTAAAAAGGAAAATATCACAATGAATACATCATTTTGCAACATTTTTTAAATTGGTACATTGTATTCAAAATAATGACTATTCCACAGTGTTTTTATTTATTCCTCATACTGATAGATATTTAGATTGTTTTTAAACTTTTCCTGTTCTAAATGTGCTTTCAAGTTTCTCTTGAGGGACACATAAAAAACTGATACAGTCTCATTGCCTCTAGGAAGAACAAACTAGAAAACAGAAGACTGGATTTGAAAGGGACACTTGCTTTTCCCTGAATACACCTTTATACTATTTGAATTTTTTCCATGTAAAAATAGTAGCAGTCATAATTATGTACTTTTTAAAAAATGTTAAATATAAGTACTCTGTAAGCTACTAAAATCGAAAATCATAAAATAAAGATGCAATGAACCTGTCCTCTGAGAGGTGGACATATGAGGCATATATTTTGCTTGCCATCTCCAAGGCACTATTTTAAGAGCTATACATAAATTGCCTCATTTTGCCTCATTGATTCTTCACAATAATCTTATGAAACATGTGTTATTGCTTTCACTTTACAGATAAGGAAATTAACTATGAACAATTTAGTTTACGGTCTCTAATAACAGAGACAGAAAACAACAAAAACCCTGGTTTAAATCAGGTCTTTCAAAAACCTTCCTTATGGTCACTGTTATGCCAGCTTCCTCTCCCATGACTTCACTGCTCTGCTGCCTCCTGCTGTGCTACTACTTTTGGAATCTCCTTGCAGGGCTCTAGTCAACTTGTGGTTGTTGATGTGTGCTGTGGAGTCAGACCCAACTCATAGCAACCACTCCTTGGGTTTCCAAGGTGTTATCACTGCGGAAGTAGATTGCCCAACCTTCTTTCCGAGGAGTGGCTGGTGGGTTTGAACTGCCTGCCTTCTGGTTAACAGTCAAGTGCCTTAGGCCCTATGCTACCAGAGCTCCTATCTAGTCAATTAGGTTTCCCCATGCCCATGGACTCATGCATATTCTGGCCTTTCTGTTTACACACCTTCCTCACTTGTTTAATTCCTACTCCACCTTCACAGTCAACACAGTAGCATCTCCTTTGCAATCTTCTCCTTAACCCCAGACTGAGGTGAAGGTCCTTTGTCAGTCGTGGTATCATTGCTATCAGTGTATTAGAGCACCTGTCTCCTCAGTCAGACAGTAAATCTTTGGGTCAGGAAATTAAAATATTCTGCATATTACTAGATCCAAGGGGAGTAATATTTAGCATATATTAGGCTCTCAATCACTATATGTTGAATTAAAGTCATGGATTAATACATTCAAAGAATCACAGGATATTAAAACTAATTCAGTGGTTTCCAATCCGAACTGCACACTATAATCATAGGAGTTTTTGAAATGTAGATTATGTGGCCTTCAAAAACTAAACCAAACCCACTACCATTACATCGATTACAACACATAGTGACTGTATAAGACAAAGTAGAACTGCCCACAGGGTTTCTAGAGCTGTAAATCTTTACAGAAGCAGACTGCCTCATCTTTCTTCTGTGGAGCAGCTGGTGGGTTTGAACCACCAACCTTTTGTTTAGAAGCTGAATGCTATAATCACAGCCACCAGAGTTGCTAATTTGGCCTTACCCTAGAATAAATCAGTCTACTGATGGAACCCCTAATCTGTACTCTTTAAAAACTTCCCAAGTGATGCCACATTTTGAAGCCCTCTGATTCATTCTATTTGTCCCCTTGGTGTCATGTTGTCCCAGGTTACACAGATAGAGGTAAAAAATATGGCTTAAACCTTAGGTTCTTGACTTACACTTCCTTCATTTAATCACACAACTATTTTTCAAATATTTCTTATGTGGAAAGCATGATGCTAGCCACTAGAGATACAGTGGTAAATAAACTTGATATGGTACCTATGTTGGAACTTGCATTTTGACATGAACCAAAAAAACAAACACACTGGTAGCAAGTCACTTCCAACTCGTAGCTACCCCCATAAAGTTTACAAGGCTGTACATCATTATGGAACCAGACAGTCTGATCTTTCTTCCATGGAGTGGTGGTTTCAAACTGCCAAACTTTTGGTTAACAGTCCAGTGCCTTAACCGCTATGCCACCAGATCTCCTTTGTGATAGGGAAGGAAAGCATTAAACATATGACCACAGAATTAATTGCTTCACACTGATTGCATTGAAAGTGTACCTGGGAAGTTCTGGCAAGATGGCGGAATAGGCAGAAACACTGCGCAGACCCTCTTCAACAAAGAAAAGGGAAACCGATTAACACAGACACAGAAGATAATCCTGGACCCCTGAGCCTTAAAGGGAAGGATGTAGAAGTGGACTAAACTCCAACTAACAGAA
>NW_006921753.1:49528-53825 GCF_000298275.1 Orycteropus afer afer
TTTTTTTCCATTTAAAGGGAGGTACACAGTACTCTTACACAGTGACTAAAAGCCTGGCTTCTAACTGAAAGGTCAGGGGTTAGAACCCACCAACCACTCAGAGGGAGACAGATAGGGGAATATGCTTCTGTGAAGATTTACAGCCTTGAATGCCCCATAGGGCAGTTCTACTTTGTTCTTTTATAGGGATGCTATGAGTCAGAATCAACTAGAAGGCAATGGGTTTGGTTTGGGGTTTTATACATTACTTGAGTTCCTAGATGTTGCAAATGGTTTACTCTGTACTGCCACCAAAACATTGATGGTTCAAAACCACCAAGCAGCACTATGGAAGAAAAGGCCTGGCCATCTGGTTCCATTAAGAGATTATAGTCAAGAAAATCATATGAGCAATTCTAATTTAACATGTGGGGTTGTCATGAGTGTTGTTGTTGTTGTTGTTATGTGCCGTCGAGTCGGCCCCAACTCATAGGGACCCCCTCCTTGGGTTTCCGAGGCAGTATTACTATGGAAGTAGGATTGCCCAACCTTCCTTCCGAGGAGTGGCTGGTGGGTTTGAACCGCCAGCCTTCTGGTTAGCAGTCAAGTGCTTTAGCCACTATGCTACCAGAGCTCCTTGTCATGAATAGGAATGAACTTAATATCAACTAACAACAACATACATTACTCAAGTTTGAGACACATTAGGCAAGAGGGGAGGGTGTACATGTATGTTGGAGCATTAGTGGGGCCAACATCCCCAGCAGAGTCAGGAAAGTCTCTCCACAGGAAAAATTCAAAGGTGACCTGATTTGGCTGGGTCAAAACCAGCAGGGGGCAGGCAAAGGAGGACAGATACTACAGAGTTTTGTGGTCCACTGTGAGAAACTTCCTGAGCTCTGGTGGTGCAGTGCTTAAGCCATTTGACTGCTAACCAGAGGCTGGTGGTTCAAACCTACCAGCCGCTCCGTGGAAGGAAGATGAGGCAATCTACTTCTGTAAAGATTTACAACCTCAGAAATCCAATAGGGTCTCTATGAATCAGAATCAACTCAACGGCAGTTAATTTGGTTTGGTTTGGTGAAAAACTTAGCAGGAGCTCTGGTTGTACAATGGTTACAACATTTGGCTGTTATTTGAAAGGTTAATGGTTTGAACCCACTATCTGGCAGTCTACTTCTGTAAAGATTACAACCTTGGATTACCCTATGGGAAAGTTCAGAATCTACTTGATGACAATAGATTGGGTGAGGAATTTAGTCTTTTCCCTAAGATATCAATTGTTCGTTGAAGGCATTTAAAATAGTAAAACCACATTATTTTAAAATATAATTTATTTCTTTCCAAATTACTCCAAAGTAATGTTGTTTTACTACATCTAGCAAGGAATGGAATTGTTTAATAGTCAATAAAATACATACAATAAAATAGATATCAAGTGCATAGGCTGATATGTAGATATGCTTTGTCCAATATAGTAACCACTAGCCATGTGTGATGATTGAACACATGAATTGGGGTGAATCAATATATTCTAAAAGTGTAAAGTACACACACACACTGAATTTCAAAGACTTAAAATACCTCATTAAAAAAATTGTGTTTTGAATTCATACTGTTGGAAATATTGAACTGAATGAAAGTCATAATTGCAATTGTTTTTACCCGTTTTCTTTTGACTTTGTGTAACATGGCTACTAGACACATATTACATATGTGGCCCATATCTATTTCTATTAGCATTGACATATAATCTTCATATTAGTATATGTATGATAATAAAAAGCACTTATAAAATAATAGTATGTACCTTACACAGTTGTAACTGCTATTATATAATTTAATGCATTTCATCCTCACATGAACCTGATGAGACAGATACTATTATTAACCCATTTCGTAGATGAGTACACTGACCCAATGTAGTGCATAGACATTTTTTGGAAAGGTAAACAAGAAATCGGTAACTGCAGTGGTCTCTTGAGAAGGAACTGGGGATTGATGTCAGGAGATAAAAAGGAAAATTATATTCATTGTTTATCTTTTCTTATACAGAGTGAATTTTGTTACACTGTGAGTGTTATGTGTTACCTCTTCTAACTTTTTAAAAGATGAGAATAATAGGCACAATCAATAAAACCACAGTTGTTAAGAGTGAAAATCTAATAGATAATTGAAGCAAGATGTGCCAGAAATGAAAACACTTAAGAATTTACACTTTCCATTTTAGACTCAGGTATGTCTTCCTTGCTTATTACCAATCATCAGCCAAAGGACTCTGTTTCCTGAGTATTCATTTAGTCAGTGTTAAGCCCTTCATACTGAGGAGCCAGCTCAGCAATTGCTTCCATGAATTATAGTTTTCCCTAAAGTAAAAGGCCTGAAAAAATAAATAAATAAATAAATAAACATGTTTCAGTTTATGCCTAGATTATCTTTTAATGAACTGGGTAATTACTTTTTCTTATTGCAAATGTGAGCTGAATTATAATATTCAAATAATGTGTATGAATTTTTTAAAATTTTCCTAAGATCATGGATTAGAAAGCCTGTGCAAACCAAGGTGAGACTTACTATGGCTATGAGTAGGCAATCTCATTGTTTCAACCACACTTACTTCCATAACAATCATCACTCCCAGAAAAATCCAGATTGTTAAAATATATTAAGAAATATCTTGTATTTACTGAGAATTTTCACTCAGTGGAAACTGGAATACACAAGAGAATAAGTAAACAGAGTCTTTGCACTTGAAGACAGGGAAATGAGATCTCTATTTAAGTAAAAATAAAGAACAGTGAAAGGTGTAAATGTGTAAAATAGATAACAATTGAGTTCCTAGAAAAATGAGGGAGTTAATGTTGGTTGGATGATGTTGTGGAAAAGGTGAGGCTTGAGCTGATATTTAAATGATAGGATTAACAATCAAAATAAGGGAAAAAGAAGTAGGAGACTGAAAAGTGAAGTGCTATAGCTTTTTATTTTCAGCATCTAGACGTGGCATCATGATGGAACCAAGATTATCATCATATCACTTACATATTTTTCTAAACAAAATTGCATAATCTGAATCTAACCATGAGGAAACATCATACAGACCAAAAATGAAAGTTGTTCTAGCAAATGATCTGCATTTTTCAAAAAAATTTTAAAGTCAAAAATAAATTTAAAAAAAGTCTGATAAACTATTTCAGATTAAAAAAGCCTGGAGAGATAAAACACTCAGTACTATACATAATCCCAAACAGAATACTTGAACTATATTGATACAAAATGCCATAAAGAACATGACTGGGATAATTGACAAAACTGAAATATGAACTGGAAATTGGATAATAAATTTGTATGAATGTTTCAATTTGAAAACTCCATTGTGGTAATCTAAGAGAACGTCTTTTTCAACTTTAGAAAATCAATCAATATACCACATTATTAAAACAAAGGAAAAGAACTACATGATCATCTTGATCAATGAAGAAAAGGCATTTGACAAAATTCAGTGCTGTTTAATAACTGAAAAAACACTCAACAAGAATGGAAAAGAAAGGAAATTCTTCAATGTACTAAAATGCATCTACAAAAAACAAACAAAACGAAAACCTATCATTACACTCAATGAAGAAAGATGGAGAATGTTCCCTTTAAGATCAAGGACAAAATAGGAATGCCAACTCTCACCACTACTATTTAACATCATATTGCAAGTCCTAGTCAGATTAATTAGGTTAAAAACGAAGAAAAAATAGGTGTCCAAATCAAAAAGAAGGAAATAAAGCTATCCTTTTGCAGAGGATATGATGTGATACATAGAAAATTCCAACAAATCTACAAGAAACCTATTAGAACTAATAAATGGATTCAGCAAAGTGTCAGGCTACAAAGTCAACATGCAAAATTCAGTAGAATTCTATATATTAACAATCTGCAAGGAGAAAAGGAAATAAAGAAAATATAACCATTTAGAATAGCATCTAAAAAATAAAATAACTAGGAATAAATTTTACCAGGAAGTAATAAGAACTGTTTAAAAAAGACTATAAAACATAGCTAAAGGAAACCTAAATAAATGAAGTGCATTCCATGTTCATGGACTGGAAGACTTAATAGTTAAAATGTGAATACTGCCCAAAGCAATCTATAAATTCAATGTAAACCTCATCAAAATTCCAACAGTCTTCATGACAAAAATGGAAAAGTCAATCCTCAAATTTATATGGAAAGTCAAAGGTCTCTGAATAGTGAAAACATTCTTTTTTTGTTGTTGTTTTTTTAATTTTTTTTTCAGGTTTTTCATAACTATTTAATCTTTTTTTTTTTT
>NW_006921753.1:54058-58922 GCF_000298275.1 Orycteropus afer afer
CCCACCAGCCACTCCTCGGAAGGAAGGTTGGGCAATCTACTTCCCCAGTGATACTGCCTCAGAAACCCAAGGAGTGGTCATGTGTCAGATCTGACTCGACGGCAGTGTGTTTTTGTTCCCTGACTTCAAAACATACTACAAAGCTGCAGTAATAAAATACCCTGGTGTCAGCATAATAATGGCATACAGGCCAGTGGAATAGAATTGATAGCTCAGAAATCAATCCATATGTATATATGGTCAACTGTTTTACAACAATGGTGTAAAATCATCCAATGAGGAAGAAGAGTCTCTTCAATAAATGGTGCTGGTTTCACCAAACAGGACAATCAAAAAGCCACCAAACACATGAAAAGATACCCAATGTTGTTAGCTATTACAGAAATGAAAAGCAAAACCACCATAAGACACCACTTTATTACCATTAACAAACAAACTAAACAAACTCACTGCCGGAGAGTCGGATCCGACTCATAACAAGCCCACCTTGGGTTTCCGAGGCGGTATCACTACAGAAGCACATCACCCAATCTTCCTTCCGAGGAGTGGCTGGTGGGTATTAGTCACTGGCCTTCTGGTTAGCAGTCAAATGCCTTAGGCACTATGCCACCAGAACTCCCTTATTGCCATTAGGTGGTGCTAAAGGAGCAAAGAAGTAGCATCTTTTGACCTCCTTTAATTACACAAGAGGAAGACAGAATCAGCCCAAGACCTGTCCCTACAAGGTCAGACATGCTGCCACCCTCCAGCCTTCTTACCAACATTGACAAATCAAAATTTGTGCCATCTCTCCCGTGGCAACCACCACCTCTTTGCTGGGTTCAATAATTTGCTGCAGTGGCCATACAGAGCTAACACATTATGGGGTTTATTAGGGAAGCAACAGCCTACAATTCAAATTCAGGAATGCGCTCAGGATATGGTTCTACAATCAAGACAGTCTCCCCTCTGCTGTGCCCTTAGATATGCCTCTCTGGCCTTTGGCTTTTTGGTCTGGCCTCTGCCTCTGTGGGCCAGATAAGCCTGCCATTCTGTCCTGTGCCTCCTGGTTCCACTGCTGTCATCGCTCATCCGGGCATCTTGCTTATCCAGGTATTACTCTGTCAGCAGCGTGTCTCTCTGAGTCAGCAGTCAGATTCCTTCTGCCTCTTGTTGTTGTTGTTACATGCCAGTTGAGTCAGCCCGGACTCATAGTGACCCTTCCTTGGGTTTCTGAGGCAGTATCAGGTAGCATAATGCCTAAGGCACTTCACTGCTAACCAGAAGGCTGGCGGTTCAAACCCACCAGCCACTCCTCAGAAGGAAGATGGCGCAATCTACTTCTGTAGTGATACTGCCTCGAAAACCCAAGGAGGGGTCGCTATGAGTCAGGTCCGACTCGATGGCACATAACAACAACAACAACAATCACTGCGGAAGTAGATTACTCAACCTTCCTTCCAAGGAGTGGCTGGTGGGTTTGAACTGCTGGCCTTCTGATTAGCAATCAAGTGCTTTAAGCACTACACTACAAGAGCTCCCTCTAGAAGGCCTCATTCTGAGCCTGGCAGAGTGGCAAAAACAGCCAATCCCAACATCAGAGTTCTACACACATGAGAGAGAGCTAACTTTCCCAGAAGATTATTTCAGGCTGCTCCAAAAGAAATACCCCAGGTGGATGACTTTAACAATCAGGAGTTTAAATTTCACGGCCCCACCCTGTAATCTGGTGACAGTTACAAAGACCGTGGCTAGAAAAGTCATTCCACAAAATTTACTGGACTGCAGATGTCTAAAACAAAACACACAGAGAGAAAATTACAAATGTTGGCAAGGCTGTGGGGAAATTAGAACCTTTATTTATTGCTGGAGGGAAAGCAAAATGGTATCGTTATTACAGAAAACAGTGTGGCAGTTCCTCAACAAAGTAAAGCTAGAACTACCATATGACCCTGGAATTTCACTCCTAGGTATATACTCAAAAAATTTAAAAGCAGAGACTCAAACAGAGACTTGTACAACAATGTTTGTTGCAGAACTATTCACAATAGCCAAAAGATTGAAACAACCTGTTTATCAACAAATGAACATATTGTATATACATACAATGGAATACTACTTAGCCAATAGGATAAACTAAGCCCTAATACATCCTACAATATAGAGGAGCTCGAAGACATTATGCTGATTGAAATAATTCAATCATCAAAGGACAAATATTGTGTGACATCAATTATATGAAAAGACAATAAAAGGCATATGTATAGAGACCAAAGTTTATCAGTGGTTACCAGGGGCTGGAGAAAGGAAGAAAGATTGTTTGTGGAGTACTGAGTTTCAGTTTACAGTGACGGAAAAACTATATTGAGTTAGGGTAGGCTGATTATTACACAGGCTATTATTGTTCAGTGCTGTCATTAAGTTGCTCACCTATAAAATATTGAATTGATGAAAGTTGTATGATAGACATATTTACAACAACAGCAAAAAAAAAAAAAAAAAAAAGGTTTTGAAGCTGCTTACATACAAGCAAACACCTGATGGGATTTGGTTTCTTGGTTTGGAGTTTTAGGGTCCTGGTTTCATGGCACAGCCGAGTTCATTGGCCTAATTTTGTGTTTAGTGCTTCTGTTCTACCTCTTCATTGCATAGTTCCTGACATTATAAAAACTTATAAGCAGCCACTCAATACACAACAATAGGTTTCTATTCACCTGGAACAACAGAGGAAGTTCTAACAACCAAAATTTATAAAATATTTCTACAACTCAACAGCAACAACAAAAAAGACAAACAACCCAATAAAAAATGGGAAAAGGCTTTGAACAGATATTTCTCCAAGAAGGGTATTCAAATGGCCAACAAACACATGAAAACATGTTCAAAGTCATAAGCCAATAAAAACCAAAACACCGAACTCATCCTGATTGAGTCAAATCCAACTAATAGTCACTATATAGGACAGAATAGAACTTCCCCATAGGGTTTCCCAGGCTACAAATTTTCACAGAACCAGACTGCCACACCTTTCTCCTTCAGAGCTGTTTATGGGTTAGAACCACAGATATTTTCATTTTCAGCCAAGTACTTAACCACTGAGCCACCAGGGTTCCTTCCATTAGCATTAAGGACAAAACCACAATAACCATCTCATCCTCTTTAGAATGGTAGTGATAAAAATTGGAAAATACTAGGTGTCAGTGAGGCTGTAGGGAAGCAAGAACCTTCATCCATTGTTGTTGCTATTGTTGTTATGTGCCATCGATCATTCATTGTTAGGATATTTTAAATTGGTATAGCCACTGTAAACAGTTTGGCAGTTTCTCAAAGACTTGAATTTAGAACTGTCATTTGAACCAGCATTTCCAGTCAGGTATAACAAAGGGTCTGAAAGCAGCAATACAAACAGACATATGTAACCAATGTTCATTGCAGCACTATTTATAATAGTCAAAATATGGGAACAACTGAAGTGTCTATTAACTGATGAATGGATAAGCAAAATGTAGTATACACATACAAGGGAATATTACTCAGCCATAAAGAGGGATAAAGTCCTGATTCATGCTACAATATCAATAAACCTAGAAAACATTAGAGGCCCTGTGGTACAGTGGCTAAGGGCTCGGCTGCTAACTGGAAAGATGGTGGTTCAAATCCACCAACCGCTCTGCAGGAGAAAGATGTGGCAGTCTGCTCCTATAAAGATGACAGCCTTGAAGACTTTATGGAGCAGTTCAACTCTGTCCTATAGGGTTGTTATGAGTTGAAATCTTTTCTATGGCAACAGATTTGGTTTGCAGTTTTTAGAGGATATTATGCTGAATGAAATAAATCAGTCACAAAAGGACAAATACTGCATGATATCATTTATACAGAATAAGCAAATATATAGAAAGCAAAAGTAATCAGTGGTTACGAAGGGTGGGAGGGAGGGGGGAAGAAGAGTCTTTTCCTTAGAGTGCCTTGAAGGTAGTTAATAGTGGTTAGATGATTTGGAAAAAAAATAGCAAGAAAATGATTGCACCACTTGAAGAACTGTAAGTGTACATGTAGAAATTTGATGGAATGTTTTATATGATCTTGTGTACATTTCACTATAATGAAAAATGAGAGATAGAATGTCCTTGTTCTTAGAAGATGCACACTGAATAAAGGCATATGATCTGTGCATCCTACTCTCAAATGATCAGCAAAAGAAACCTATATACATGTACATAGAGAGAGAGAAGGAGCTCTGGTAGTGTAGTGCCTAAGGCATTTGACTGCTAACCAGAAGGCTGGCAGTTCAAACTCACCAGCCACTCCACGGGAGGAAGACTGGGCAATCTACTTCCATAAAGATTTAACACAAAATCCAAAGGGGGCCACTATGAATTGGAATCAGCTTGATGGTAGTGAGTTTGTTTGTTTTTAATAGAGATGATAAAGCAAATATAGCAAAATTTTACATTTTAATGAGTTTGAGTAAAAAATATATAATCATTCTTGTACTATTCTTACAAAATTTCAAATAAAAAGAAAAAGTAAATAAATAACTGCTAAGAAGAAGAAAGTATATTTGCTATAGTTTTCAAAGGGGGTTTGCAGATGGAAACAATTTGGGAAGGGATGATATAGGAACTTAAAATACAAGGAATCTATTTAGTTTTACAGGAAAAAAGGAGACAAATAGTCTCTAGCAGGAGTATAGCACAATAAATTGTGTTTCAGACAGCTCAATTTACAGCAGCAAGAATGATTGGATAAGGAGATAGGAAACCTAATCCACACTCAATAGCAGTAACTCAGAAGGGAAAAAAAAAAAAAAAAGTAACTGGCTGAATTAAGGGGGGTGGGGGAGAAGGGATGTATTTAAGAATTATTGGAATTATAAGGTATGGGA
>NW_006921753.1:60190-62236 GCF_000298275.1 Orycteropus afer afer
GGGTCGCTATGTGTTGGGGCCGACTCGATGGCACATAACAACAACAACAACAGTGCCTCAAAGCCGATTACTCCAAGGGGTGTATCTCTGTAGAGTAGGTGGGTGCATCGACCTGAGTTGGGTGTTCTGCATGTATATCTTTCTACTATTGGGCTGAGAGCCAGGCCCTGAGAGTGAGTCCTTTCCCAGGCCTGAAGAGTATCCCAGGGACATGGTCTTGGGGGTCCCACCAGACTGTATCCGACCAGTAATTCTGGTCATTATTGAGGTTTTTTTTAGTTTTGTTCCACATTATTCCTCACACTCCATCCAGGATATTCAGTTTTGATCTCTTCCTGAATGGTTTGCATTGATAATCAGGCACCATCTAGTTCTTCTGGTCTCGAGGTCCATCATATCCTTAGACTCATTGTCTCCAAATGCCCTTGATTTTCTTCACTCTTCTTCGCTTCAGAGGAGAGAAGATCATTAGCTGCATCTTAGATGGCTGCATGAAAGCGTTCAAGAGCTCAGTTGCTACTCATCAAAATAGGTTGTGGAACAAGATTTTTATGTACTACTTTGTGCCAGTTCAGCCCAGTGTCCCTCAATATGATGGTGCTGAATCAGCAAGCACTGTGGTTCTCTCTCCCAAGGTGTTTGGCTGTCTGTGAGGGATTACTTCAACTCTGTCTTCTGTTGCTTCTATAAAGATTGTGGTTATTTTGTGTCATTAGTATCTATGCAAGATTATTTTCAACTAAATCTATCATTGGTCTAGGATATGCTCCTGTTCACCAAACCCCACATGATCTTCCCAGTTGTCTATGCATTTATCAGTAGCCTGGTGTTTGGTATTAGTGATAATACAGCATTGCGCACATACTAGTGTTTGTCTTTATCATCTATATCTTATGTGCACTTTACAGTGTCCTCCATTTCCCCAATGATATCATGCTGGTCACAGACTCTTTCCATACTGACCTTACCGTTACCCAAATCAGCATGTGGGTCCTTAATAGTCCAAAATTTTCCCTTCTCTTCCCTCCCATCCCCAATAACCTACAAAGTGAGTTCCCTTCCCTAAGAAAATCTTTCCTTGACTTTTTACAGTAATAGGCTCATACAATATTTGTCCTGCAATTGCGTTATGTCACTCAGCATAATGTCCTCCAGATTCAACCATGTTATGAGATGATTCATGTATTCTTCATTACACTTTAATGTAGCATAGTATTCCATTGCATAAATTGGTTTTCCATTCATCTATTGATGGGCATTTAGGTTGTTTCCATCTCTTTGCTATAGTGAATTGTGCTGCAATGAACATGGGTGTGTGTATGTCTGTTCATGGCCTGTCTCTCACCTCTTTAGGATATATTCCTAGTAATGGAATTACTGGCTCAAATGGTATTTCTATTTTCAGTTCTTTAAGGAAATGCCATACTATTTTCCACAGTGGTTGTACCATTTTACAGTCTCATCAACAGTGTATGAGAGTTCCAATCTCTCACCAATTTCACCAGCATATGTTATTTTCCGTCTTCTTGAAATTTGCTATTATTGCTGAGAAGGAGATGATATTTCATCATTGTTTTGATTTGCATCTCTCTAATGGCTAATGATCTTGAACATTTCCTCATGTGTTTGTTGGACACCAGTATATCTTCTTTAGTGAAGTATCTGTTCATGTCCCTTGCCCATTTTTGAATTGGATTATTTATCTTTTTGGCATTGAGGTGTTGAAGTTTTCTATAAATTTTGGAGATAAGCCCTTTGTCAGCTATGTCATAAGCAAATATTTTCTCCCAATCTGTATATTCTCTTTTCACCCTTTTGACGAGGTTTTTTGATGCACATAAGAATTTAATTTTTAAAAAGTCCTAATCTGAAGGTTCCGGCAAGATGGCAGACTAGGCAGAAGGAGTGCACAGACCCTCTTCAACTAAGAAAAGGGAAACCAATTAACACAGACACAGAAGATAATCGTGGACCCCTGAGCCTTGAAGGGAAGGATACAGAATTGGACTAAACCCCAATTAGCAGAAGAATTTGCATGAAAATACC
>NW_006921753.1:67764-73888 GCF_000298275.1 Orycteropus afer afer
CCTTTGCTGCATCCATTGATATGATCATATGTTTGTTTTGGTTTTTTTTTTGTTTTGTTTATGTGCTGGATTACATTGATTGTTTTTCTGATGTTGAACATCTGTGCTGGTTGGGCCTGGTTGAGTGGCTGGGCAGCTGAATGTAGTTATCCCCTGTGGTGAGATTTGTAATTAACTCCATGGTGGAATCTATTGAAGCAGCTGAGTAGCTGCTTTAGGTATGTGGTCTGCTTCCTGTACATAAGAAACAGCTTGGGAATGGTCTCTAGCTTATGGTACACTCGAACCCTACATGTAGCCATGTCATTGTTCAGCAGTCTGCCATGCTCTGCTGACCTTGGGACTTTCAATGGACTTAAATTAATGGCCTGCTGTGTGGTTTGGTAACATCGAGACTGTGCCTTCTTACTTGTCAACCTTGGATTTATCGGTCTCAGCAGCCAGCAACTGTCTGAGCAAAGAAAAGCTCCAGTGGGCCAGGAGCAAGAGACAGAGCTGAACCCCAAGGTTGTGTTTCTAGAAACTTGTCCATCTCTTCTAGGTTCTCGAAAACGTTGAAGCACAGCTGTTCATAATATTTTGTCAATATCTTTTTTATTTCAGCTGGTTCTGTTTGATGTTGCCCTTTTTATTATTCATGTTATTTCCATCTTCTTTTTCTTTTCTTTTGTTAGATGTGCCAGTGGCTTATCAATTTTGTTAATCTTTTAGAACAACCAGCTTCTTGTTTTGTTTTCTCTATTGTTTTATTTTGTGTTTTATTTCTACTCTGATCTTTATTATTTTGTTACTTCTGGACATTGTAGGTATCTTTTGTTGTTCTTTTTTTAGTTGTTGGAATTATTGAGTTAGACTTGAGTTGGGTTAGAGTGTTGATTTTGTTTCTTTCCTCTTTCTTGATGTGTGCATTAATTGCAATAAATTGACCTCTGAGTACAGCTTTCACTGTGTCCCATAGGTTTTGGTAAGATGTGTCTTCATTCTCATTTGTTTCTAGGAATATTTTTTATTATTATTTCACACTTTACTTTATTTCTTCTGCTACCATGTAGTTATTGAGCAATGTATTATTCAACTTCCACATGCTTGATATTTTTCCCTTGATCTTTCTATTATTGATTTCTGACTTTATATTGTGGTCTGAGAAGATGCTTTGCAGTGTTTCAATGTTTTTGAATTTATCAAGTCTCGTTTTATGTCCTAACATATGATGTATTCTGGAGAATGATCCATGGGCACTGCAGAAGAATGCAAATTGTACTTTTGTTGAATAGAGTGCTGTTTATGTGTCTATGAGGTTGAGATCGTTGATTGTGTTGGTGAGTTCTTCTGTATCTTTGTTGAGTTTTTTTTGTAGTTGTTCTGTCCTTCCTTGAAAGCAGTGTGTTATGGTCTCCTACCACTATTGTAGAGTTGTCTATTTTTCCTTTCAATTCAGTTAATATTTATTTCATGTATTTTGGGGCACTTACATTGGGTGCATAGATATTTATTATGGTAATGTCTCCTTGGTCAATTGACCCTTTTAACATCATATAGTGTCTTCTTTGTCCCTTAGGCTATTTTTCATCTTGAAGAGTATTTTATCAGAAATTAATATTGCCACTTCTGCTCTTTTTTGGTTACCATTAGCTAAGTATATTTTTTTCCACCCCTTGATTTTTAATTTGTTTTCATCTTTGTGTCTAAGGTGAGTTTCTTGTAGGCAATATATTGCTGGGTCTTCTTATCCAATCTGCTACTCTCTTTCTCTTCATTGGTGCATTTAGTCAATCCACATTGAGTATAATTAGTGATAGGTATGAATTTATGGCTTTTATTCTGATATGTTTTTTGTTGTGTTGGTGATTTCCTTGTTCCAACTATTTTTCTGTGCTGAATTCATTTTGTTATTCATTTTTTATCAAGTGTTTCTTCTCTTTTCCTCTTTATTGTTGTTTATTTTCTTCTTTATTGTTCATTATTGTCTATATTAAGCCTATATATTTTTCTTCTTTCTGGGTTTGCTTAGGGGGATTGTTAATTTTCTTTGTGATTACCCTGAAGTGAATTCTTGTCTCTTTAATTTTGAAAAAGTCAGTTCTATAAAGACTTTGTCTTTTCTTGGTCTCCATTTGGAAGTTCTGTACTTAGAACTTTTATTCTCTCTATTTGTTTTGTTGCAGGTTGACTTCCTTGTCTCTTTGTATACAGTGTTTTATGACCTTATTCTGAGTATCTATTTCTAGTTTGATTTTTAAGTGTTGCTATCAAGTGTCTTGATTTTAATTTGTTGTTCTCTCTTGTAAGTTCTCTTTGGAAGGACTCCTTTTAGAATTTCTTGTAGGGTTGGTCTGGTTTTCACAAATTCCTTTAATTTCTGTTTCTCTGAAAAGGTCTTGATTTCACCCTCATATTTGATGGACAATTTGGCTGGATAAAGAATTCTTGGTTGGAAGTTCTTTTTCTTCATTGTTTTATGTATACTATCCCATTGCCTTCTTGCCTACATGGTTTCTGCTGAGTAATCAGAACTCAGCCTTGTTGTTTGTGCATTGTAGGTGACATTTCTTTTTTCCCAAGCTGCTCTTATGATTCTTTTTTTGTCATTGGTTTTTGAGAGTTTGATTATGATATGTCTTGGTGACTTTCTCTTGAGATCTATTCTGTTTGGGGTTCATTGAGCCTTGTGGACATATATCTTTTCTTCCTTCATGATATATGGAAAATTCTCTGCTAGTAAGTCTTCCACAATTTTAACAATTTTTTTTTTGTTTTTGTTTTGTTTTTGTTTTTTCCCTCCTCTTGTTCTGGTATTCCAATGAGGCATATGTTGTTTCTTTTCATGTAATCCCATGTAACTCTTAAGTTCTCTTCATTTTTCTTAAATCTGTGTTCCGATTTTTCTTCATACAGGTTGGTATCAAGGGATTTATCTTCTAATTAGGAAATGTGTTCTTCAGCCAGTTCTAATCTACTCTTTTGTCCTTCCACTGTGTTATATAACTCTGTACTTTTAGTGTTCATCTTCTGGATTTTTAACTGTTGTTTTATGCGAGTTCCGATTGTATGTTTATCATGTTATTTTGTTCTTGAATGGTTTTCCTGAATTCTTCCAAGGCACTGTCTGTTCTCTTTGATTCTGTTAGTGGGTTCCTTGAGCTCTTGTAGAGTTGTATATGTATCTTCTAAATTCCTTCTCAGATAATTCTATTACCTGTTTTTCTTCCATGTTAGATAATCTTCAGATGATGTTTCATTTGAGTCTGAAAGCTACAAACCCCCATACCCCAGTCCACTCTCTGCTAAAAAGTGGTCATGGAAGAGTTGAATCCCAGCAAGCTGGCAATCTGCTGCAAACTCATTCAAGGACCCATGTCCAAGTGGTGAGTTTTCTCCCTTACTCCTCTCCATTCTGAACTCTGCGGTAGCCCAAGCCAAGAGGGTATTTGCCTTGTTTCTCAGCAAGATTATCCATTTATCCAGATCAGCTTCCAAGGTTACCATCAGAAGCTCCCAGTGTGGGTATTCCAAGTCCCCAAAGCCTCCATGCATTTTGTGGTGCCCCTCTCCCAACTTTTATTTCCACTTTCACTCCATGGCTCTCCCATGTATTGCTAATGAGTTTTCCACTTCCCTGTCTCTCCATCTCCCTACCAGTCAGGCAGGTTCATTTATTTTTCCCAGTTGTTTAAATTCCTCTTTTTCCCCATCTCTGCTAAATTTGGCAATCTCTTTCTTATTCAGCAGTTTACAACTCCAGAATTCTTGTTTCTACCTGCAACTCCAGGATTCTTGTTTCTACCTGCTATGCCTAGTTTCCTAGGAATTACAATGCTAGAGGGAACAAACATGTAGGCTATAGGTATGATGCCATCTTCACACACCCAGATAATTTTTAACAAAAATTAATGCATTCAATAATAAAAAGATAAATAGCACAATTAATTGGCAAGATAATTGAAACATTTCTCCAAAGAAGATAAATAAATGGGCAATAAGCACATGAAAATATCCTCAACCTCATCAGTCATTATGAAAATATAAACCAAAACAACAATGAGATGTCATTTTATACTCACTAGGATGGGAACTTTGGTGGTATAATGCCTAAAGCATTTCACTGCCAATCAGAAGTTTGGTGGTTCAAACCCACCAGCCACTCCTCAGAAGGAAGACGAGGAGATCTATTTCCACAGAGGTTCTACCTTGCAAATCCAAAGAGAGATCATTATGAGTCAGAGCTGACTCAACAACAGTGAATGAGAGGATGGTCATAGTTATAAAAATAGAAAATAACAAGTATTGGCAAGGACATGGACAAATTGAAACACTACTGATGGAAATATAAAATTTCTCAAAAGTTTAAATATAAAATTATTATAGTTGTTGTTCTTACCAGTGATCCAGTCCAGCTCTAACTCATTGCAACAGCAGCCACAATAGAATGAAATGGCGGAATCCTGTGATTCATGGAGTATTGAGTGATTGATTTCTGGAAGTAGATAGCTAGACTTTTCTTCCTATTGTTGTAAGGTGTCATAGAGCTGTCACCAACTCATAGCAACCTTATGTACAACAGAACAAAACACTGCCCAGTCCTGTGCCAGGATCACACTCCCCACTATACCTGAGCCCATCATTGCAGTCACTGTGTCAATCCATCTCATTAAGGGCCTTCCCATCTTTCATTGACCCTCCACTTTACAAGGCATGATATCCTTCTCCAGAGAATGGTCCCGTCTAATGACATGACCAAAGTAGGTGAGATAAAGTCTGGCCAGTCTCACTTCCAAGAAGCATTCCAGCTACACTTCTTCCAGGGCAGTTCTCTTATTCTTTTAGCAAGCCATGATCATGTCAGTATTTTTTGCAAACACCACAATTCAAAGCATCAATTCTTGGACTTCTGGTAAAATGGAGGCAGACTAGCGACACAGACCCTCTTCAACAAGAAAAGAAAAACCAATTGACTGAGATACAGAAGTTAATCCTGGAGCCCAGAGCTTTGAAAGGAACTATACCAAAGTGGATTAGGCACCAACTAGTGGAAAAACCTGAATGAAAACAGTGAGTACAAAGACCGTCAGAGCTGCAAACTGTTACCTACTTTGACAGGACCAACAGCCTAAGTATTTCCCAGTGGTGTTGGGACATGAGAATTGACCTAAAGATCAGCCTGGTCACCAAGCACTGCAGGAACAACTGCACTGGTGGCCTATGACTAGGAAGGGAAACTGTAAGGAAAGAGACAACCTGAGCTGTTGACTTTCTGCTGATCGGAGGGTGCAACTATTTTGAATGTTTACAAGCAGTAGCCATTTTGGATATTTAAAGTGACTGAGGACACAGCTATTTTGAATCTTTACAAGTGACAACCATTTTGGATTTTAAAATGATAGCATTCTCATTCAGATTCCAGGGACCTAAGAATAGGCTCTGTTTGCCAGGTTTGGCAGGGATATACAAGAGGCTAACAACAGGAAAGGAGACAGGTGGTGAGTGTATAAGTGCTGTCAACTAGTGAATAGAGGAGCAAAGCAGAGTACCCTGCTAACATAGATAACATACAAACAAAACAAAGAAAATGAAAATCGTGGGCAAGTCACTCAAACATACAATCACCAATTAAATATTAACACAAGAATGCCACAATGCCTCAGAGACAACAGAGCATCACAGTGCACACAAAGAAGCAATATAAAGCAGGAGAAACAAGGGACCAGTATACAGACCCTAAAAACATCCCTGAGGAAGACACAACATTGGAACTCCCTGATAAGGAATTCAAAAGAATTATATTTAGGTATCTTCAATGAATTGAGAGACAGATCAAGGAAAACACAGACAAAACCCTATAAGAATTTCAGAAGAAAACACAAGAAACAAATGGCAAAATAAATGAAAACTTAGAAATGATTCTAAATCTGCAGATAGAAATCCAGAAGATTAATACTAAATTGTCAGAAATAGATAACAGATTGAAAGGGCAAAGGAGTAGAACTGATGTAATAGAAGACAAAATTAGTGAGATTGAAGACAAATACATGAATACTTCTTTGGAAAGGGATCAATCAGAAAAAAAGATCAAAACAAAATGAAGAAAGTCTAAGGTTCATGTGAGATACCATCAAAAGGAATAACC
>NW_006921753.1:74829-75549 GCF_000298275.1 Orycteropus afer afer
ATATGCATACTCATGTTCATCACAGCACTATTTACAATGGCAAAAAGATGGAAACAACCTACGTACGTGCCCATTAACGGAAGAGTGGATGACCAAACTATGGTACGTACACATAATGGAATGCTATGCAGTACTAAAGAATAATGTAGAGTCTGCAAAGCATTGCATAGTATGGATCAACTTGGAGGACATTATGCTGAGTGAAATGTTAACTACAGAAGGACAAATATAGTATTAGTTCGTTGTTGTGAAGGTCAAGGAAAGGTTTATATATGAAGGGAAACTTTCTTTGTTGGTTGTTGGGTGGGAGGGGAGTCGAGGGTACACTGCAAAAAACAAATGCATTGACCCATGTCACTTTAGTTTTGTGTATTTCACTGTACCTAAATTATATTTCAATAAAATGCATTAAAAGTGAAAAAAAAAAAAAACATCAACTCTTCTTCCGTCTTCCTTATTCATTCTCCAACTCTCACATGCATATGAGGTGATTGAAAATACCGTGGTTTGGGTTAGGCACACCTCAGTCGTCAAGGAGACATTTTTGTTCTTCAGCACTTTAAAGAGGTCTTTTCCAGCATGTTTTCCCAACACAATACATCTTCTGATGTCTTGACTGCTCTTTCTATTGGTACTGATTGTGAAACCAAGTAATATGGAGTCTTGACAATTTCAGTCTTTTCTCCATTTATTGTGATGCTGCTTGTAGGTCCTGTTGTG
>NW_006921753.1:76624-86284 GCF_000298275.1 Orycteropus afer afer
TCTTCCTTTTTGGTTTTCTAACTCCAGGTCTTTGCATATTTCAGTATAAGAATTGACTTTGTCTTCTCGAGTTCCCCTTTAAATTTGTTCAGCTCATTTATCTTGTCATTTCTTCCATTTGCTTTAGCTGCTCTCTGTTCAAAGGCAAGTTTTAGAGTCTCTTCTGATATCTATTTTGATCTTTTCTTCCTTTCCTGTCTTTTTAATGACTTTTTGCTTTTATTTGTGAGTGATGTTCTTGATGTCATCCAACAATTCCTCTGATTCTTGAGCATTGGTGTTCAATGCATCAAATGTATTCTTTAGATGGTCTCTAAATTCAGGAGGGATATTATTTTGTGATATATGTAGGGTGGGCAGCTCTGGTGTCATTGTGCCTAAGGCATTTGACTGCTAATCAGAAGGCTGGCAGTTCAAACCCGCCAGCCACTCCTCAGAAGAAATATTTGGCAATCTACTTCTGTAGAGATACCACCTCGGAAACCCAAAGAGGTGTTGCTATGACTCAGAAAACACTTGATAGCAGTGAATTTGTTTGTTTGTTCGTTTTTATTTATAGGGTCAACATAACTTCTAAGATCTTTAAGTAACTCACTGATACTAAATTAATATTCAAGCTTCTATAATTATGCTTTTTATGCCACAGAGAGAATGTGTAGTTTTTGGTCTGCTAATGACTCTGTTCATTATTGCCACTTAAAGAGTTGTACTATAAGAGATATGCAACAAAGTTTAAAAGGTTTATTAAAATAGATATTTTGATATTGTCAAAAAATTGATATGGTCAAAAAATTTTGTCTGTTGCACCTAAAGTTTGATGGACTAATTTATGAAATTTTAAGAACTTTTGGTGTCAAATATCATAAAAGGTAAAGAATTGGGTTTCATCATGTTAGGATAACAAAATTTTATTTATTATTGGGTTGAAGAGTTAATATATTCTTTGTGTAATTAACCTTAAAGGTAAGAGTTTGGCATCTCATTAGAATAAATTCCTAAGTCAAAAAACAAAGTGCATGGCTTTGGGAAAAAAAGCTAAGGTTTTTTATCTTTAAAATCTTTGGTTGAGTAACTTAAGTATTGTTTCTCAGTTACCTATAATAAACTCCTGACAACTCTGAAACCTCATAGAAATCCACAAAATATTTGTTCCTGTTTAATAACAAGAAACGGGCTAGAAAAAAATGTTTATTTAATTTGTTATTAGTCACATAAACTATATTGTCAAATCAGGAGAAGTGTCAAGTTTTCTTTGGGTTGAAATTTATGTGTTGGTAATGTTTGCCTGATATTACACAAGTGCAAAATATCATATCATATTGTTATTTTTTTACATTTTTCACTTGATTGCAAGTTTATTCCTTTTGACTCTAACATCATCAAACCAATGGTTTTAACTGGGGAATTCATGTTGTTTACTCATGGAGTTTTATTTTATTATCAATCTTGGCATATCCTTGATACATCCAATTATAAGATATTATGTCTCAAGATTATTATTATTATTACCAGAAGCTCTTTGGAAATAAGGTTAAAGTATATATAAATATTTCTTGGTAAAGTTTCTATTTTTTAATTGACATCCTTTGCCTATGCATTATTTTGATAAATAATTTTGATGGGGTGTTTCACTTTTAAGAAGTATTATTATTATTATAAGTTAATCATTACCATATTAAGATTTATCATCTGCAGATAAACTTAATTGCTGAAAAACATTGATGAAAGTATTTCAGCAAAAAGATGGACTCTACTGGGTTTATGAAAAAGACTGATATTTTGAATGTGAATACCACTAAACTGAATCAAGACTTCCAGGACTCTTGTGTAGAAGCTGACAGGATCATAGACTGTGACTGATTCAGAATTGTGTAGAACAAAAATTAATTATATAGGAGTGAGTGGGCTAAAGGATTACTGTGGGTTTATGTAGGAACATTACTGATATTTTAATGTTCTATTTTCTGTTGTTTTTTTACCTGAAGATTTGATATGATTCTTGTTATGCTACTCTCACATGTTTACGTATAATTGATTAACCAAGAGGAAAAATAAGAACTATGAAAAGAATGTAAAATTGATATGATGAAAAAAAAAAAATTAAAAAACATTGAAAAGAAGAATTATGGGAAAAGAAAAAATTTTCCCATAGAATACTTCGTAGTCAACATAGTGATATTCCAAACCAAAACTCACTGCCATAGAGTCAATTACAAATCATAACAACCCCCTTTGGGTTTCAGAGGCAGTAAATCTTTACGAAAGTAGATTGCCCAGTCTTCCTTCCATGGAGTGGCTGTTGGGTTTGAACAGGCAGCCTTGTGGTTAGTAGACAGACAGATGCCTTCGACATTAGTGATATTGTTGTTGTTGTGTTGTTATGTGTCATCAAGTTGGACCCGACTCATAGCGACCCCTCCTTGGGTTTCTGAGGCAGTATCACTACAAAAGTAGATTGCCCCATCTTCCTTCCGAAGAGTGGTGGTGGGTTTGAACCTCCAGCCTTCTAGTTAGCAGTCAAGTGCCTTAGGCACTCTGCTACTAGAGCTCCCACTAGTGATATTAGTTACTGAAATTGTTGGGTTTTGTCTTAAGGAAATTATCAGACTGTAAATAGGTTTAGATATTGTAACTCCCAAATTAGAAGTTTCTGTTGTCAAACTTAGTAAAGTTGTAAAGACCATAACTAGAAAAATATCTGAAATTTAAGCTATGATTTTAGACATAGAATAGCATTAGATTGCCTATTAGAGTCCCATGGAGGAGTTTGTGCTTTAATAGGTGAATGTTGCTGTATTTATATTAATAAAACATAATCTGAAGTTTTGTGGAATGTATCTGCTGCTGAGGCACATGAAAAGCAGTTACTGATGCTGCTTATATATAAACAAACACCCATTGACTTCTTTCTTAAGTTCAAAGTTCATGGTTTTTGAGTCATTTCAGTTAATTTGCCTAATATTATTCTTTCTCCTAGTTCATAATGCAGCTATCTGAGGTGAAAAAAATGGTCTTCACTTGTCTACAGAAGGAGAAGAAAAGAGTACCAAGCCTAAGCAAATTAGAGACAATAACCTTCCAGAGATGGCAACCAAACAAGCTGCCTTTCAAATGATTTCTTCACTTATGATGAACACAGAGCATCCCTAAATTTACTTACTGACAATTCCAACCTTTGAGAACTGACTTTAGAAAAGCCTCTAAAATACCAACTATTGATCCAGATACATAAAAAGGCAGGATATTATCAAGATTCTGTTACTAGCTTATGGACTGGCCTAATATGAAAACTGTTTTATCTAATTTTATTAAAGTATTGTCAACATTTAATCCAATATTCTTAAGAGTATCTTTCACAGGTGGGAGAATGCTTTAGACTCGAAGCCTGCCTCACATAGCTCTGGAATAATATATATATTAGAAGAGACATCAACTAAAGAACTCACATGAACATCATTGGAAGGGACCATACCCAGTTCTGCTAACTAATCCCTGTGATTCAAACTTTGGATCCAACAGTCATAATTCAAGAGGGTCAAATCTCCTCTTTGGACTAATCAGAAGATCTAACAATTACCTTAAAAAAGTCCCTGTGACCATAAACAGATGATATCTGAGGTAGACAAATAATCCCAAAATCACAAAACAAGACTGTCATGGATTAAATTTTGTCCCACAGAAATATGTGTCACCTTGGCTGGGCTATGCTTCTCAGTGATTTGGCAATTATGTAATGATGTAGTGATCCCCATGATATAATCTGATGTGATCAGCCAATCAGTAGTAAGTCGATTAGGGTGGAATGCAATACGTGTATTCAGGTCATAGTCCCAATCGGATGTAAGGGTAATGTCCCTGGAGGTTGACTTGCATCACATTTTATCTCACAAGAGATCAGAGGGGAGAGAAGCAAGCATAAATAAGAGTCTTGATTATGACAATGAAAGAAAAGCAGTGATAAGAGTGTGTCTTTTGGACTCAGGGCTCTTGCTCTGAGAACCTCCTAGACCCAGGGAGTCTGTATTAATGCCAAGACTCATATAGATTTTCAAGAAAAATCAGGCCAACAGGTGTTGAATGGAGAAAAGAATCTTCACCCCTAGAGTCAACACCAAGAAAAAAAACCTCCCCTAGATTTGGCACTGCAAATTTGGACTTCTACCCTCCTAAATTGTGAAATAGTGAATTAATGTTCATTAAAACTATCTGCTTGTGGTATTCTGTTATAATAGCATTACAAAACTTCTGTTTGGCAGAAAAGCTGGTACAAAAGAGAGAGAGAGAGAGAGAAGAAGTCTTTAAAGTTTTAAGAGGAAAAGATGTCACTTTGAGAACTAAGGTGCACCTGTCCAAGCCATGGTATTTTAAATCACACACAAAAGCTGGACAATGAATAAAGATTGAAGAAGAATTGATGCATTTGAATGATAGTACAAGTGAAAAACATACCATGGACAGCCAGAAGAGCAAACAAATCTGTTTGGGAAGAATTAAAGCCAGTATTGTCTTTAGAAGTGAGAAGAGACAGATTTCATCTCATGTGTTTCGACACGTTATCAGGATGGACAGCGACATCATGCTTGGTAAAGTGGAGGGCAGTGAAGAAGAGAAAGACCCTTGATGAGATGGATTGACACAGTGGCTGCAACAATGGACTCAAACATAGTAACAATTTTAAGGATGGCAAAGGGCCAGGCAATGTTTCATTCTATAGTACATAAGGTCAGTATGAATCAGAACCAATTCAACAGTGCATAGTAACAACAACATACATATTACTAAGACAAAGACTCCATGAATCTTGCTGAATTCTGTAGATTTTCCCTTATAATTATAGCTATTCTTATTAGTTTTGCTTCATTCTTACTGTCTTTTCCCTTGGCAATTCTATTAATAATGAATGTTTGTTTAGCCTTCATATTTCTATCTCCAGTAGCTTTTTCTAATGTTGGGAAAGAAATGTATTTTCTAAATTGGTCTAATCACTAGCCAGTGCCAGTAACTTAAATGAATGCTGGAACTGTCATCTCTCTACCCAAAATTACTTTCAAATGGGTCTTACACCTAAAGCATTTGACTGCTAACCAGAAGGCTGGCAGTTCGAAGTCACCAGACTCCTCAGAAGGAAGGTTGGGCAATCTACTTCTGTAGTGATACTGCCTTGGAACTCCAAGGAGAGGTCACTATGAGTTGGATCTGACTCCATGGCAGTGAGTTTGGTTTGGTTTCTCAGGTATGTTTTAATCTAACTCTAAGTAGAACAAAAAACTCCTCTGAGAATATATAGGACTCTTCTGATCCCAACTGCTAAAATATCCATTCCCATAATGAAAGCCTGCAATAGACTACTGATTTAAATATCTTAACTCACCATAAGAGAGATGCAGGTCCTTTAAAGTATGTAGATCAAATTAAATACAAGAATCTTTCCAAAAACCTATATTACAATGACTATTTCTCTGAACATTTCTTAGCATGAAAAACCTGTTTGCAATTTATCTACAACTAGATATGGCTATGGTGATTTAACAAATATCATTAGAGTCTCTTGCTAAAATTGTATTAGATAGTAGAATAAACCTTGATTTTATTTCTTTCCAGCAAAGAGGAGTTTGGTTTATCACCAACATCTCCTGTTGTACTTCAATAAATACCACAGGTGAAGTAGAAAAAGATATCACAAATTCCAGCAAAATGAAGGACTAGACAGACAAGCAACAAAGACCCTCTGCAACAAAGAAATGAGAAACCAATTGAAACTGATACAGAAGATGACCCTGGAAACCTGAGCTTTGAAAGAAAGGATACAGAAGTGGATTAACTACTAACTAGTAGAAGAACTTGAATGAAAAACTGAGCAAGGAGAATAACAGAGTTGTGGATTGCCAGCTGTCCTGGGAGCACAGCATTTTGAATATTTCCTTGTAGCAACCTAAGAATTGACTCTGCATGAACAAGGGATGCATTGGTGCCTGACAACCAGAAAGGAAAACAGTGAAGAAATGGCAAACAGACCTGTGGACACAACAAAAGCAGTTATCAGAGGGTAATTTATAGCAATAGATGCAAATATCAAAACAAGAAGAAAGAACCAACATAAACACCTTAACCCAACATCTCCAACAATTAGAAAAGGAGCAGCAAAAGTACTACAAGTCATGAGAAGAAAATAAATAATAATAATAAAGATTCAAGCAGAAATAAATGAAACAGAAAATAGAAAGACAATTTTTAAAAAATGAACTAGATTAGAAATTTTTTTCTTTGAAAAGATTAATAAAATCAGCAAATGACTGGCAAACTTAACAAAAAAAAAAAAAAGGAGAAGAGGAAAATAACATGAATAAGAAATGAAAAGGGTGACATCACAACAGAACCAACAGAAATACAAAGAATAAAATAAGATACTATGAAGAACTGTATTCCAACAAATTTGAAAACCTAGAAAAAAAATGGACAGATTTCTAGAAACACACTACTCACCTAACCTAAAATGTCTGAGGTAGAAAATTTGAACAGACCCATAACAAAAGAAATTGAAAAGGTCATAAAAAATTATCAACAAAAAAATAGTCTTGATCCAGATGGTTTCACTGGAGAATTCTACCAGTTATTCAGAGAAGAGCTGATTCCAATCCTACTCAAACTATTCCAGAACATAGAAAAGGATAAAATCCTTCCAAATTCATTTTATGAAGCAAGTACAACCCTGATACCAAAATGAAGTATAGACACAACCTAAAAAGGAAAACTACAGACCAATATCCCTCATGAATATACATGCAAAAATCTTCAACAAAACTCTAAGCAATAGACTTCAATAACATATCCAAAAAATAATACATCATGACCAAATAGGATTCATACCAGGTATACAAGGATGGTTCAACATTAGAAAAACAATTGATATAATCCATCACATAAGTAAAATAAAGAAAAAGAATCACATGATCATATCAATAAATACAGAAAAGTCACTTGATAAAATACAGCACCCAATAGTAATTTAAAAAAAAAAAACTCAGAAAAATAGGAAAAGAAGGGAAATTCCTCAACATAATAAAAAGCATATATGCAAAACCAACAGCCAACATTAGTTTCAAAGGAGAGATACTGAAATCATTCCCCCTGCAAATAAGAACCAGACAAGAATGTCCTCTATCACCACTTCTATTCAACATTGTATTGGAAGCCATAGCTAGGGTGATAAGGCAAGAAAAGAGAAAAAAAGGCATCCAAATTTGTAAGGAAGAAGTGAAACTACCTTACTTGCAGATAATATGATGCACTTGACTGCTAACCAGAAGGCTGGCAGTTCAAACCCACCAGCCACTCCTCGGAAGGAAGATGGGACAATCTAGTATCACATTCCGTAGTGATACTGTCTTGGAACCCCAAGGAGGGGTCGCTATGTGTCGGGTCCAACTCGATGGCACATAAAAACAACAACAACTTACATAGAAAACTAAGGAGACTCAAGAAAACTCCTAGAACTTATTAAAAGATTTAGCACAGTGGCAGGATATGAGATCAACATAAAAATATCATTTGGACAGCTCTACACCAACAAAGAACTCTCTGAAAAGGAAATAAGAAAATCAACAGCATTTACAATAGCTACCAAAGACACCAGGAATTTAAGAGATCTATACAAAGAAAACTACAAAAGACTACTTCAAGAAACTATGCGATTTGCATAAATGGATGAACATACCATGCTCATGGATAGGAAGATTGAACATTGTGGAAATGTCAATACTACCCAAAGCAATCTATATGTTCAATGTAATACCTATCCAGATTCCATCAACATTCATTAAAGACATAGAAGAGTCAATCACTAATTTTATAAGGAAAAAAAAAGAGAAGTCAGATAAGCAAAGCACTCCTGAAGAAGATGAACACAGTGGGAGGTCTCACACTCCCAGATCTCAGAACCTACTATACAGTCACAGTTGTCAAAAGAGCCTGGTATTGGTACAAAAACAGACATATAGACCAGTGGAGCAGAATCGAGAACACAGTGAACTATGGTCAGCTGATGATTGACAAAGGGCCAAAATCCATTAAATGGGGAAGAGACAGTCTCTTTCACAAATGGTGCTGGAAAAACTGGATATCCATTAACAGAAAACTGAAGCAAGATCCATACCTCACACCATACACAAAATCAAACTCCAGATAGAGCAGACTTAAATGTGAAACCTAAAAGTATAAAGTTTATCAAAGAAAAAATAGGGTCAAACTTAGGAGCCCTAATTTATGGCATAAATTGACAATCAAGCATAATCCAATATACACAGACAACAGAAAATAAATGAGATGATTGGGACCTTCTAAAAATTAAATTCTTATGTGCATCAGAAAACTTGTATAAAGAGAACCTAAAGAATGGAGGAAAATATTCGGCAATGACATATCATACAAAGGACTTATCTCTAAAATTTATAGAAAACTCCAACACCTCAACATCAAAAAGACAAAAAAATCCAATTAAAAAATGGGCAGAAGCCATGAACAGACACTTCACCAAAGAAGACATTCAGGAAGCCAACACATGAAGAAATGTTCATAATCATTAGCCATTAGAGAGATACAAGTCAAAACAACCATAAGATACCTACCATCTCACCCTAACATTAATAGAAAAGTACAACAAGACAGAAAATAACAAATGCGGGCAAGGATGTGGAGAGATTGGGAGTCTCATACACTGCTGGTAGGACTGTAAAATGACACAACCACTCTGTAAATCAGCAATTTCTTAAAAAGTTGGAAATAGAAATACCATTTGATCCAAGAACCCATTACCAGATATATGTCCTAAAGAAGTGAGAGGCAGGATAGGAATAGATGTATGCACACCCATATTCATCACAGCACTTTTCATAATAACAAAGAGATGGAAACAACCTAAGTGCCTATCAATCAAAGAACGGATAAACAAACTGTGGTACATACACACAATGGAATACTGTGCAACCCAAAAGAATAATGTAGAATCTGAAAAACATCGCGTAACATAAATGCACTTGGAGGACATTACCTGAGTGAAAAAAGTCAGTCACAGAAGGACAAATATTGTATTAGTCCTCTATTGTAAATAGTCAAGGAAAGGTTTATACATGGAAGAGAGTTTCCATTGTTATTTACCAGACGTGATAGGGGAGGGGAGGGAAAATTCCTATAGGTTGGGGGGAAAAAAATATATACACACACACATATGTGTACTTATACATATATAACAAAGATTATTAGTGGTTACCATGGGTAAGAGGGAGAGGAAAAGGGGTAGTTTTGTTTTCAGGGCTTTGAATTTATGCTAATTGTGGTGGAATAATTTAGAAAAGGATAGCTTTACTGGTGGCACAACATGAAAAATATAATCAGTGTCCTTGAGCTATAAATGTGGAAGTTGTTACTTATGCTGGCAAATGTCTTGTCGTGTATGCTTTTACCACAATATAAGATTAAAAAAAAAAAAAAAAAAAGCATATTAGAAAAGATTTCCAGAAGGCTACTTGATTGCACTCAATACCTCCCACATCTCGCTCTCCCTTTTTGGTATTTTCAGCTGCTTACCAGAAAGTATTGGTTCTTAGTTGTGCTTACTCTTACAAACTGACTGTTATCTCAACCATTATAATAATCATTGTATGT
>NW_006921753.1:87089-88397 GCF_000298275.1 Orycteropus afer afer
TGGGTTCATAGGTTGTTTCCATCTTTTTGCTATTGTAAATAGTGCCACAATGAACATGGTTGTGTATATATCAGTTCCTATCCTGGCTCTCACCTCTCTAGGATATATACCTAGTAATGGGATTGCTGGATCAAATGGTATCTCCAATTCCAACTTTTTAAGGAATCGTCATACTGTTTTCCACAGTGGTTGTATCACTTCACCGTCCCACCAGCAGTGTATGAGAGTCCCAATCTCTCCATATCCCCACCAGTGCTTGTTATTTTCTGTCTGTTGAATCTTGCCATCAGTGCTGGGGTGAGATTGTGTCTCATTGCTGTTTTGATTTGTATCTCTCTGATGGCCAATGACTGTGAGCATCTGTTCATGTATTTGTTGGCCACCTGAATAACCTCCTTGCTGAAGTGTCTATTCATGTCTTCTGCCCATTTTTCAATTGGATTGCTAATCCCTTTGCTGTTGAGGCTTTTGAGTTTTCTCTAAAACTTAGAGATAAATCCCTTGCCAGATATGTAATTATTGACACATATGAATTTGTTGCTGTCGTTTTGTTACGTGCTTTTTTTGTGGTGATGATTTCTTTGTTCCATACAATTTTCCATGCTGAGTTCATTTTGTTTATGATTGTGTTATCACTTCCTTCATTACCATTATTTTAGTATTTGCTAAATATTTGTGCTGGTCATCTTTTTTATTTTGATGTGAAGTTTATCATTTTTCTTTGAAGCTACCCTGTGATTTATAATTTTCTTCCAAGTTTAGAACAGTCTGTGCTATCTTGTAGTTGTCTTGAATTCCCTACCATTTAGAAGTTCTGTAACTACACAATTTTTTCCATCTTTTTGGTTTGTAATGGTCTTTATTTGTCAATTAATGTCTCTGGTTCCCTGTTTATAATCTTGCAGGCTTATTTACTTTGGATACTTCTGTAACAGGGTTGGTTTCTGGGTTATGCCATCATGTGAGTTAATGGTCAGTTATCGTTTCCTGTTGTTGGTTCTCTGTCCAAAGGACTCCCATTAGCATCTCTTGTAAGATTGGACTGGTTTTAACAAATTCCCTTAATTTTTGCTTATCTGGAAATCTCTTAATTTCACCACCATATTTGAGGGACAATTTTTCTGGGTATAGAATTCTTGGTTGGAAATCTTTCTCTTTCAGGGTTTTATATATACCATCCCATTGTTTTCTCGCCTGCATGGTTTCTACTGAGAAATCCAACCTTGGTCTTATTGGTTGCCCCGTGTAGGTCAGTTTTCGTTTTTCCTGTGCTGTTCTCATGATTCTTTCTTTGTCTTTGGTTTTGGT
>NW_006921753.1:104630-105632 GCF_000298275.1 Orycteropus afer afer
CTAGAATAGACTGGTTTTAGCCATTTTTAATCAGACAAACATATGATCTACTATGCTGGGAATGACAAATTGAAGAGGAATGGCATGGTATTCATAGTCACGAAGAATATTTCAAGATCTATTCTGAAGTAAAATACCATCAGTGATAGGATAATATCCATATACCTACTAGGAAGACTAGTTGATACTATTATTCAAATTTACACATCAACCACCAAAGACAAAGATGAGGAAATTGAAGATTTTTACCAACTTCTGTACTCTGAAATTTACCTAACAGGCAATCAAGACAGGTTGATTATCACTGGTGACTGGTATGCAAAAGTTGGAAACAAAGAAGAATCACCAATAGTTGGAAAATTATGGCCTGGGTAATAGAAATGATGCTAGAGATCACATGATAGAATTTTGCAAGAGCAATGACTTAACCTTTGCAGATACCTTTTTTCAACAACATAAATGGCAGCTATAGACATGGACTTCACCAAATGGAATACACAGGAGTCAGACTGACTACATCTGTGGAAAGAGAAGATGGAGAAGCTCAACATCTTCAGCAAAAACAAGGCCAGGAGCTGACCGTGGAACAGACATCAACTGCTCATATGCAAGTTTAAGTTGAACCTGAAGAAACTTCAAACAAGTATAAGAGAGCCAAAATATATGACCTTGATTATATCTGAATTTAGAGACCATCTAAAGAATAAATTTGTTGCATTGAACACCAATGACCAAACACCAGAAGAATTCTAGGATGACATCAAGAACATCATCCATGAAGAAAGCAAAAGGTCATTAAAAAGACAGGACATGAAGAAAAAGACCAAAAAGGATGTCAGAAGACACTCTGACAGTTGCTCTTGAATGGAGAGTAGCTAAAGCAAATGGAAGAAATGACAAGATGAAATAGCTGAACAGAATATTTCAAAGAGCAGTTCAAAAAGACAAAGTCAATTATTATCATGAAATGAAAACCTGGAGTTAGGGGGGAAAAAAAAAAAA
>NW_006921753.1:106997-108187 GCF_000298275.1 Orycteropus afer afer
TAAGGAAGCTATACAGAGACCAGGAGGCTGTTGTTCAAACAAACAAAGCCATACTGCATGGTTTAAAATCAAGGAGTGCATCAGGGTTATATCCTTTCACCATACTTATTCAATCCATATGCTGAGCAAATAATCCAAGAAGCTGGACTATATGAAGAAGAGCCTGGCATCAGGATTGGGAGAAGACTAATTAAAAACATGCAATATAAAGATGACACTACTTTGCTTGCTGAAAGTGAAGACGACTTGAAGCACTTACTGAGGAAGATGAAAGATTACAGTCTGCAATGGATTACACTTCAACATAAAGAAAACAAAAATCTTCACAACTGGACCAATAAGCAGCATCATAATAAATGGAGAAAAGATTGACATTGTCAAAGATTTCATATTACTTGGTTCCACAGTCAACACTGTGGAAGCAGCAATCAAGAAATCAGACATTATATTACACTTGAAAATCTGTTGCAAAAGACCTCTTTAAAGTTCTGAAGAGTAAAACATCTCTTTGAAAGTGAAGGTACATGTAGCCCAAGCAATGGTATTTTCAATTGCCTCATATTCATGTGAAAGCTGGACAATGAGTAAGGAAGACCAAAGAAGAGTTGATACTTTTGAGTTGTGATGTTGGCAAAGAATACTGAAAGTACCATGGACTGCCAGAGGAACTAACAGATCTGCCCTGGAAGAAGTGCAGCCAGAATGCTCCTTGGAAGGGAGAATGGCCAGACTTTGTCTCACCTACTTTGGTCATGTTGTCAGAAGGAACCATTCCCTGGAACAGTATATCATGCTTGGTAAAGTGGAGGGTCAGCAAAAAAGGGAAAAGCCCTCAACGAGATGGATTCACACAGTGGCTACAATAATGGGCTCACATATACAGCAAGGATTGTGAGGCTGGCGTAGGACCAGGCAGTGTTTCTTTCTCTTGTACATAGGGTAGCTATGAGTTGGAGCCAATATGATGGGATCTAACAAGAACAAACTGTTAGAAAATAAATTTGTTTGTTAAATCCACCCACTTGTGGTATTTCTGTTATGGCAGCACTAGAAAACTAAGATATTTTCTAACATCTGGGCCTTTGCTAGCTGGCTTTGTGCATTCTTGCAGTCACACTGCAATCATCAGAACCACCTTGGATACTTTAAATTTAGTTCCCCTCCCAATGCAGTGAATTGCTTGATGTGGC
>NW_006921753.1:108772-118314 GCF_000298275.1 Orycteropus afer afer
AATGTCTGAGATGATGGAGTGGCATGGTAGTTTGGACATTTGGGACATCTTTGACCTTCGCCTCATGGGGACCAGCCTCGTGCTGATCTTTCTAAGAGAAATTGTTCAAGCACCCAAGGACTAGTTTATCTATTATCATCACAATCTTATACACACACACACACAACACACACGCGATGCAACACAACACACTGCCATGGAGTTGAATCCGACTCATAGTAACCCCTTCTTGGGTTTCAGAGGTGCTATCACTATGGAAGTAGATTGCCCAACCTGCCTTGCCTTCCAAGGAGTGGCTGGGGGATTTGAACTGCTAGCCTTCTGGTTAGCAGTCAAATACCTTAGGCACTATGCCACCAGAGCTCCTATATATATATATATATTATATATGTTTAGTTACATATATATTTGCCACAATTAAAATATATACATGTATGTGTGTATACACACACACACACACATAGGAGCTCTGGTGTATATATATGCATATGTGTGTGCATGTGTATGTACATATATATGTATACACACATCACATACATATACATATGTATGTTAATTGTGGCAAATATGTGTGTAAGCAAACATTTCCCATTTCAACATGCTCCACATGTACAGTTCCCAAGCACACTTAATACAGTCAGTAACTTCATTACATTTGCATTATATGTTCTATGCTTGATCCCTAATCAAGTTTCTTCTTCCTTAGGGCCTTAGCACAAGCTCTGTCCTCTGCCTAGATTGTTCTTGTTCCAAATCGTTATGTAACTGACTCTTTCTTATTACTCAGTTCTTGACTTATATATTCCTTTCCTAGAGAAAGTTTTCCTAATCGCCCAAGTTAATTAACATGGGGCAGTTCTACTCTGTCATATAGTGCTGCTGCCTTGAGGAGAATCAAGTTGATGGGACACAACAACAAAATATCATTACTTATTTAAAACTATGAAAACAGCATCTCATTCTCTTTAGGTAGGCCCCCAGACACTCTGGCATATCACCCCATGTTATTTTCACTCCAACACAGATCACTATCTGAAATTATTTGATTTATTTCTTTGAATCTCTTTTCACTATAATAAAGCTTCCTATATGTTGGGTCTTTATACAGCTGCATCCCTCATACCTATAATTAAATCTGGGACATGAGTAGGTAGTCAATAGGTGTTGCTATTTTTTAGAATAATTTTGTGAATTTGCTAATCATCTCCTGACCCAGTATAAATAGTTTGAAATAAAGTATTATAAAATCTCTGTATTCTGGTTACCTAGTACCACTCTGACAGGAAATATACCAAAAATGGGATGGCCTTATCAAACAGGAGTTTATTCTTCTACAATTCAGGAGACTGGAAGTCCAAGTTCGAAGTGCCAGGCTCTAGGGGTTGTGTGAAAGCCCCTCGACCTTGGGCTTCAGTTCTGCCTATTGCTCCCAGACCACTGAAGCTAGAGACATCTCTTCACTCAAGCCGGTACTGGCTGCTGAGGTTAACAAGCCCAAAGTCAACAAATAAAATGGCACAGTCTCGATGTTGCCAAACCACACAGCAGGCCATTGATTCAAGTCCATTGAAAGCCCCAAGGTCGGCACTGTATGGCAGGCTGCTGAACAACAACTCTGCTACATGCAGGGTTCAAGCGTGCCATAAACTAGAGACCATTCCCAAAGTTTTTTTATATATACAGGAAGCAGACCACATCCCTAAAGCAGCTACTCAGCTGCTCGTGGTAGGTCCCACCATGGAGTTGATTGCCAGTCTTATCATGGGAAATAACTACCACCAGCTGCCCAGCCATTCAACCAGACCCAGCTAAGTTGACACACAAATATAACCACCACAATTCCACCCCTGTCAACTTGACATCTGTACAGTTCGTCAATGGGTGGAATCTGTACACATCTCTTCACTGAGTGACTCTAATCCCCTAGTTCCTGAGTGGTGACCTCATCCTGTTGGCCTGGCAGGCCCTGTTCCTCTTCCTCTTAGGCATGATAGCCCTGCCCCCTCTCTCTTGGGCAGCGGCTTGACTCCATCACACTAGCTCACATGAACAAGCAGCCCCACACTCCAGAAATAAGATGGTGAAGATCTGGCTCTTTGAAACCTAGGGGGCTGTGGTGGTTCCACCCCCAAAGGCCATGGTCCTACTCCTGAAGCTGAGGCAGGTCTGCTTCCCATTTCCGTGGTCTCTCTGCTTCTGTCGATTGATGCCAAAAGCAACCCATTCCACTGAAAAACTTCTTGCTCAAAAAGCACTCGGTTTTCTTGCTCCATGGGCCAGCCAACCTGCTACTCCATGTCATGCCAGTCTTTTCTACCAATTAACACCCAAAGGCAACCCACTCCACCAGGAAGCCACCTACTCAAAGGCATCCAGCTTTCTCCTCCATGGGCTGGTAAAGCTGTTGCTGTTTCATGCCAGTTCTCTCAGCTCTGCTCCTGCAGTCTCTCATGCCGTATTCCAGGGTCTCTCTGCCAGGGTCTCAGGTCAAGGATGCACCCCACTCCTGTTTGCACATTTTAGTTATCTGTCAGAGCAGCACCCCATTCATTCGATACCATATTCTGTTCCAGTTACCTGACAAGAAAGAATATGCCATAAATGGGATGCTTGAACAAACAGGAGTTTATTCTTTCAATTTGAAGGCTTTAAGTCTAAGTTCAAAGTGCCAGCTCCAGGGGTTGGGTTAAAGCCTCTCAACCTTGGGCTTCAGCTCTGCCTCCTGCTCCTGGCCCACAGGAGCTAGAGGCTTTTCTTCACTCAGGCAGCTGCTAGCTGCTGAGACTGACAAACCCAAGGTAAAAAAGGCAGTCCCGATGTTCCCAAACCACACAGCATGCCATTGATTCAAGTCCATTGAAAGTCCCAAGGTCGGCACAGCATGGCAGGCTACTGAACAACAACATGGCTACATGCAGGGTTAAAGCATGTCATAAGCTAAAGACAATTCCCAAAGCTATTTCTTATACACAAGAAGCAGACCACATCCCTAAAGCAGCTACTCAGCTGTTTGTGGTAGGTCCCACAATGGAGTTGATTGCCAATCTCATCATGGGGAATAACTACCACCAGCTGCCCAGCCATTCAACCAGGCCCAACCAAGTTGACACACAAATATAGCCACCACACTCTGCTTTTTAAAAAAACTTTTTATTGTGATTTGGCTGAAAATTTACAGAGTAAATCAGTTTTCCATTCAGCAATTCATACACATGTTGTTTCATACCATAGATTACAACACTCATCCCACTTTTTCCATGTGTTTCCCATTTGCATTAGTCCTTCTTTCCTATCCTTTCCTGCATTCTGAAATTTGTCCCCAGGCAAATGCTCCCCTTTTGGTATCGAATTGCTCTAAGGAGTGCATATCTCTCTCTCATAGATCTAGCAATTAATTGTTCAGCTGAAAGTTGAGCTGCAGGGATGGGTTCAGTTGCAGGTGAGAAAGGTGCTTAAGGCCCATAGTCTGGGGGTTCTATCAGTCTTTATCAGACAGTAAGCCTGGTCTTATTTGTGATTTTGAGTTTTGTTCCACATTTGTCTCCCACTCAGTCCAGGACCTTCTAATAAGATCTTTCAGAGCAGTCAATAGTGGTAGGTTGGCACCATCTAGCTCCTCTGATTTGAGGGTCATTGAAGCTGAGGTCCATCTGGTCCATTATCCCTTTGTACTAATTGTTTCCAAGTGTCTTTGATTTTCTTCACCTCTGTGCTCCATATAAGGTGAGACAATATTCGCACCTCAGATAGCCACTCAAGCTTTTAAACTTATGAATTTCTACTTTTCATGTATCAGAAAGGCAACAGACATTTTTTAAACAAATGTTACTGCTTTTCCAAAGACTTGAATATAACAATTCTTCAATAACAAAACATCAAATGATTGAGGTTGAATTTTAAACCTGAGGTTTTTGGTTTTGTTTTTATTCCTCAAGTCAGAAAAAAATGAAAAAGAGTTTGGATCTTCTGATGCCATTTTAATTTGTCACTGTGACTAAACCTCAGATTGGAGTTACCCTTTCAGAAAGATACATGAGTTCATGGTGATACAAAACATTAGAGAGAGAGGACTGAAAGGGGAAGTCATGGTTTGAAAGCTATTTTTTAAATACGAATATTTTCAAAATAAATTTATCTCAAAGAAAAATTTGATTACAGTCATAGATCTAATTTGTTATCAATATCCTTTCCTGTTGTGTTTCTGAGATGTTTACATATGCTTTACCTTGTAAGCACTGTGGATAAGAGATTGAATCACAGCAATCATAGGAGGGAGGCAAAGTTCCTGTATTCTAGGCCAAAACCACTGCTGTAACTAGAGTTAACACACCATTTAGATTTTCAATAAATTGCCTTCTTCTCACATTCTTGATTGCTTCAATTCCAGCTGCATAGTCCACATCTGTTTGAAAGAGGATTTGATTTTTTAAACTGTATCTCTGGTTATCTGGCATAGCTTGACTTATTTTCAGCTGCCATGTTTCTACTTCTCGCAGAAAGATGAAGCGATCACCTGCTACTTGGACTTTTAAGTATTTAGCTTGCTAGGTATTTAAGTTGACTCAAAAATGCCAGATGTTCTTCAGTTGGCAAAACAGTGCTTTCCTGCCCATCTGTGTGTGCTGATCTCTCCATTTATTTTTCCAGCTGTGTTGCTCTCTGGCTCTGTGTATAAATAACAATATTAAAATATTTCCCAAGGAATGTGCCACTTAGCTGTTACTTCATTGTCCACAAAGAACCTGGAGTTGTCGATGCTTGCCTCCTAATACATGCTTGGTCTCTTCACATGGTATTAAAAGCATCAGTTGCAATGCTGACAACCCATCTGCAAGGGCAAGACAATTCTGAAGTTGCCTAAGTCAACTGGGCTTATAGCTTGCTTCTAAATTCAGCTAGGCACCGTGAAGAGCTTTAGCAAAGATGTTTACTTTTTTCTGGAGAATGCACATAGATTATTTATGCAAACTAAGAGGAAGTCATGCTGTATTAGTCTCTATGAATGATGGGCTGAAAGTATGTTTGTTTTAAAACCATTTTCTTAAGCCCCAAAACCTGTTCGAAGTATTTAATATCATTAACAAATATATATTTAAATAATCTTTTGAGTTTATAAACCAACTGGCCTAGTAGGCCTCATCACTTTCAAATTAATTATTTATTTAGATGTAAATTATAAATTCCTATAATTAATTAATATCTCTTTTACAAATGCTCAAAGTAAGAGGAAAAGAAAAGTAAATTATTCTGAGTTCAGAGGAAGGGTAGAAAAGAAAAAAAATACACATATAATAAGAGTAATAGCATTTACCAACCACTCAAGAAAGGATCAAATCTGGAGATCCTGGATAGAGTGGGAGGGAAAACGTGGAACAAAATTCCAAAAACTCAATAATGACCAGAATTACTAGTCAGATGAAATCTGGTGAGAGTCCCAATACTATGGCCCTGGAATACATTCTGCACCTGGAATAAAACTCAACCCCAAGGGCGGGCTCTCAGCCCAATAGTTAACAAGATGTACATGCAAACCACTCAACCCAGAATGATGCAACCACATACTCTATGGTAATACATCCCTTAGAGCAATAGACCATGGGACACCAGAGGACCAACATTCAAACTGAGGAAATGCAGAACAAACAGGAGTGCATAAATATGAGGGGCACAGGGGGAGGGTTACAGGGTAGGGAGGGGAGGAGACTGGGTTAAGTTTGGATCTGGCAAATGAAGAATGAAACAAAATATACATGTTATGTTGAAGGTAAAACAAGCTCTTAAAAAAAAAAAAAAAGAGTAATGGCATTTATTGAGAGATTACTATGCGCCAGACACTATATAAAGAGATTTACATTCATTAGCTCATTTAATCCTCACACCCCTCAAACCTCACTACCATCAAGTTGGATCCAACTCATAGCAACCCTCCTCCTTGGGTTTCCGAGGCAGTATCACTACAGAAGTAGTAGATTGCCCAACCTTCCTTCCAAGGAGTGGCTGATGGATTTGAACTGCCAGCTTTCTGGTTAGCAGTCAAATGCCTTAGGCACAATGCCACCTGACCTCCCTTAATTCTCACAAAGACCCTGAAACTAGTAATACTTCTGCTCAACAGAAAATAAACTTATAATTACTTTGCCCAAGACCACACCAAGACTAAGCAATGCAGACAAGATTCTAACTAAAATATCAGGATAATAAACTTTTACTTCAGATTTTTTTAGATTATCATAAATTTGGAAGATTACTGAAATAGAATTAAGAGAAGTTATGTAGACTGGTTTATTCTTTCTGAATTTCTTTTTTTTTTTTTTTTTTTTTTAATTGTGATAACCTTCAAGCAAAGTAGAGAGAACAGTGTGATGAATCTTTATATATTCATTATCCCAAACACACTATCAAAATTTTGTCACTTTCCTTTATCTTTTTTTTTCTTTTCTAAAGTATTTTAAAATTAATCCCACATATCATTTTATTTCATTTTTACAGATTTCAGCATGTACTTCTTAACATTGTGGACATTTTCCTACTGACCTCAATGACATTAACAACCTAACAAAATCAACAATAATATTTTGATATTGGTTATTACTCAGGCCATATATTTATCTTAAAAATTTCTTTTTATGGTTGGCTTGTTTAATTCAGTCTCTAAGAAAGTTCCACATACCACCTTTGGTAATTTCATTAATTTCCTATAACCGCCAAAATAACTTATCAAAAACTGGGTGGCTTATTTTTTTTTTCTTTCATAGCTCTAGATGAGAAGTCTGAAATCAAGCTATCAGCCAGGCTATGGTCCCTCCAAAGGCTGAAGGGAGAATCTGTCTTTGCTTATTCCAGCTTCTGACAGCCCCAGGAGTTCTTGATGTGTGGCAGCATCTCTCCAGTCTCTGCCTCCATCTTCACATGACAGTCTTCCCTGTGTGAGTCTCTGTCTTCTCATAAGGACACTAATCATTAGATTTAAAGCCCACTGTAATCCAGGGATTGAAGAAATACTGATTGAGATGTTTAAACAAAGTGATGGCACACTGGAGGCACTCACTCAACTATGCCAAGAGATTTGGAAGACAGCAACCTGGGCAATTGACTGGAAGAGATCCATATTTCTATCCATTCCAAAGAAAGGTGATCCCACAGAATGTGTAAATTATTGAACAATATCATTAATATTGCACACAAGTAAAATCTTACTGAAGATAATTCAAAAATGGTTGCAATAGTATATTGACAGAGAGCTTCCAGAAATGCAAGCTGGATTCAGAAGAAGACTTGGAATGAGGGATATGGTTTCTGATGTCAGATACATCTTAGCTGAAAGAAAAGAATACCAGAAAGATGTTTACTTATGTTTTATTGCATATGCTAAAGCATTTAATTTTATGGATCATAACAAATTGTGGATAACATTGAGAAGAATGGGAATTCCAGAACACGTAACTGTAGTCATGAGGAACCTGTACATAGATCAGGAGGCTGTTGTTCAAACAGAACAAGGGGATACTTCATGGTTTAAAATCAAGAAGGGAGTGTGCCAGGGTTGTATCTTTTCACCATACTTATAAAATCGGTATGCTGGGCAAATAATCCAAGAAACTAGACTATATAAGGAAGAAAATGGCATCAGAATTGGAGGAAGGCTCACTAACAACATGTGATACACAGATGACACAACTTTGCTTGCTGAAAGTGAGGATGACTTGAAGCACTTACTGATGAAGATCAAAGACTACAGTCTGCAGTATGGGTTACACCTCAAGATAAAGAAAACAAAAATCCTCACAACTTGTCCAATAAACAGCTTCACGGTGAATGGAGTAAAGATTGAAGTTGTCAAGGACTTCATATTATTTAGTTCTACAACCAACACCAATGGAAGAAGCAGTGAAGTCATCAGATGACGTACTACATTGGGCAAATCTGCTGCAAAAGACCTCCTTCGAGTAATGAAGAGCAAAGATGTCTCCTTGAAGACTAAGATGCTCCTAACCCAAGACATGGTATTTTCAGTCACTTCCTATGCATATGAGAATTGGATAATGACTAAGGAACACCAAAGAAGAGTTGATGCTTTTGAGTCGTGGTGTGGGAGAAGAAGTCTAAGAATACCATGGACTGCTAAAAGGACTAACAGGTCTGTCCTGGAAGAAGTGCAGCTGGAATATTTCTTAGAAGTGAGAATGGCCAGACTTCATCCCACCTACTTTGGTCACATTGTCAGAAGGAACAATTCCCTGGAGAAGGATATCATGCTTGGTAAAGTGGAGGGTCAACAAAAAAGGGGAAAGCCCTCAGTGAGATGCACTGACACAGTGGCTGCAAAAATGGGTTCACGTATAGCAAGGATTGTGAGGCTGCCACAAGACCGGGCAGTGTTTCATTCTGCTGTGCATAGGGTTGCGATGAGTCAGAGATGACTCCACAGCACCTAACAACAATAACCAATCCAATATGACTTTATCTTAACTAAGTACATTATAGAAGATGTTAGATTTCTTGGAAACATGAATTGGCAGGGAGGGGAGGACACTATTCAGCTTTCTTCAATCTTTATTTCTACCTGAATCTAGAATAGTCTATTTGTTTATCTCCTATGTCATTGATTGTCATGTAGATTATTTCATATTTCAGATGTGTCCATTTCCTTTCTGTGATGTCATTTGATTTGTTTCTCCTTCTCTCACGTTTTGTACAAATGGAAGTGAGCACCAGAGTCTTGATTAGATGTAGGCTCATCTTTTTTGACAATAATACTTACTATGAGCAGTTATATTTTCCCTGTTGTGTCACAACATTGCTTGGTTGCTTCTCTATTTATGCTTAGATTGATCAGTGGGGACTGCCTGTGTCCTCCACTGTAAAGTTCCCCATCAGCTTTTCATCTACTGGTTTTATCCATTAATGATTGTGCTTGATTTGATTATTTCAAAGTAATGATTCTCTCATTCCTCCCATATTCACTACATGATACTTCAGTGGAGGAGAAATTTCCTACGTTTACTATGCGGCTATGCGCTAATGCTTACTTTGAAACACTGTTTGCATTAAAAATAAAATAAAAAAAAAAAAAAAAACTCTATTCTTTGCTTTTACTTGTAAAATTTAGGATAAAATATTAATGTCTTAGTAACTTCTAATGCAATCTAATGAGTAGGAGAAGGTGAGTTGGTGGAGACAAAGAATTTACTTAGACATAAATTATGTCTAAATAATTATGTCTAAATAACTAGAGTTATCTCTAGTTCTATCACAAATTTATAAATAATTCTGTAACAGATATCTACATCATCAATTTCAATGTTGCCTAGTATTCTATTCTTTGGCTAAATCTATAGTTCTTAAAAGGTCGTTCCTGGACTAGCATAATGAACATCATCTGGAAACTTACTAGAAATACATATAATCCAACTCTCATCAGACCTACTGAGTCAGAAACTGGAGATGAAGCTCATAAAATTATGTTTTAATAGGCCCATTATTTTGTTTTATGGAGCTCTGGTGGCACAGTGGCTAAAGCATTCAGCTGCTAACCAAAAGGT
>NW_006921753.1:119721-121467 GCF_000298275.1 Orycteropus afer afer
TAGTGATACTGCCTCGGAAACCCAAGGAGGGGTCGCTATGATTCGGGGCCGACTCAACGGCACATAACAACAACAACAACAACAACAACAAATTCTACCCCTGCAAAGCTTCATATAAACTTCTTTATTTTTCCAGTCCCACCAACAATCACCTCATTCTGGTCCTTATGGTGCCAAGCAGGGAGACCCACAATAGCCTCTCAGAAGAGTAATTTCTCTAAAGCACAATTGCTATCATGACACTCAGGAACACAGCTGTGTTCATCATCAAATCCTCATCAGTGCTGGCCCATAGAAGTCAATAAACGCTTTTTGGAATTGACCCATGGCTCCTGCTAATAAACTCCATAATGTGAACAGAGGAGATTTAATATTCTCAGCATAAGCTATACTGCAATGCCAAGAATGTTTATGTGTACTAACTGGAATCTCTCTCCCTTGGACATATTAAAGCACTCACCTATTCTTTTTCTCTATCCCACTGTTTGGTTTATTACAGGGCATGACCACACTACCTCTCTTAATTTCCACCTCTTTCAAACCAGCTTACAATTAAGAAATTTACAGACATTTTCATACTGATTGCATTTCAGTGGCTACTTCCTAATAATAGTATAAAGGTTAGGGAAAACATACTGTCAGAAAACCACTCTTAATCACATCAAATGAGTTATCTGTAGATTCTCAATTGTATAAAAGAAAAAAAGGGTTGTATTTATTTAAAAATATTTTATTGTTTTTCCTAAAAGTACCCATACACAAGTATTTTTGGGATACATCCTACTTGTGCACCAGAGCCCATTGTCCAGTGTGTATATAAGATGGAAAATAAGTATAAATAAACTGACTACTGCATTTAGCATTGTTTGGAAGATCATAAATGTCATGTGAATTGAATGCACTCATCTGTTCTTTTTCAAATTAACTCTATTCATAGACAAAGTGGGAAATTTCCTGGATAATGTGTTTTTATAGGGCACAAGACTACTGCTACTCCAATGTATTTCTGATACCATCTTGCCATAATTACTGCTAGTAGGTCACATTAGTAGTGCTCCTGAGAGTTGAGGAATAATCAAAGGGGGAAAAAATCATACTCAAGGATGTAAAGGCTGTCAGCTCTGGATATAAAGACTGTAAACTGTGCTATCCAAAATGAAGTAGTTACACTGTGTAACACCCAAGGCCACCATGAGTTGGGACCTACTTGACACCAGCTAACAACAACAACCCTTTAGGAATTAATATCTCAAGTTAACATCTAGGTTTAAATTTAACCCCACCTCTCTTTAACTTTATAAGCAACCTTTCAGGTCCTCACATTATCATATTGTCTGTAAAATAGGGGAAATAATAATGATAATTAATGAGATATGTAGATAGCATGCTTAAAAGCAAGCTGAAAGAACTGAAGAAAAAATTTAAGGTTTGGGTTGCAATACTGAAAGATTCTATGGGCAATATATTGAATGATCCAAGAAACATCAAAAGAAGATGGAAGAAATACACAAAATCACTGGACCAAAAGTAATTGGTCGATGTTCATCTATTTCAGGAGGTGGCATCTGATCAAGAACCAATGGTATTGAAGGAAGAAGTTGAACCTGCACTGAATGAAGTGGCAAAAATCAAGGCTCAAGGAATTAATGGAATACCCATTGAGATATTTCAACAAATGGATGCCACACTGAAGGCACTCACTTGACTATGCCAAGATACTTGGAAGACAGCTACCTAGCCAACTGA
>NW_006921753.1:123970-125052 GCF_000298275.1 Orycteropus afer afer
ATTGTAGAACCAAGCAATGTGAACTCTTTGACAGTTTCAATCTTTTCTCCATTTATAGTAATGCTGCTTATAGGTCCAGTTATAAGGATTTTTGTTTTCTTTACATTGAGATATAATCCATACTGTAGATGGTATTCTTCAATCTTCATCAGTAAGTACTTGAAGTCATCCTCACTTTCAGCAAGCAAAGTTGTGTCATCAGCATATTGCAGGTTTTTAATGATTCTTCATCCAATCCTGATGCTACAGTCTTCTTCATATAGTCCAGCTTCTCGGATTATTTGCTCAGCACACAGTTTGAATAAGTATGGTGAAAGGATACAACCCTGACACACTCTATTCTTGATTTTAAACCATTCAATGTTCCCTTTTTCTGTTTGAATGACAGCCTCCTAGTCTAGGTACAGGTTCCTCATGAGTACAATTAAGTGTCTAGAATTCCCATTGTTCTCAATGTTATCCACCATTGGTTATGATCCACACAATCAAATAGTCATAGTCAATAAAACACAAATAAACATCTTTCTGGTATTCTTTACCTTTAGTCAAGATACATCTGACATCAGCAATGATATTGCTCATCCCACGTCCTCTTCTGAATCCAGCCTGCACCTCTGGAAGTTCTCTGTCAATATACTGCTGCGATCGTTTTTAAATTATCTTCAGTAAGATTTTATTTGTGTGAGATATTAATTATATTGTTCAATAATTTCCACATTGTGTGGGATCACCTTTCTTTGGAATGGGTACAAATATGGATCTCTTCTAGTCAGTTGTCCAGGTAGCTATCTTCCAAATCTCTTGGCATAAATAAGTGAGTGCCTCCAGTGGGGCAACTGTATGTTGAAACATCTCAATGGGTATTCTGTCAATTCCTGGAACCTTGTTCCTTGCCAATTCCCTCAGCATAGCTTCAACCTCTTCCCTCAATACCATTGATTCTAGATCATATGCCACCTCCTGAAATGGATGAAGACCGATCAGTTCTTTTTGGTATAGTACTCTGTGTATTCCTTCCATCTTCTTTCAATATTTTGCCCATAGAATCTTTCAATATTGCAACTTGAGGCTTACATTTTTTC
>NW_006921753.1:125431-130742 GCF_000298275.1 Orycteropus afer afer
CAATATAAAGAAAACAAAAATCCTCACAACTGGACCTATAAGCAGCATCATGATAAATGGAGAAAAGATTGAAGTTGTCAAAGACTTCACATTGCTTAGTTCTACAATTGACGCCCATGGAAGCAGCAATCAAGACATCAGACGACATATAGCACTGGGCAAGTCGGCTGCAAAGGACCTCTTTCAAGTGCTGAAGAACAAAGATGTCTCCTTGAGGACTAAGGTGCACCTGACACAAGCCATGATATTTTCCATTGCCTCATATGCATGTGAGAGCTGGACAATGAATAAAGAAGACCAAAGAGGAATTGTTGCTTTTGAGTTGTGGGGCTGGTGAAGAATGCTGAAGGTACCGTGGACTACTAAAAGAACTAACAAATCTGTTGATAGATCAATGGTAAGCAAACATGAGGGGTCACTCTCAAGATTTTCAGAGGGTGCCTAAGAAATTATATCAGTGCTTAAGATTCTGGACTTCTGGGTGCTACCTGTGTCACTGGATAAAGAAGTTCAGAGAATTCCAAAAGCATCTGGGAGTATAGATAGCAACACTAAACACAGACTTTCACAGTTTCACCCCTCTCTGAGTGTGCCCTGACCCTCTTCCTCTTGATAAAATTTATAAAATCTCTGCTCAATTCAAATAACTTGTCTGATAAATTGATAAGTTTTGTTTTTCTCTTGTGGGCCTGAATATATCCCCGGGGAGAGAAAAGGGAACTCTTTCACCCTAATGCCCAACCACTAAAACTGTACATAAATTAAATCTCTTTTTAGTGTAAAACCAAACCAAACTCAATGCCATCGAGTCTATTCGACTCATAGCGACTCCTCCAAGGCAGTATCTCTAAAGAAATAGATTACCCAATCTGCCTTCCAAGGAGCGGCAGTCAAATGCTTAGGCACTACTCCACCAGAGCTTCTTTTCAGTGTAACTGTTTAAAATATCTTTAGGTACAAAAATACTTTATTTTAATCCACAGTCTTTGAACACAGGAGTCAGTGGTTAATTGTTTTAAATTACAAAAGTAACACATGCTAATTGAAACAATTTCCAATATTATAGAAATGTCTGATATGCAAAATGGGAATCCCTAATCTCATCCTCCATTCTTTTCATTATTATTGACCAAAAATGATGTCATCTTGTACACATTACTGTGAAATTTGCTTCATTATTTCAATATACACCTAAGTTTTCTTTATTATATCAGAAAACATTCTACTATTTCATTATTTGTAGTAGCAGTAAGATTTTGATTTGTATGCATGCACCACAAATTTACCTTTCCAGTTATCTGTGGCTGAATATTTGACCTACAGTCAGCTCCTGGATTACAAATAAATTTCATCCTTAATTTGTCTTTAAGTAGAGTTTGTACATAAGTTGAAACAGTGAGGCATGGTTTGTGTCTAATACAGTCAAATGTTTTATCTTAATATATAGATACACAGCATACAGTGTGCATTTTATGCGTAAAGAAGTAAATACTTCCAACTATACTAAAATATTTTTAATATAATAATACAGTAACAGTAATGGTAATGTTTTGATATGCATCACAAAGTAGCACCTGTTTTTTATTATAGGTCATTGTATGTACTTCAAATTTGTAATAGAATTGGTCTTACAGGGAATGGTTCATAGCTATGGGTTGTACATAAGTCAGACATTAATAACCTGAGGACTGCCTGTATTCCAAATTTTGCAGTGTTCCTAAGAGTAATTATTTTACATATTCTAAAGAACTTTAATATTTTGTTATATTTTTACATATTTTAACTTTTATATTTTCTTTTATTAATGTGCTTTCTTTTGTTTTCCAAATTTATAATCTATTTAAATTACATATAACATTTCATTATATATTATAATATTTATTGTACATTTTTCAAAATAGCACATACATTGTAATAATTCTATGTTATATTGAAGAATAAACTAGTTTTCTTTGAAATAGTCTATGCTTAAAAGTCTATATGGAGTCTCTAGGTGCTGCAACTGGTTAACATGCTTGGCTACTGACTAAAGGTTGAAGGTTCTAGTCTACCCAGAGGTGCCTGGGGGAAAATTACTGGCAATCTACTTCTCAGAAAGATAGCGTATGGGTACACTTCTGCTCTGGCAAATATGGAGTTGCCATGAATCAGAATCAACTAGATTGCAAATGGTTAAGCTTATTCAAAGAATTTAATTGATCTTCTTTAATAATTCTGAATGAATGTATATTAGCTATGAAGAACACAGCATGACTACAGGTCATCACCACAGCTAAGCCCCTCCTATCACCTTCTAAAGTGCCTCAGAAGGAAAGGAGCTCTGAGGGTGTAGTGGTTAAACAATCAGCTGTTAACCCAAAAGTCAGCAGTTTGAACCCACCAGCAACTGCAGGAAAAAGATGAGTCTGCTTCCATAAATATTTACATCCTTCAGAATGCTATGGGGTAATTGTACTCTGTCATATAGGGTTGCTGTGAGTCAGAAGTGACTTCATGCAGGTGGGTAGTCAGAAGGAAGACCTGGTAATCTGCTTCTGAAAATCAGCGTTGAAAACCCTATGGAGCAGAGTTAGACTCTGAAACACATAACTTCACCATGAGTGAAGTTGCAACCCCATAGCAGCTTCAGTTTAGAAACTCAGACACACATATCAGTGAAACAGAATTGAGATTTCAGAAATAAATCTATCCAGCTATGGACAGCTGATCTTTGATAAAGGGTTGAAACCCATTAAATGGGGAAAAGACCATCTCTTTAACAAAAGGTGCTGGCAAAACTGAATATCCATTTGCAGAAAAATGAAACAAGATCCATGTCTAATACCATACACAAAAACTTACTCAAGATGGATCAAAGACCTAAATGAAAAACCTAAAACTATGAAGTTCATCAAAGAAATAATAGGGGCAAAACTAACAGCCTTAATTTATGGCATAAATAGACTATCAATCATCACCAAAAATGCAAAACAGCAGAAGATAAACTATATGATTGGAATCTTCTAAAAATGAAATCCATAGGTTATCAAAAGACTTCCCAAAAAGAATGAAAAGAAAATCTACAGATTTGAAAAAAAAAAATTTGGCAATGACATGTTGGACAAGAGACTTATCTCAAAATTTATAGAAAACATCAACACATCAACAACAAAAAGACAAACAATCCAATTTAAAAATCGGCAGAGAACATGAACAGACATTTCACCAAAAGATATTCAGATGACCAATAAGCACATGAAGACATACTGGTGACTATTAGCCATTAAAGAGATGCAAATCAAAACAAGAATGAGATATCATCTCACTTCAGCAATAATAGCAAAGTTCAGCAAAACAGAAAATAACAAATGGTGACAAGGGTTTAGAGTGATTGAAAGTCTCATACGCTGCTGGTGGGATTGTAAAAGGGTACAACCACTGTGGAAAATGGTATGTCACATCCTTAAAAATTTGGAAATAGAAATACCATTATATCCAACAATCCCACCACTATGTATATATTCCAAAGAAGTGAGAACCAGAACATAAACAGATATATGTACACCCATGTTCATCACAGCACTATTCACAATAGCAAAGAGATGGACAAATTACTTGTCCAGCAACAAATGAATGGATAACCAACCTGTGATGCATACAGAAAAAGGAATTCTATGCAACATTGAAGAATAATAAAGAATTGACAAAACACCTTATAACATGGATGAACTTGGACATTATTTTGAATGAAATATCAATTATAGAAGAACAAATATTGTATGAGTCCATTATCATAAAAAGTCAAGAAAAGGTTTACATATGAAAGGAAACTTTCTTTTTTGGGTACCTGGGAGGGGTGGAAGGAGAGGGAGAATTGCTTGTTAGGTAAAAGACAAGTATTTTTTTATTTGAGTGAAGGGAAAGGTAATATACCAAAAGCAGGTGACCAATACAATAACAGTAAGAAGGAAAAAAAAAAAAAACTTAGAGGACATTATGCTGAGTGAAAAAAGTCAATCACAAAAGGACAAATATTGTATTAGTCCGTTATTGTAAAAGTTAAGGAAAGGTTTATCTATTGAAGGAAATTTTCTTTGCTGGTTTCCAGGGCTGGGAGGGGTGGAAGGAGAGGGAGAATTGCTTGTTAGGTAAAAGACATGTATTTTTTTATTTGAGTGAAGGGAAAGGTAATATACCAAAAGCAGGTGACCAATACAATAACAGTAAGAAGGAAAAAAAAAAAAAAAAAAGACAATAATAAATGAAGAAAAAATAGGAAGAATGCAAAAAGAAAAAAAAAAGACAGGGGGAGGTGCACAAGAGGTTAAGACAACAAAGGTAAATACTTTTACATACACAGTACTGCATTATCAGTAATAACAAACATTAATCTGCTGGATACATAGATAGATAGGCAAGATGATCAGATATGTGTAAGTGAACAGGAAAATACCAATGACCATTTATAGATTTAGCAGCTGATATTTCTATATATGTATTTGTATGAGCAATAAAAATGTCCATACATATAGTAGAGATAAGAGGGGACAAAGTTATGGTAACTTCGTAGTCACAACTAAATACCTTGAGGCAATGAGTTGCTGGGCCTTTGGGCTTGGGACAATGGTTATGAGGAACATGAAAAACAAACAAAAAACCTCAAATCGTTTGCAGTGTAGTAAATTCTGATGCATGGTGACCCCAAGTACACCTGTGCCCAACAGAGTTTTCAATGGCTGTGATCATTCAGAACTAGGTTGTCCAGGATTTCTTACGCAGCCTCTCTTGGTGGATTCCAGCCTCCAAACTTTTTGTTAATAGCCAAGCACTTAATCATTTGTGCCACCCAGAGAATCTACATCAACTGTGTCATTGTTGTTGTTGGGTGCCATCAAGTTAGTTCTGACATATAGGGACCTCATGTGATGAAACAGGACTGATTTACTGGGTTTTGTTTTGTTTTGTTTTTACTGTAATCTTTATAGAAGCAGATCACCAAGTCTTTCTCTGGTAGAACAATTGTGTGGGTTCGAACCACCAATTTTTGGTTAGCACATCAGCATTTAACAATTGCACCACCCTGTCTCCTTCTACATCAACATAGAGGCTTGGGACTCTAAGTTCTTAGGCTCCAGATAAATAACTCTTACTAATCATTCTCACAAGAAACTGAAGAATATACCAGAATGATGCCAATTTGCACAGAAACATAATTCTCAAGAGAAGTAGATAGCACATCTTAGTGCCCAGATCACTCTCGTTCTAGTTAAAGGTTCAATTGTTGTTGTTGTTATTGTTGTTATGTGCCATCGAGTCAAACCCGACTCATAGC
>NW_006921753.1:131988-134700 GCF_000298275.1 Orycteropus afer afer
TGGGTTCGATAATTCACTGCAGTGGCCACACAGAACTCACAGATTATGGGGTTTATTAGGGAAACACCAGGTTATAATTCAAGTTCAGGAAAAATGCTCAGTCTCTCTCCCAGTCCTCTGTCTCTTAGCCAACAGTCTCTCAGTCTTTCTCCCAACAGTGTGTGTCCCTCAGTGTCTCTCTCTTAGTAATTCATATCTCTTGATGTATCTTTCTCAGCAGTACGTGGCTCTCAGTAGTACATGGCTCTCAGGAGTGTGTGGCTCTCAGCAGCACGTCCTTCTCACCCAGCAATCAGAGAGACTTCTGCCTCTAGGAGGCCTCCTTTTGAGCCTGGCAGAGTGGCCAAACTATCCAATCATAATATCAGAATTCTAGGCACCTGAGAGACAGCGAATTTCCCAGAACATTGCTTTGTGTCGCGCCCAACAGAAATATTCCAGGTGGATAACTTTTACAATCAGGAGCTTCTCAGTTTCCCACAGCAAATTCCACCACTGAGTTTACAAAGACTTATGGCTAGGAAAGCCATGTCAGGTAATGTACTACACTACAGGCCACCCCCTGGCTTTTCTAGTCATAATCCCATCCCTTTTATACTTCAAAAATTAACATCCCTTTCACTATCAGTTTAAGAATAACCACACCCATGAAAGTATGTAAGCCAGCTACGTCAGGCCTTTATCTCCCCCCATTTTAAAAAGCCAATTTCTAATTCACCCATCCCTATCAAACCAGTACATTGAGGAGACAAGCATGGTCCTTTCTCTCTGGAGAATCTTCTGTTCTGCTTGGAAACTTTAGGCATCTGAATCCATAAACAAGCAAAATCCAGCCCAGTGCAAGCCATCAAATTGAAGCAACTTAACACCAGGTTCAGTGTCAAGTATCTTCCTTTTCATTTGGTCAGGCTCTGGTCAACTCAGCCCTAGGCATCCCAGCTAGGTCATGAGTACCAGCTGCCAAGTTTGGGAGTCACACTCTTCCCTTCACTTTAGACCAGCCATCACTTTCTCTCACATCTTCAGTCCTCAGGGATTATTTCAATGCCCAGAGGCTCACAACTCCTTGCACTTCAGACCAGCCAGCCCTTCCTCTCATCTCCAGCCTCCATGGCCTAGGTCAAAGAGTACAAAACTCAGCCCATTTCTTCTTTGCTGCACTTCCTCTACTTCCCCTCAAGTAGACCCAGTTGGTCACAAGTGAGCAACATACAAGCCTACTACTCACTGGCTTCCTTTAACTTTCAGTCTTGGAAGGGGTTTCTCTCATGGACCATGACTTTCCTGCCTTGATGCACCCAAACCCTAAATGCTTCCTCAAAATTCAAAAAGCCAAACAGTTTTGTTTTTGTTTTTGTTTTTTTTTCCCCTCTTCAGGACCTTTCTTTGAATGCAACTATTCCATTCCCTCAGTAGTACTTGGTGGGGCAAGGTTTTCTACCTAAGCTTCTAGTACTCTCTACACACAGGGCTTGAAACAAAAGCCTGTGTTTCTGCTGGGAAAATTCTATTTCCCCTTTCAAACACATCCAATCAAGTATCAGCTGAAGGCAGACTTACACACTCTCTGTTATCTACACCCCATAATCATTTCTAATGTTCAAGCAGGCAAGAGAACATTCAATAGCCATAGTACCTTCAGATAAATACATAATCCAAAAGACATAATCCTTTTTAAGACAATCCAGGTTCATCTCTTCACCTTGATTACAATCCTATTCTATGCATATGGCCTTGGGCCTTTGGCTGGGTGCAACCAAAAGCCCTAGCCTCTGGATCAATTATTTCCTTTAAGAGGTAACACCAAAGAAAGTAACCATCTAAGAATCCAAAGTTTCACTTCCCAGGCCCCTTCCTTCTTTCTTTTACAAAGTCTCATGCTTCTATGAGACTGGAGCCACTGCAATGAATCCCACGGCTTCTGACACCAACTGCTAAAGTGGCAGGGAGGCCTCATGTTCTTACCTCCTCTAACCCAAGAGGAAGACAGGATAACCATCAGTTAACCCAGGGCCTATTCCTGCAAGATCATACACGCTGCCTCCCTCCAGCCCTTTCACTAACCCTTACACCAACTGTTCTTCCTGCAGCTCTCACCATCTTTCTGCTGGATTTGATAAATCATTGCAGTGGCCACACAGAACTCATAGATTATGGGGTTTATTAGGGAAGCACCAGGTTACAATTCAGGTTCAGGAAAAATGCTCAGTCTCTCTCCCAGTCTGCTGTCTCTCAGCCAACAGTCTCTCACAGTTTCTCTCTCAACATTGTGTGTCCCTCAGTATCTCTCTCTTACCAATGCATGTCTCTTGGTGTCTCTTTCTCAGCAGCACGTGTCTCTTTCTCAGCAACATATGGCTGTCAGGAGTGCATGGCTCTCAGCAACACGTCTTTTTCAGCCAGCAGTCAGAGAGAGATTTCTGCCTCTAGGAGGCCTCCTTTTGAGCCTGGCAGAGTGGCCAAATTAGCCAACCATAACATCAGAATTCTAAGCACCTGAGCAACAGCAAACTTCCCAGAACATTGCTTTGTGCCGTGCCCAAAAGAAGTACTCCAGGTAGATCACTTTTACAATCAGGAGCTCCTCAGTTGCTCACAGCAAATTTCCCCACTGAGTTTACAAAGACTTATGGCTAGAAAAGTCATAGCAGGTAATTTACTACACCACAGCTGGGCACCATCTAGTTCTTCTGTTATTTTGTATTTTTGTAT
>NW_006921753.1:135165-136513 GCF_000298275.1 Orycteropus afer afer
TCTATAGACTTTTATGGCCTTGTCAAGACACTGAATTCAAATTTTTAGCTTCTCAAACTAAGATAATAATTTCTGTTTTTCAAGCTACCCATTTTGTGATAATTTTGTTACAACCACCCTAGGAAACTAATATACAGGTTTGCGGAAAGGTTTGCGTAATTGCAGAAAATATTTAGTTTTAAGAATTAAGGGCCCCATGATGACAAAATGGTTAAGCATTTGGCTGGTAGTTGATAGGTCCACCATTGTAACTCACAAGCTGCCAGCTGGGAGAGAGATATGCCAGTCTGCTTCCACAAAGATTTACAGCCTTGAAAATCCTATGGAACAATTAAAGTTGAATGGTTTATTTTTGTTTTTTGTGTGGTTTTTTTTTTGTCTGGATGGGTTATCTCTGGCTACCTGCATTACCTTATTTGGACATAATTTTAAATGTCTAAATGTGAGTCTATCCAAGAATGTGAAATCTTAATCTCTTGGTTCCCTATGTGATAGTCTAGTTCTTAACCATTTCTGCCACCACTGTGCCTACTGACAAGTACCATATCAACATTTTAAAGCCACCACAACATGTAAACTCACAAACTCACAAAAGAAGGAATGTAAATAAGATCAATATTCTTGTATTCCTAGGGATTTCTAGACTTACCTCTTATCATCTATATAGAACATTCATTGTACTGCAATTCAGGGCTTGAAGTGGTATAAATAATTTCCATTTATACCACTGAGACACCCTGTAACTCTTGTGCTTCAAGAGAGTGGTGGGCTACTTCTGGTAAGCTGGCAGAATTAGCATACAAGCTACATAGACCCTCTTTGAAAAAGAAAAGAGAGAAAAAAAAAGGGGGGGAGGGGGGGAAAAAAGAGAAACCAATTGATAAAGAAGATAATCCAGAAGCCCTGAGCTTTGAAAGGAAGAATACAGAAGTGGACTAAACACCAACTAGTAGAAGAATCTGAATGAAATAAGTGAGTAAGGAGACAAATGGAGCTGTGGACTGTCAGCTGTCCTGATGGCACCAACATCCTGAATATTTCCAAGTGGTGTTAGGATCTGAAAATTAACCTAAAAATTGGCTCTGCTTATCAAGGGCTGCATGGACTATGGAACAGGTGGCTGACAACTGAAGAGGGAGAAAACAAAGAAGGAGACAAACTGAGCTGTGGACTTTCTACTGTCTAGGGAGTCAAGCTGTTTTGAATGTTTACAAGTGGTGGCTGGGCACAACAATTTTGAATGTTTACAAGCAGTGGTTATATTGGATATTTAAAATGACAGCATTCTCCTTCAGATTCTAGGGACCTATGAATAGTCTCTGCTTGCCAAAGACAGACAGGATATATA
>NW_006921753.1:137213-137811 GCF_000298275.1 Orycteropus afer afer
AGAAGTTCAACAAACTCCAAACAGGAGAGACCCCAATGAAACAAAACAAGCTCAGCACACAAAATTATATGAAACAAAGAAATCAGCAACACCATGAAAAAAAAAAAAAGCACATAACAAAATGACAGCAACAAATTCGTACTTGTCAATAATTACATTGAATGTCAGTGGATTATGCACCACTCAAGAGATAGAGGAGAGTTGCAGATTGGATAAGAAAACATAACCCATCAATATGCTGTCTACAAAAGACATACCTTAGAGACAAAGGTAAAAATAGACTAAGAATCAAAGGTTAGAAAAAGATATGTCAAGCAAATGGCAACCATAAAAGAGCAGAAATGGCAGTATTAATTTCTAATAAAATTGACTTTAAGGCAAAAACCATCATAAGAGACAAGGAAAGACACTGTATAATGATTAAAGGATCTATTGAACAAGAGGACATAATCATAATAAATATCTATGCACCCAATGAAAGAGCTTCACAATACATAAATCAGACTTTAACAGAATTGAAAAGACAAACAGATGACTCCACAGTCATAGTAGGAGACTTTAATAAATCACTTTCAAAGAAAGACAGAACAACTGAAAA
>NW_006921753.1:152790-154296 GCF_000298275.1 Orycteropus afer afer
AAAAAAAAAAAAAAAGAGTTACATATAATTTTTGCTTCTGAGCAAAAATGCATACATGTTGCAGAAATAAATTAACAAATTTTATGAACTGTCACTCCAAAATTTCTTGGGATGATTATCTATGCAAATAGGTCTCATGTCTTATGTCTCATGTTTCTTTTCCCTTGGATTATTGGGATGCTAGAGCTGAAAGTACTCCAGGGACCACCATTCCCATCATACCCATGTGCCCTGGAGGTGGCACACCACAGATGAAGATAACTGTTTCCATCTAGAGTCAGAGTCAGCTCCAATCCATGGAGACCCCATGGGTGTAAAAGTAGAACTGTGCTCCAAAGACTGTTCAATGGCTGAATTTCTGGAAGTAGATCTTCAGGCCTCCTTTCATGGTGCCTCTGAGAGGTCTCAAATCTCCAACCTTATAATTAGCAGCTGAGTGTGCTAACAATTTGAGGTACACAGAAGAAGATAAAAACACCAATAAAGAGAATATCACAGTGATGTAAGAGCCACGATGGCACAATAGTTAAGTGCTTGGCTGTTAACCAAAAGATTGGTGGTTCAAACCCACCCAGCAGCTTTGTGGGAAAAAGGTCTGATGATTTGTTCCCCTAAAGATGACAACCCCGAAAACCCTATATGGCAGTTCTATTTACAGGGTGTCACTGGGAGTCAAAATTGACTTCCGGATACCTAACGACAACAACACAATGGTGCAGGTGGGAAGAAATGAGATCCTAAAAGTAGACAGTAGTTGTGAGGATAAAGATAAGAAATCAACACTGGTACTGATAATTATTTGGGAGGTGGACTAAATAGGACTTGTTGGGTCATGAAGAAGAGAAATGAAAGATTATGATGCTGGGAATTGAAGGCATGATCTTAGTCTTTCTATCTTCTCTGAAGCTTTTACATTTTCCTTCTCTATGCCCAAGTAGATGATTGTGTCCAGGTGAGTTCTTATGAGCACAAGGACTAGTACAAAGCCAAGCTTGTTTACCCATTTTCAATTGAAATTGGTTCATTAGGGGCCTGCAGTAACAGAGCTGCCTCTCTTCCTCTGTAATGTAGCACCTAATGACTTGGGAAATCATTATTAATTAATCAATCTGCAGGCACTATCCATTGTCTTGGTGAAGGATATGCTTTGAGAAACTTACCAATGTTTTCTATTGACAGTGACGAATCTCCTAGAGGACTGTTAGATATAATTTGTCTTGGCTTTGTAACACATTTGAATTTGTCCTAAATAACATTTGAAATAAAATTAGGAAACAGGCGCCACAGGGGTTGCACAGCTTGTGGTCTCCACAAGTGTGCTCCAGAAAAATGGCATGAATCAAGGCTTAAATGCTAGTGATTCACTTGCCAAGCCCTGTGGCCTTACTCAGAGCTCTGTTAGCTTGGAGGATGGGATCACTTTTTTTCTAATTGACACACTAGAGTGGATACCTTTTCATAATTTGTTATCCCCTAGGTGGTATCTTTTTCAAATTTATGCAAAAT
>NW_006921753.1:155156-156862 GCF_000298275.1 Orycteropus afer afer
TTCCTAGTCTGTTTTAGTCTGAAAATTCACCTGCAGCCTGGTTAGCATCTTAGTAAAATGCAGGCCTCCACTGACAGACAACTGGTGGCTCAGCCTAAGGTTCACTGGCAAAGAATTAAACCTGAGTCTCCCACATGGAAGGTGAGAATTCTACCACTGAACCAGCACTGGCCCCTAACACATAATCCAGTACAACATGTTGTCGTTGAGTTGATTCCAACTCCAGGTGACCTCATGTGTTTCATAGTGGACTACACTTCATAGGGTTTTCATGACTGTGGCATTTTGGAAGCAGATTGTCAGGCCTTTCTTCAGAGGTGCCTGTGGGTGAGTTTGAACCACCAACCTTTCTGTTAATATCTAAGTGCTTAACCATTTGTACCAGCCAGGGACTCCTCTAATACATGATAGGCCCTTGATAAATTCTTATGAAAGGAAAGAAAAAAGAAAAGAGGGAAATGGTGAGGGAGGAAGAAAGGAAGCAAAGAAGAGGAAATGAAAGGAAAAGATGAAAGGGAGGGGGAAGAAAGAGGGGAAGGGAACAAATCAAGGAAGGAGGAACTGAGGAAGTGAAATACCTCATAAACAAAGAAAGAGGTTTATTTATTTCATGGCATCAGCTCTTCTTCCATTTACACACAGCATTTTCTTTTTTTAACTGAAGTTATTAACTAACCTGTTGGCCTACCTTAATCTCTATATTTTGTCCTAAATAATGTACCTATTTTCTAAAATACAACAACACCTACAAGAGCAATGATTTACCACCACAGAAGATAGTTGAAATGAAGTGTTCACATGGTGAATTATTAGTATTTAGGTGTATACAAGCCTAGTATACTTGTTAAAACCTATTTCTTAGATGTGGAGAAATAGGTATTCTCATACACTTGGTAAAAATATAAATCAGTCAAACCATTCTGAATGTGAATTTATATATATATATATGTGTAATATATATTGCACACACACAAACACATATACACACATAAATATTAAATAAGTATGCTTTTGGCCAAACAATTCCCCTTTGAGAACACATGCCTCACAGAGATTCAGGCGAGTGCTCCAACAGCCCCTAGTAGTCTCACCCTCTACCAGACTTCTGTCCCTACCATCAAATATGAAATGGAGGCTATGTGTGATACAATCATGTTTCATCTTTGGAAAATGGAAGTTAATGACGATGGAGATCCATTGCTTCCAGGTAAACTAAAGGCCTCATTCATTTAGCTCACTTTCTTCAATTAAAATGAACATAGCATGAGAAAGTTATAAAGAAAAATGAAAATCCAGCAGGAAGCATCATTCTGATCTCCAATACTCTACTAATCCTCTCCAACACTCCAATAATAGGAACATCTAACAATGACTCCACTCCTCGGAAGGAAGTTTTGACAATCTACTTCCGTAGTGATACCACTTCAGAAACCCAAGGACGGGTTGCTATGTGTCGGATCTGACTTCACGGCAGTGAGTTTGATTTTTCTGGTAACAATGACTCCACATGTTCTCTACCAGACATAGCTTATTCTAGACATATGAGAGCCCATTTTATTACCCAATCAACCTTCCAAAGTAAGAAGGTAAGCATAATTATTTTTATTACCACCATTTTATAGATGAGGAAATGAGAGGCCTAAAGGTGTAGCTACCGCTCATCTGTCAGTTGTTGTACGGTCTTGGCTTGTGTGTTGCTGTGAGTC
>NW_006921753.1:157497-158548 GCF_000298275.1 Orycteropus afer afer
GATGGAATAATATCCTTGTGCCTACAATGAAGATCAGTGAATGTTATTAGTATTCAAATTTAAGCACAAATGACTAAAACCAAAGATGAAGAAATTGAACACTTTTATTAACTTCTACAGTCTTGAAATTGACCAAATGTGCAACCAAGATGTATTGATAATTATTGGTGATTGGAATGCAAGAGTTGGAAACAGAGAAGAAAAGTTGTAGTTGGGAAGTAGGCCTTGGTGATAGAAATGACACTGGAGGTCGCATGATAGAATTTTGCAAAACCAACAATTTATTCATTGCGAATACCTTTTCTCAACTACAGAAATGTTGGCTACACATGTGGACCTCACCAGATAGAATATACAGAAATCAGAGTGACTATATCTGTGGAAAGAAGTGATGGAGAAGTTCATCAGTCAAAACAAGCCCAGGAGCTGACTGAAACAGACCTCAATCGCTCATAGGCAAGTTCAAGTTTAAGTTAAGTAAAATTAAAATAACTTCACAAGAGCCAAAACATGGCCTTGATTATATCCTACCTGAATGTAGACACCATCTGAAGAATAGATTTGATGCACTGAACACCAATGACAAAAGACCAGACAAATTGTGGAATTACGTCAAGAACATCATACATGAAGAGAGCAAATGATCATTAAAAACACAGGAAAGGAAGAAAAAACCAAAATCAATGTCAGAGAGGCTCTGAAACCTGCCCTTGAATGGAGGGAGCATAGCTAAAGCAAATGGAAGAAATGACAAGATGAGAGAACTGAACAGAAGATTTCAAAGAGCAGCTTGAGAAGACAAAGTCAATTATTATAATGAAATGTGCAAAGACTTGGAGTTAGAAATGTGCAAAGACTTGGAGTTAGAAAGAACACCCTCAGCATTTCTCAAGCTGAAAGAATTGAAAAAAAAAAATCAAGCCTCAATTGCAATATTGAAGGATTCTATAGGTAAAATATTGAATGATGCAGGAAGTACAAAAGAAGATGGAAGGAATACACAGAGTCACTGCACAAAAAAGAATTGGTGGATGTTCAACTATTCCAGGAG
>NW_006921753.1:158648-163734 GCF_000298275.1 Orycteropus afer afer
CAAAAGAAGATGGAAGGAATACACAGAGTCACTGCACAAAAAAGAATTGGTCGATGTTCAACTATTTCAGGAGATGGCGTATGATCAAGAACCAATGGTATTGGAGGAAGAAGTCAAAGCTGAGCTGAAGGAATGGGCAAAAAACAAAACTTCAGGAGTTGACAGAATACCCATTTAGATGTTTCCACAAACAGATGCAGTGCTAGAGGCATTTACTCGTCTAAGTCAAGTAATTTTGTAGACTTGGCAAGGATGGCGCAGGACCAGACAATGTTTTGTTCTGCTATACATAGAGTCTCTGAGTCGGAGCTGACTCAACGGCATGTAAGAACAACAACATCCAGACTCAAGGGAGACTCTGAGTGGTGCAAACTGTTAGATCAGCTGCTAACTAAAAAGGTAGAAGTTCAAGTCTATCCAGAGATGACTTGGAAGAAGATCCTCATAATCTTATGCTGAAAAATCAGCTATTGAAATTGAAAACCCTGTGCAGCACAGTTCTATTCTGACAAACATAGGGTCCCCATGAGTGGAAATTGACTCCACAGCAACTGTTTGGACTTCTCAATCCAGACACTACTCACACATTCCTCCCCACTCTCAGGGTAGGGGAGTGGAGTTCCTTCCCCTTCCCTTATTCAGTTAGTTCATTTATCCTCCTCTTTTACATCGCACCCCATTTTTTTTTTACATTGACTACAATCCTCAACAGCAAATAACAACAACAACAACAATCTTCATACTGTAACAGCTCTTTTCCCACTTCCTTCCTTCCTCTGATTACCTTTTCCCTTTTTCCCTGTGTCCTTCTTTTCTATGCATTCCTGCCCTCTGAGCTATCTCCCTGTGCAAATACAGCCCTTCTGGTTTCCCATGGTTGATTTTTCTAAGGTGTGTATCTACATGGTGTAAATATTCCCCTTATGCACTTGTCTATTGTTTGGCTGGAAGCGACGGGAGTGAATTCAATTCCAAGCCAGAAGGGTCACTAGGGGCCGTAGTCTCAAGGGTTTCACAAGTCTCTACCAGATCACATTTTTCTCACCAAAACCAAAACCAAACACACTGACATTGAGTCAGACCCGACTCATAGCAACCCCTCCTTGGGTTTCCAAGGTGGTATCACTACGGAAGTAGATTGCCCAACCTTCCTCCTGAGGAATGGCTGGGGGGTTTGAACCACTAGCCTTCTGGTTAGCAGTCAAGTGCCTTAGGCACTAAGCCACCGTTTCCTCCTCATTTTTCTAACCTCTCACCCTTTTTTGACTGCCCTGATGAGGTCAAAGAATTGAGTTGATGGCAGTGGATTTGTTTTGGATGAAACCAAAAGCCCCTATTTATAGGTTATCAATACATGGGAACTTTCCTGATTTTCAAGTGTCATAATTGAATATTTTAGGTTTGTTCTGACTTTACATGTAAACAAATACAATAAATATCTAAGGAACCTAAGTAAACATTTGCTTATATTATTAGTTATAGATATTATTTGATTAATGTCTGTCCTTACTGGTATGTTAAGTTCATGAGGGCAGAATCCTTATCTGATGTTGTCAACCACATTATCTCTTTTGCTGAGAAGATCTTAGATGAACAATATATTTAATGAATAAGATATTAAATTATTGATATACTTTTTAAACTCAGCAGAACTAGGACTTATGTGTTGACATAACAACATGAAGAAAGAGGAATAAATAGTTTTCCTTTTGACTACTGAACATTTGTAAGAAATTTTACAAATAAAATTGTTTGTGTATTTCTCTGGAAACAAGGATAAACTTATAGTTATTCTCATTTTACATTTTGGAAACTAAAGCATAAATATATTAAACTTTGTCCAAGGTTGCTTATAAAGTATTAAGCCTCAACAATATGATAAAAAGACATAAAGCATTTGACTTTTCCCTTAGTTCAAGAACTTAGTAGTATTAGTGTTAATTAATGTCAAATAGTTTTAATTAAATTATACTGTACTAGATGGATTGACACAGTGACTGCAACAATGGGCTCAAGAATAGCAAGGATTGTGAGGAGGGCACACAACCCGGCAGTGTTTCATTCTGTTGTATATCAGGTTGCTACGAGTCAAAGCCGACTCAATGGCACCTAACAACAATAACAACATGCAATTTTATATATAGGACATCATTTAATACATTAAAAATTATTATAGTAAAATATGAGTGACATAAAATTTGTCATTTTAAGTATTTTTAAATATACATTTCAGTGTTATTAATTACATTCACAATGTATGCAAACATGGTCATTATCAATTTCCAAAAATTTTTCATCAACCTGAACAGAAAACTTGTTATCCATTAAATGATAACTTACCATTCCCCTCAGCCCTCTTAAATTATTCCACTAATCTTTCTGTCACTTTGCATTAATTTACTTACCTATTCTAGATATTTCATATAAGTGGAGTCATGCAATGTTTGCTTTTTCATGTCTGGCTTATTTTATTTAACATAATGTTTTCAAAATTAATATATCAGAACATCATTCCTTTTTTTTTAACATCATTCTTTTTATTGGCTGAATAATATTCCACTGTATGTCTATACCACATTGTATTTATACATTCATCTGTTCATAGCTACCTGGGTTGTTTTTACCTTTTGACTATTGTAAACAATGTTGCATTACACATTGCCATACAAGTCTTTGAGTCCCTGTATTCAACTCTTTTGGATATATACCTAGCAGTGAGATTTCTGGGTCACATGGTAGTTCTATTTTTAACTGTTCGAGGAATTGGATGAATTACTTTCCACAATGACTACCTTATTTTACATTTCTACCAGGAATGAACAAGTATTGCAATTTCTCCAAATCCTCACCAACATTTTGTTCTGTTTGATAATAGGCATCCTATGGATGTAAAGTTAATTCTCATTGTGATTTTGATTTATATTTCCCTAATGATTAATGGAGGAGCTCTGGTGGTGTAGTGCCTAAAGGCACTTGACTGCTAACCAGAAGGCTGGTGGTTCAAACCTACCAGCCACTCCTCAGAAGGAAGATGGTGCAATCTACTTCCGCAATGATACTGCCTCGGAAACCCAAGGAGGGGTCTCTATGAGTCGGGTCTGACTTGACAGCACATAACAACAACGATTAATGGATTGGAATTCAATAATTAATGAACTGGCACAGTGGTTCAGTGCTTGGCTGCTATCCAAAAGATTGGCAGTTTGAACCCACCAGCCACTCTCCGAGAGAAAGTTGAGGCAGTATGATTCTGTAAAGATCACAGCCTTGGAAACCCTATTTGGCAGTTCTGTTCTGTCCTATGGGAGCTCTGGTAGCATGGTGCCTAAGGCATTTGACTGCTAACCATAAGGCTGGCATTCAAACCCACCAGCCTCTCCTTGGAAGGAGGTTGGGCAATCTACTTCCCCAGCAATACCAAAACCAAACCAAATACACTGCCATGGAGTTGAATCCGACTCGTAGCGATCCTTCCTTGGGTTTCTGAGACACGGAAACCGAACATGGGGATCTCTATGAGTAGGATTCAACTTAAGGAAAGTGTTTGGTTGATTGTATTCTGTCCTATAGTGTCGCTATGAGTTGGAAATTGCCTTAACACAATGGGTATGTTTTTGTTTTTTTCTTTTTAATAATTAATGGTAATTAATAATTTGGTTTAATAATTAAAGACGCTGCGACTGGCTTGGGTGAACTCGGCAGTTGAGTGCTAGACCTCCACAAGAAAAGGCATTTGCCACAGGACAGATTTTACAGGTGCAGTTGGGCTCTTGATTACTCCTGGATCCATTCCCTGCCTCCAGTGAACCTGGTACAGAGGCAAAGGATCAGAGGCTGGACCAGCATCTATCTGGCAAGGACTGAGGTTAGAGAGAGTTGTCTCTTGATCTTGGACCATGCCCCAACCCCTCACATGCAGATTTTTGGCGTGCATCTACCCCTGCTTGGTTCCTTTCCTGGGGCTGGATTTGGGGCAGTTGGCCTTCCCCATCAAGAGTGAGGGGCCATGGGATCTCACTATGCCTGTCTGCCCACTGGCTCTGTTTCCTCTTCCTTCCTTGACCTCTGTCATTTGCTAACTTCCTCTTCCTTACCTTACCCAGTGAGTCTTGGTTCCCTGGGAACTCTCCTGGGGCAGGGGCAAGGAGAAGTACCCTATCCACTATTCTCTGCAGTTGTTGGCAGTTTGGCCTAAATGGGTAGACTACAGGAGGAACTGGCTTGGAGTTGACACTGCTCAGACTTTCCTCCCTTTGGTTAATAAAAATTAAGTGCTTGTCTCTCAAGGAAAAAAAAAAAAAAAAAGATAGGCTCAAGTATACAAGTATTGTGAGGCTGGTGCAGGGCTGGGTAGTGTTTCATTCTGGTGTACACAGTGTCACTATGAGTCGGAGCCTACTCTATGGCACCTAACAACAATTAATGATGTTGGGCATCTTTACACATTCAACTCATTTTTTTTTTTTTAAATGATTAGTGATATTCCTTTATCTTTATGCTTTCCAAAATGCATTAAGTCGATTCTAACTCATAGTGACCCTCATTGTGTTTCCAAGGCTATACATCTTTACAGAAGCAGACTACTCCCTCTTTCTTCCACAGAGCAGGTGGTAGGTTTGAACCACTGACCTGCCAAATGCCTTACCCACTACGCCACCAGAGCTCCTAAAATATTGGTAGGTAAGAATTCTTAAAGTACAATTCCAAACACAAATTCATTTATTTATAGACAAATTATAGATTATACCCTGTATGGGATTGGTATGTCAGCCATGTCATCTCTCATTAAACTGATTTTAAAAAAATGATTTGGTCATGCATTTCACATATAAATATCAGTTTGCAGGTTTTATTGGTTATTCTCCAAAGATATGGGTAAATAATAAGATGGGTCAATGGCTCAAGACAATTTCCCACATAATTTAAGTTCTAAATACGTGGTTTCCTCTTTTCTGTCTTTGGGGCTTGCCCAGATCACAAACTACGCAGACTTCTCTATTCCAAGGTCTCATTTTTCTCGTATATTCATGGATTTCTATCCTTTGAGCAAATCGTCACCTCTGTTCTGAGAAAGGATGGTCTCATT
>NW_006921753.1:164189-173062 GCF_000298275.1 Orycteropus afer afer
GGGTTAGCAGCCAAACGCCTTACCCACTGCACCACCTTAGCCCTTTAACCTGACAAAGGAGAGAATTAATTCCACAATCACTGGTTCTACACAAGGGAAACTCCTTCACTTCACATCTCTGATCCCTGACAATGATCCTGAAAAGATGAATATTTCAAATTATTTTTAATAAGAGAATACTGAGGTTGTTTGAGAGTCAGTAAAATATGGACACAAGACATAGAATTGGACACATCTGGACTTGCTTTCTGGTTTTGCCACTTATTGTGCTATGGGGCAAGTTACCAATGAAATTTTATACCTACTTCTGTTATCTATAAAATGGAGAAGAGTAAAATGACTGTAAACTTTAAATCTAGGAGTTAGTATACTGCACATACTCAATAGATACTAAAAACTTTATTCGTAGTAGTTTCATGCAAATGGAAGTGTTAGTTTTTATTATTGGATGCAAAATTGGTTTCAATGGGATGAGCAACTTGCTCAAGAATTGGAATGCACATGACACAGCAGAAAGGGTTGTTGTTGTTGTTGTTGTTGTTTGCCGTCGAGTCGGCCGACGACTCATAGCGACCCCTCCTTGGGTTTCCGAGGCAGTATCACTACGGAAGTAGGATTGCCCAACCTTCCTTCCGAGAAGTGGCTGGTGGGTTTAAACCGCCACCCTTCTTCTGGCGAGCAGTCAAGTGCCTTAGGCACTATGCTACCAGAGCTTTCTTCAATCTACCAGTCTGGCCCCCTGAATTGTATTCTTTCTACAATTTGGTCACTAAAGATCCTCACATATACTGTTCCAGAAGTCTCTAGGAACTTCCTTTTGTCCCTTGAAGAGCTTTTTCTGAAGAAATTTCAAATTTCAAATTTCTTCTTAACCTGACCTTAGGTAATTACGTTAAAAAGAATGCAGAACAGGGGCAGGGACTCTATTGATAATTCAGCCATACAATAGTGACATCATGAATAGGAAAGTACATAACTTAGCATTCGTAAAAGAAGGGGGAGGGAACCAAAGTGTGGGAGAAAAAGAAGAGTGCCTTTGGGTGGTAGGAAGTGGGAGGAGACTTTTAAAAGAGCAATCTTGGGCCAGAGGCCATTTCAGAAGTAAGGGTTTCTTTTATCAACCTGAACTTTCTGACTATGGAGAACGCAAAAGGCAAGGAGGTAAATATAATTTTGATGGGTTTGTTTCTGTCTATCTTTGTTCTTCTTATGTTTCATTCTCTCACTGAGTGCATGTTATCTTTCTCTTGAGAAGAAAAGATTTTGCCTTAGAATTTCTTCCCCTTTACTGCTTAAAAATAAATAAAAGCTCTGGGTGTGATTACAGCTCTGCATATTGGAGTGAGGAGATAAATAAGAAATGGAAGTTTCTGTTTTAATTCTGAAGAGAAGTTTTATCCAGTCAGAAAGAAGATTGGGATATTAGGGTAGGAAGGAAATGGTAAAAGGCGAAAAGAGGAGAGGAAGATTTCAGGTGACATTGGGGAAAGGTCATGACCCCTTAAATTCCCTTAGACACAGGTACTGAACCAGAGGTGCTATATTTGAACTCCTGCCCTCTTCCTACAGTCCTTAGGCCAAGGAAGACATACTTCTGTTTTAACTAAAAGGTGGAGAAACTTTGTCATTTGTTCCAGAAGCACTAAGTAATGTGCCAGGGAAACCTGAGGGAGCTCAGGGTTTCTTCCCTATTTTCGAGAACAGGGCCATTTTACTCTAAATTTTAAGACTTTTGGGAAGCCCAAAAGTGAGTACTTTGTGGAAGTGTTAATGTAAATACAAAATGCAAATACTCAGGTAAAACTTCTATACAGATGCAAAAATGCCATACAAATGCTAATTTGTTCCCTGAGTCTATCTTGGGTGTGTGTGTGTGAGAGAGAGAGAGAGAGAGAGAGAAAGATAGGATTTGGGAGAAAACTAAATCGGGACTTAATTTTTATCAAACAAGCCAGTCTGTCTGCCCTTGGTTATGTAACCTCTGCACCCCAGCTTCTGCATCTGAAATGTAAAGATTGCTGAGGATTAAATGAAAGAACACAAAGGAATGTGTCAAATTCAGTATCCGATATATGATCAAAACCCCTTCCATAGGGTCAACTCCAACAAACACTCAGTGACCTTACAGGACAAAGAACTGCCCCATAGGGTTTCCAAAGCTGTAATCTTTATAGAGGGAGCTCTGGTAGCATAGTGCCTAAGGCACTTGACTGCTAACCAGAAGGTTAGTCAAACCCACCAGCCACTCCTCAGAAGGAAGATGGGGCAATCTATTTCCGTAGTGATACTGCCTCAGAGACCCAAGAAGGGGTCACTGTGAGTTGAGTCCGACTCGACGGCAAATAACAACAACAACAATCTTTACAGAAGCGGACTGCCATATCTTTCTTCCGCAGAGTGGTTGGTGGGTTCAAACCACTGAACTTTTGGTTAGTACTGAGCTCTTAACCACTGTTCTGCCAGCCCTGCAAGGACTAGAAAGGGTTCGCAAATAAAGTACCACTTTAAATAAGATTTAAGAATGTAAAGAGGTGGAGGGAAGGTGTCCTTTCATGCTAAAATAACAGTGTTTGGAAAGGAATTATGTGGCTGGGACTTGGAGCCATAAGAGTTGTGTAAGATGAGACCAGATTGAGCAATAAAAGCTGGTAGGTTATATTGAAGATGGTTCTGTGTCCCTTCATCTTTATGGTAACGATAGTAAAGTTTTGATAGCATGCCTCTAACAATGTTGTTTTTGTCATGTGCCGTCGAGTCAGACACGACTCATAGCAACCCCTCCTTGGGTTTCCGAGGCAGTATCACTATGGAAGTAGATTGCCCCATCTTCCTTCCAAGGAGTGGCTGGTGGGTTTGAACTGCCAGCCTTCTAGTTAGCAGTCAAGTGTCTTAGGCACTGCGCTACCAGAGCTCCCGCCTCTAACAATAATATGGGGAAATCATTTATTTGGAAGGGGTCGTGAATAAGGGAATGGGGGAATAATTGTCCAAGCGAAAGATGATGAATGTAGTGGTTGATGTAAGGACTCACTTTCTTCTACTTTTTTTCCATTTGTATTCCTATTTCCTGTGTTTTTGCACACTTTTAAAGTGGCCTAATATTTACCCATTACTGCTTCCCCATCTTCAAATGAGACTGGGGGCAATAAGGATCCCAGAGGAGGAGTGCACACTGCCAGAGGATTTCAATTACTGTCTTTTTACTGCTTTAGACATTAATTATGTTAAAGCAGGTAGTGTGTGTGGTGGGTCAGACATCACAAAGGAATGACTGACCAGGATCTCTTTCCCCAGTGGAACTCCTCAGAGAAGCCGGGGGAAGAATATGTGACTCTCAGATTTGAACCTGTTTCAGAAGGAACTGAAGAACAACAGTGGGCTGCTAACGAACCAAGCACATCAGCTTTACCAAAAACCTCTGCTAAGGTGACCAAACGAAAAAGAAGTGTAAAAGAAGGAAAAGGTAAAAAAAGGCTCATAAGTGCAAGTCTCACCTCAGATTCAAGAAGTCTAGATAAAGTAGGGAAGAAATTTCCACCCCACACTGTCTTTTCAAAGGAGCTAGATGGTTAAAGCATCTAGCTGTTAACCAAAAGGTCAGTGGTTAGAACTCACCAGGCACTCCACAGAAGAAAGATAAGGCAGGCTGCTCCTGTAAAGGTTTACAGCCTTGGAAACCCTATGAGGCAGTTCTATTCTGTCCTACAGGGTCACTCTGAATTGGAATTGACTCAGTGGCAATGAGTCGGCTTTTAATTCTTTTTTTTAAATCCTACACTTCCTTCAAAGTAGTTTATATCGATCTTCCCTGAAGCCTTCTTTTAGTTATCTCTGCTATAAATTACACTTTTCTCTCTACAGACTTCCACAATATCTTTGGTTCTGACTGTATTTTTTGCCTTCACTTCCTGCTTGGAGTTAAGAATCCAAACATAAAATGTGCTACAATGATTTAGAGACACACAGTTGAAGTTTGAAACTCCATCCCTGAAACTCCACTTCCTGTTTTACCTTGCAGAATTGGGAGTGGAGGTGGGATGGAGTGGTGGTTGTTACTGATATGAAACAATTGGGTAAAAACACCTACTCTTTGCCTGACAAAGAATGTGCAGTCGGTAAACCCTAGGGACTGTTACTGTCACACGTTGCACCTGTCCCGGGTATTTGGAACTAGGAGGTGTTGTGTTCAGTACTTCCCTAGCAATGACAGTTTGTGTGTGAGGTACAGCAGCATTGCTGCAGGCACAACTGATGAACTGAAACAGCTAGAGAAAGATGTGCACTGAGGAAATGTGTTAAGACTGGGCTGAGTTGGTAGAATCATGGGTAATAGTGGTGGTGTATGTGGCATCAACTGTGCTGACTACCAGATCAGATTCAGCTGCCTGGAATGTGGATTTATTATACCATACAAAGAAGACATCAGTGACAAACTGGATTATAAAGACAAAAACATCTTTTATTTTGACTTTAATAAGGAATTTGTTTTGTGGAATAAGAAAAAGACACCACTGAGTGTTATTAGATCAAGTTAGTCTTCCACCATTCCCTGGGATTAAAGCAAAAGATCTGGTGGACACTTTCTGGTACAACCATCCAGATTCTGTGGGTAGAGGGACTCAGGGAGCAAGTGCATATGACTAGCAGAGCATTAAACTGGGTTTTAGCAGAATCGAGTCATAACTTTGAGAATTTTTTCTTTCTTTTCACCCTGCACAGGCTATGTGGTCTTAGGTGAGCAATTTAACTGTAGAGTGGCCATGATGATGATATTTCCCTCATTGAATTATGAGAACTAAAATATATTTAAGTTTAACTAATTTTATCCCATTATTTCTCAGCTTCCCGTTCACAAAAGAATGCACAAAGCAATGACAAACCTCGGAAGAAGGTTCCAATTCCTCCATTACCTTCTAAACTGCCAGCGATTAACCTGATTCATCGAGACATTTTGCGAGCCTGGTGCCACGAATTAAAGCTGAGCACCAAAGGCCAGGTGAGGCCCAGCATGGGAGAAAGATGCTGCTTGGAAGAAGTGTGGGAACCATGCTACAATCACTTTTCTCTACATAGTTTCAAGCCAAACTGAGGCCTGATAAACTTTAATTATTAACTCATGTTTCTCTTGTCTTAGAAATTAGATGCATATAAACGACTCTGTGAACATGCTTACCCAAATCAAAAGGTGAGTAATTTGTAGGAAACTTGACTGCTAACCAGAAAGCTGGTGGTTCAAACTCACCAGCCACTCCTCGGAAGGAAGATGGGGCAATCTACTTCCGTAGTGATACTGCCTCGGAAACCCAAGGAAGGGTCTCTATGAGTCGGGTCCGACTCGATGGCACATAACAACAAACAAACAACAAGCAGAATGGATGGTTTAGTCCATATCCTGACTTACTCTTTTTGGCATTGACAATTGAGCAGAGAAACTGTCTTAGCAGCTGCAATTTGCTGACCCCAAATCTTCTTTCTCCTCCATCTGTAGTTCTTAAAGGGAATAACACTGTTCCACCCTTTCCATCAACTCTGTGCAAAGAGTAACAAAAATGAGAGCAGACATGTGGTAGCACTTTAATAATATATTTAATATAAAATATAAATATGTATTTATATACTCATATATAGGGAGCCCTGGTGGCAGAACTAGGGAGTTCTGGTGGTGCAGTGGTTAAAGATTTCTGTTGCTAACCAAAAGATTGGTGGTTAGCAAAAGATTGGTGTCTTATATGGACACTGTGAATCACAATCGATTTGATGGCAGTGGGGTTTTGGGGTGCCACAAACAGTTAAGTGCTGGCTGTTAACTGAATGGTTGGCAATTTGAACATACCCAGCGGCTCTGCAGAATAATGATCTGGTGATCTGCTCCATAAAACCCCTGTAGGGTAGTTACACTCTGTTAATGTAGGGTTGCTATGAATTGAAATTGACTATGGCACCCAACAACATAGTATATTTATATTATTTATATTTTATATATATATATATAAAATGTATGTCGATGGCACATAACAACATATATATTATATGCCATATATTGCATATAATCTAATTTAATGTATAAATACATTTAATATAATGTACTAATTACATAGTTAATAATACTCTGTTTGCAGAATATTCCTGCTACAGCAAAGGAAGCCAGGATCCGAACACCACAACAAAAAAAATCAAATGTGGCTAAGGAGAAAACACCTGTGAAGAATTCTAAGAAGAAGATGTGTTCTCAGGAGACTAATCCTCCTGAAGTGGCTTGTCCTCCTGAGGAGGGGGCACCTGCCCTTGACTCTACTACCCTAGATGGAGTTAATACGGTTGTGGTGACAACTTCAGCCCAAGAGGCTGTGTTGGCCTCCTGGACAAGAATTGCAGGCAGGGCTGGGAAGGTGGACACGGTGGAATTGCCACAACAGGACTGTGGTAAGCCTGATACTAAGAGCTAGTTCCAGTCCAGATGAAAAATTGGACTTAATTTTTATCATCCTCTTATAAGCATAGTTGTTAGTTGCACTTGAGTCCCCTTCAACTCAAGGTGACCTTGTGTATAACAGCACAAAATATTACCGGGTCCTGCACCATCTTCATGATAGTGGTGTGTTTTAGTCCATTGTTCGAGCTATTGTCTCATTGAGGGTTTCTCTCATTTTTCTTGTCCCTCTACTTTTTCAGACATGATATCCTTTCCTAGCAATTACTCTTTCCAAGCTATTGCCCTTTCCTGATGATCTGCCCAAAATAATTGAATCAAAGTCACCACCCTTACTTCTCAGGAACATTCTGGTTGTATTTCTTCTAAGACTTAATTTGCTCCATAAAAATCCTCTCAGGTAGTTCTTCAGACATTCCATAGTATATTGAATTATTTGCCAGCATCATAGTTCGAAAAACTCTATGAATTGTAACAGAACAGGACTGGGGTAGCACCCGAGATTTTGAATTTCTAGAGATTTTCCATGCCTTAAGAATACCCGTTCTAAATAATTGATGTCATCAGTAGGGACTAGGAATCTGTAAAGCTTCATTACCTTCCCCTTCTTTGAGGAATTTAAATTAAAAACAGGTCTTAAGATCAACTGATGAGGTTTGACCCCTGGATATTGTAACATGTGTTAGGTGAGTAAAATTAACAATTGCTTAATTCAGGTCTCCACTTCCTCACTATAAAATTATTTAATAATATTTATTCCATATGTTGGTATTTTAAGAATTACAGGTAATAAAGTTAAAGAATTTGCTTAGAATAATGAAATGACTATTAAAGAGTTGAGACCCCTGAACCATGCCTGGAGATCTTCTCCGCCCACTCTAGGTAGCCTATCTACCATTTGTCCACTTGCAGCTATTCAAATGTTATTTTTTTTTTCCCTTAAGTGTGAGAGGGATTGTTTTTCCTACTTAATTATAAAGGGAATACAGTAGAGGTTAAGTTAGGCTTCCAGATTTTCCTATCTTGGATCTGGCACTTAAGAAAAATCAGAATTAAAAGGTCATTGGCTATGAGGCAGTCTCAAACATCAGCAGTTAGTCCTGATATGCTTATAGTTAGCTCTCTTTCTTTCCCAGATGTCAGGTGGTGTGTAGTGCACGGGAGAAGTCTCCCTGCAAACACGGATGGCTGGGTCCAACTGCAGTTTCACGCTGGACAAGTCTGGGTCCCTGAAAAACCAGGGAGAGTGAGTGCCCTCTTCCTGTTGCCTGCCTGCAATTTCCCACCTCCACACCTGGAAGACAATATGTTGTGCCCAAAATGTGTTCAAAGGTAAATAACCTGTGCTTTTCTTTTCTGCATACTAAGTAGGCATCTGATTATTTTATTTATTTATTTTTTTTTTTAAGTTTGGGAATAAATAGTATTCATGTCCATCTTAATTAGCCAAGTATTTCAAGCACAGTTTGTCAGAGAAGAAATTATTACCCAGAAAATTTATCTCTGGGAAAAAGAACATTTACATGCCAGGGCTTAATGCTTCTACCTGAGACACATAATTCTGGAGAAAGAAACATTGTGTGTTTACTATATCCTAAGTATATGCATTCTACAGAAATAATGTCTATTAGAAAAATCCATTTAAGTAGCCAACAGTCTAATGGGGGTGACTGGCATGTAAGCAGCTGTGCTACCATGTGATGACCAGTGCTAAAATAGAATACGCGATAAGCTTGAGAGATTACAAATAAAGTACTGAAATCTGATTCTGAGGGGTGGTCGAAGAAACCTCAAAGGAAAGATTTAAACCAAGGGAAGAATTGACTAAACTGAAATGAATGAAGTCTTTTTTTTTTTTTTTAATACAGAACCAAGGCTGTGAAAGCACTTTGGGCCAAGCAGAAATTGCAAGTAGTTCAGTGAGACAGAATATGGTTGTGTATGGTGGAAAGTAAGCTTTGTCCCATTTATAAAATGGGCATAAAAATACGAGCCTATTGTGGAAACACTATGAGTTAACATTATTATTCCAACCAATTGGATTAGTTTGAGATATATAACATATGCAAAACATGGATAACTAGCTCAAATTGAGCATTGTGGGGTTTAACTGGGATCCTTAATGTTCTCTGCATAAACTATACCAGGTTTATTACTACTTGTAAATAAAAACAGACAGTATTTTAAATTTTCAACTTAGTTGACAATCTGGGATATGGGGGAAGGGAATACTGTATTGAAGGAGCAGCAGCTATGGACTAAATAAAGCAGTCCTGGATCCCAGCTCTGTATCTCCTAGCAACCATCGCAGTACCTTTGCATATGCTCACTAACTTTTCTAGGCCTCAATTTCCACATCTATAATATGAGGAACATTAGGAGCTCTGGTAGCATAGCGGCTAAGGCACTTGACTGCTAACCAGAAGGCTGGCAGTTCAAACCC
>NW_006921753.1:174252-175616 GCF_000298275.1 Orycteropus afer afer
AAAGAAGATAATTTTTCTGAAGGGAGTTTGACATGCAGTAGTCCATTCTCTTACCCTATCTCCTCATCCTCCTTCAGCTGCCCTGGTACCACACTTGGCTTGGTCCTAAGTTCTCCATCTACCTGCTGGGGGCACACTTCTAGTCTTATGATAACTGAGCACCAGAGGTCTTGGGAAGCCTGAGGAGAATATGGAGGCCTAAAGTAGGCCCTCAGGCTAGATTTCCCCTCCACCAGCCTATGAAAGGAATAGAGAGAGGCCATTGAGCCCTGGCACGGTTACCATCTCCTCCATGAGGAAGAGTGTGCATACATGCTTGTCTTCATACTCCATGCCCCCTTTGACAGTCCTGCTTCCACTATAGTTCTCTAGGTAGTCTCTGCCAAGTCGAGTAGAACTGAGGTCACTTTTGATAACCCTTTAATAATGTATCAAAAGGTCTGCTCTGGAGCATCTCCCGGCCATGTTCTGCACAGGACAGAGCTGTTAACAAACATGATAATTTAGTTAATCTTCAATCCATAACCATAAGCTTCCCTCCCACATTCTTCAGGTTCTAAGGTAATTTCATTGGCACTCCAGTAATTGTTTTATTTGGCTATTTTCAAGGATAGAACTTGATATTTTCTCTTGTTTTAATTTTATTTATTTTGTTGTGTGATATTTCTTCTTGACTCCCACCTACTTAAAAAAAAAAAAAAATCAATCATTTCATTTGCTTTATAGGAACAAGGTATTAATGAAAAGCCTCCAGTGAGATTACAGTACCTGGGAAAAGGGCACTTCCATGATTACAATTAATAATTGAAAGGTTACCACAATGGACTCCTTGGCACCACTGACAGCTGAGCTTCGGTCCATGTCCTCTGATGAGCCTGCTTTTACAGTGTGCAAGACAGGCGGGTTGCAGGTATTATCCTTTGCAGTCTGGACCTTGGAGCACACCCCTTCCCCCCACATTTTTACTTGCTGCTTCCTGAGTTGAGGATATAGAAGACATTGATGTTTAAAACTGGGGGAAAAACTTTTCACAAACTATTCATTCCAGCCAATAAAATGTGTGGTGGTTGTAGGGGGCAGTCAATACTACAAAGCTTTCTTACCTCTCTCCCATTTAAATGACTTCCTTTTAAAGTGGAAAGCTCTTCAGCTGGGCATTGTGAAGGAACTGAATGAAGAAATAAGATCATTCAAGTTTCCTTCTGTGCTGATTTTCCTCCTCAAAATACAGATTGTCTTTAGGAGCTATTCCTTTTTTTATTACTATAATTTTTAATTTATTGTGATTTGGGTGAAGATTTACAGAGCAAATTCACTTTCCATACAGCAGTTCACATATAGTTTGTCTCACGTCATTGACCACA
>NW_006921753.1:177221-179591 GCF_000298275.1 Orycteropus afer afer
AGGGGGGTCACTATGTGTCAGATCCAACTCCATGGCAGTGACTTTGGTTTTATATTAGATTGTTCCTTTGTCATTTGTGGTAAGATTAGCAATTTTTTTTTTTTTTTTTTTAATACAAACAATAATAATAGTTAATGCTTGGAAAATGCCAGGTACTGTTCTAAGAAATGTATATAAAGACTTAACAGACTTATTCCTTTCAACTAATTGGTGGGCCCAATATTAGTGTTACTCCATTTTGTAAACAAAATTGAGAAGAGCCTGAATTTGGACCTGCAAAGTCTAGCTCCAGAGTGCATGTTATCTGCCATTTTCTCTTCATTCATGGTTCCTGGGTTTTATAACATTGTTAGAAAAGCCTTTCTTAATCCCAGATTATTTTTTTAAATTTTCCTATAATTACCTCTATTTTTATGACTTTAATTTTTTCTTCTACATCTTGGATCCATCTGGAACTTATTTTTGTTCAGTACATGTGATGTGGATTCAACTTTATTTTTGGAGAGTAACCCAGTTGACTTAAGTTATTGAATTTCCCCTCTTTGATGTAAAATTCCACATAAATATAAAGAACACCAAATTGTTGTTTGTATTTAATCCTATTTATCATTTTGTTTCATATGTGTTTCTTATAAAAAACATATACTTTTATGTAACAATATGACTAGTCATCTTCTAATAAAACTCAGTCTATTCCCATTTAGTGTAATAAATAATATACATATTTTCCTTCTATCTTACTTTATATTACTAATTTAAAATTTTATTATTCCCTTGTTTATACTTTTTATATATATTCATAAGGCTTGTCAAATTTCTATTTCACTTACTTCACCTTTTAGGAACTTCATTTTTCTATTCTACTTATAGAAGACAACTTGTTTCCAACACACTTAAATAAAAATTTCTCTGTATATAGGAAAAAATGGTAATTCCATCACTATGAGGGCCTATTGACTCTTTGCTACCCCTCATAAGATGAAACCTCAAAGTAATATCTACATTTCAGCTCTTCCTAATCTCTTTCCCCATCCCCCCAAATGCTTATAAAATTTTTGAATGTCCTATTCTCTCCAACTCACTATCTCTTTTCCATGTTCCCAGAATACTCTTAAAAGGAAGAGAAACAAATTATAGGAGGCATATACTTTGTGCCCCAAATTAGTTCCATGGCAAAGGGACCACATGATATGGTTTCCTTGATTGGACAGAGCCGAGAGAACACACTTGTACTCCAAATTTCCATCTGAAAACTGATAGCCATGTGTGTGTTCTTACATGTACAAAAGGTGTGAGATGCAATGGTTGTGAGAAGTCTAGACAGAATTCCAAATTTTGCTTTCCAAGTGAAGTGGAAGGCTCCTGGGGTTATGGGGTGCTGAAATAACTGAGCTGGAGTCAGGACCTGCCAAGAGATTGCCTGGCTGAGGCAAATTGATAAGCTTGAAGAAAGTCTGGGAACTTGGTGACAGAAATCAAAAACGGAAATGGCTACATCAACAAGGATAAGAGGAGAGACAAGGAAATTTAAACCTTTAAGTCACTAAATTGGAATAAATGCACCTGAAAGTGCCCCAAGTAAATTTCTACATTTTGACAAGATGAGACTTACACGATACAGAATAATTTATGTCTGGCTATACCCACTTTAGGAGCTCTGGTAGCATAGTGGCTAAAGCATTTGACTGCTAACCAGAAGGCTGGCGGTTCAAACCCACCAGCCACTCCTCGGAAGGAAGGTTGGGCAATCCGTAGTGATACAGCCTCAGAAACCCAAGGAGGGGTCGCTATGAGTCGGGGCCGACTCGACGGCACATAACAACAACAACATACCCACTTTAGCCAAATATTCAAAATCAACATTACCGAAAATGATGACAAACTGAAATGTGTTTTATGTGATGCAATAGAAAGTATACATCACATATTCTTGTAAAGAGATTGAACCTGAATATCATCATGAGGAAGCAATCAGTTCTGAGTATAATTAATTTTCCTAGCATAATTATTAACTGAGTCTACCTTGTTTTGGAAGGTGGTTACATGGGCCTACCCATTTGTAGAAATCCACAGAGCTATGAACTAATGTGTCATTTTATCATATATGTCATATACCATTACTGGTTTAAAAGATAAATTATAGTTACCCTAATTAAATATTTTTTGGTATAGTTGGGGAGATTTGCATATGGAGTAAATATTAGATAATAAATCAATGTTAAATTTACTGGTTGTGATAACAGTTATGTGGTGTGTAATAATTTGAATACACAAATACTGCAAAAATATTACTTGGTTAATGAGTGAAGAATATATAATTGTTTATCATTTCAACTTTTAGGTATGGAATTTTTTAAATAAATAAAATTG
>NW_006921753.1:180521-184184 GCF_000298275.1 Orycteropus afer afer
CATGTATATATGTATGTTTATGTAGGAGCTCTGGTAGCATAGTGCCTAAGGCACTTGACTGCTAACCAGAAGGCTGGCGTTCAAACCCACCAGCCATTCCTCGGAAGGAAAATGGGGCAATCTACTTCCATAGCAATACTACCTCAGAAACCCAAGGAGGGGTCGCTATGAGTCGGGTCCGATTCGACGGCACATAACAACATATACATATGTATTTACATAGCGACATGTTTCATTATTCTGAACGCTTCAATTTTACTCTGTATTCTCTGAGAAATCAGTATCTTACTGTAAGCCACAGTTCAGGAAGAAAAAAATTCATGTATAGAGAGCATTCAGAATTCTGTTTTCTGCTCCCTCATACTTTAATCCTCTCAAATACTATTTTAGAAGGACTGATAAATTATTTTGTACATGCTTAGCAGGACTTGTTTTTCTTCTGTACCCTACCCTATGAATTTAGAATGTGACATTAAAACATCAGGGCAGCAGTAATATACAACATTTCAATCACCATTGCCTGAAAGATAAGGATTTAAAATCATGTTTTTGAGGAACATGAAAAGAGATAACTTGTATTGGTGGGAAACAGGAAATAGGCTGAGACAACATCTTACAAAGAGGAAGTAACTTGGTCCAGAACTTCCTGGCCATGGAATACCTAGATTGGAATGGCATGGAGGACACAAATTGTTCCAGAGAAGGTTATTTTTCCCTTTTAAGTGAATTACGTACGGGAAAATTTCCTCGGAACAAAATTGTTTGAGCTCACATCTGACTGAAGGGTGAGGAAGAATTAAATTGGAAACAGAAAAGTCTCCTGGAACACAACCAGGTTTGAGATAAGAACACAAGGAGATTTCTGCAATCTTCTTTTTCTTCAAAATCCACTTAAATCTTTCTTCCTAAAGCCATCTTTGATAATTTTCTTTGATTTATGTTCTTCAACTCTTAAAATTACTTTTTTATCCACAGGGATTGGAAATCACTTGTTAAGTGCTAAACCATGGGTTGCAGCTCATGATGACCAATGTACAATAGAATGAAACTGCCTGATTTTGTGCCTTTCCCACAATTGTTGCTATGTTTGAGCACATTGTAGCCTCTGTGTCAATCCATCTCATTGAGGGTCATCTTTTTTGCTGACCCTCTACTTTAGCAAGCATGATGTCCTTGTCTAGGGACTGGTCCATTCTGATAGCATTAACAAGTATGTGAGACTTGAAGTGCTATTCTCGCTTCTAAGGAGTTTTCTGGCTGTACTTCTAAGACAGATTTCTTTATTCTTGGCAATCCATGATATATTTAATACTCTTCACCAACACCATAATTCAAAGGCATAAAAATTCTTTGCTTTTCCTTATTCATTTTCCAGCTTTTGAATATGAGGCAATTGAAAATACCATGGCTTGGGTCAGTCCACCTTAGTCTTCAAAATGATATCTTTGCTTTCTAACATTTTTAAAAGATCTTTTGCAGTAGATTTGCCCAATATAATACAATGTTTGATTTGACTGCTTCCATGGGCATTCATCGTGAATCCAAGTAAACCAAAATCTTTGACAACTTTACTCTTTTCTCCATTTATCATGAGTTGCTTATTGGGCTAGTGATAATTTATGTTTTGTTTTATTTAGTTTTTTATGTTGAAGTATAATTCATACTGAAGGCTGTAGTCTTTGATCTTCATCAGTAAGTGCTTCAAATCCTCTTCACTTTCAGCAAGTAAGGTAGTGTCACCTGCATATCATAGATTGTTAATGAGTCTGCCTTCAATCCTGAGCTGTATTTTTTATAGACTAATTTCCCTGATTATTAATTTAGCATACACATTGAATAAGTATGGTGAAAGGATACAACCCTGATGCGCACCTTTCCTAATTATAAAGCATGCCATATCTCTTTTTTCTGTTTGACTACCTCTTGCTCTACATACAGGTCCCATATAGATACAATTATTCTGAAATTCTCATTCTTTGCAATGTTATCCATATATATATAGATAGATAGATAGATAGATATCTATATAGATATATATCTATTTTTTTTACAATCCACACAGTTGAATGCCTCAGCATAATCAATAAAACACAGGTTAACATCTTTCTGGTATTCTCTACCTTCAGTTGAGACCTATTTGATATTCCTAGTTTCACATATTTTTAGAATCTAGCTTAAATTTCCGTTAGTTCCCTGTCAATGTAATGCTGTGATGGTTTTTGGATATCTTCAGTCAAATTTTACTTGCACATGATATTAATGATATTGCTTGATGATTTCTGCATTCTGTTGAAATGCATTTCTTTGGAATGGGCATGAATATGGATGTCTTCCAGTCAACTGGCCATGTGGCTGCCTCCCAAATTTCTTGTCACTGACAAATGAGCACCTCCAGTGCTGTATCACCTATTTGTGGAAACATTTCAATTGGTGTTCCATTAATACCTGGAGCCAGTGCCTTCACTGTAGCTCAGGTGGAATCATTGGTTCCTGATCATATGTAACCTCCTGAAATGCTTGAATGTTGACCGATGACTGTATTCCTTCCATGTTTTGATGCTCTGCACATCATTCACTATTTTGCCTGTAGAATCTTTCAGAATTACAACTCAATATTTGATTTTTTTTCTTCAGTTATCTGAGCTGGGGAAATGCTAAGCATGTTTATCCTTTTTGATTTTCTAACACTAGCTCTTTACACATTGCATTATAGTACTTTATTTTGTCCTTTCAGGACACCATTTAGTTCACTACTTTGTCCCTAAGGCTAAAAATCACAAGAATCCAAGTTTTTGAGGCAGCTAGATACAAGTTTAAATTTGCATCCTTGAAGCTCTGGTTACTTGATTTTTTAAATAAAGATAACTTGAAGGGCTGTTGTGAAGGTTAAAAATAATAATATATATAAAACAATTTATTACCATGTCAGAAAACTAATAGGTACTCAGCCAACAATATTTTCTGGAATATTTATTAAATTTTCTCTAGCTTCCTGCAGACAGGTGATCTACAATTCCCAGCCATTTATTAACCATTTTTATTGCAGTATGGCTTTTGGAATTTAAATAATCTCGTCAAATGTTTCAACAAACAAATACATTGCTGGAGATGCTTATCTATGACAAGAAATTTGGAAGAACTGCTTACCCAGCCAACTGGAAGGGATCCATATTCATGCTCATTTCAAAGAAAGGTGATCCAATAGCATGTGGAAATTATAGAACAATATCATTAATATCAAGTAAAATTTTGCTGACAATAATACAAAAATGATTAAAGCATTACATCTATAGAGAACTGCCGAAAATTCAAGCCAGATTCAGATGAGGATGTGTAATGAGGGACATCATTGCTGATGTCAGATGGATCTTGGATGAAAGCCGAAAATACCAGAATGATTGTTACTTAGGTTTTATTGACTATGCAAAGGCATTCGGCTATGCGGATCATAACAAATTGTAGATAATATTGTGATAATATTATAGATAATGTTGCTGTCATTCAAACAGAACAAAGGGATACTAACCAAAAAACAAACCAAACTTACTGTTACCGAGTCAGATCTGACTCATAGCGACTCACTTTCAGTTTCTGAAGCAGTATCACTACAGAAGTAGATTGCCCAACCTTCCTTCCAAGGAGTGGCTGGTGGATTTGAACCAC
>NW_006921753.1:184489-186803 GCF_000298275.1 Orycteropus afer afer
AAAGTAGAGATGACTTGAAGCATTTACTGATGAAGATTAAAGATTACAGTCTACAGTATGAATTACACCTCAACATAAAGGAAATAAAAATCCTCACAACTGGGCCAATAAGGAACATCACAATAAACGGAAAAAAGATTAAAGTTGTCAAAGATTTCATTTTACTTGAATTCATAGTCAACACGCAGAGAAACAACAATCCAGAAGCCATATTGCACTGGGAAATCTTCTGAAAAAGACCTCTTTAAAGAATTAAGTAGCAAAGATGTCACTTTGAAGACTAAGGTGTGCCTAACCCAAGGCATATTTTTTCAATCACCTGACATGCAGGTGAAAGCTGCACAAGGAATATGGAAGATTGAAGAAGGGTTCATGATTTTGAATTGTGTTGACGAAGAATACTGAAAGTAACATGGACTGCCAGGAGAAGGAACTAATCTATCCTGAAGGAAGTGCAGCCAGAATACTCGTTAGAAGTTAGAATGGCTATATTTTGTCTCATGTACTTTGGTCATGTTGTCAGAAGGGAGCAAACTTTGGAGAATGATATCATGCTTGGTAAAGTAGAGGGTCAGCAAAAAAGGGGAAGACCCTCAACGACATGGATTGACACAATTGCTTCAACGATGGCCTCAAGCACAGCAAACACTGTGAGGATGGCTCAGTATTGAGCGTTGTTTCATTCTGTTGTACATGGGCTTGCTGAGTCAGAGCTGAGTTGACAGCACCTCACAACAACAACAAGGATCTGTTTTCTGTCCCTATAGTATTACCTTTAATAGAATGTCTTTTAAATGGAATTATACAGTATGTAGCTTTTAAGTCTGGATTTTTTGTGGAGGTGATTACTAGACATGTGTCCCTTAGGACAAAGTAGACAGGCAGCCAACAAGGGTGCTGTATAACATCTAAATTTTAAAATGTCAAGAATTGAGAACAAAGAAGCTGAAGATACTCAGCCTAAGAAAAAGTCATGATCTCTTGCTTACTTCCCAAACTTGAATCAATGTTCAAATCCAGAATTCACAAGAGATGGCTAAGACCCTGGGAGAAAGGATCATTTACTAACATGACAAGTACTTTCTGTAATGATCCTCCAAGTCCTTCACCCATGGTATCTACAGACATTTACTTGTTTTCCTGTGTCTGTACACTGGGGAAAAAAAAAAAAAAAAAATTGAGAACTATTTAGCACAAGGTCTACACTGACACTGATACCCATGGGGGCATATAGGGGCCAGGAAATAAGTTTAAGAGATCCCACTGGGTTTGCAAAACTACAGAAGTCTTATTACCCCAGTCCTCAAATGTGTAACTGGAATTGATACTCTTGGCAGTTAGAGTTACCCCAAAACCTGGGTCCTTGGAATGTGTGGTAGGAGCTATCAGAATGCAGAAGACAAATTTAAAACTTCTGAAATTACCTCTTATGTCATCCTGGCCAAGATATTAGACCAAAATCATCCCATCCTGGGTGGAGGGTAGATGATGAGATTAGTGCCAACATTAAAGACCTAATGGATGCAGAGGTGGTGGTGGTCTCTATCACAGTTCTAATCTCTATCATATCTGCCAATCTGGTCCCTGCAGAAACCAGATGAACTGTGAAGAATGAGAGTAGATGGCCTCAGAATTAAGTCATAAATTTTACTGCAGCTGCTGCACAGGATTTATCATTCCTTTTGTTACTGTTGTGTACAGATGACTTGATACTGAATCACAGTGAACCTGTAAGACAGGTTAGAACTGTCCTGTAGAGTTGCCTAGGTGATAATCTTTATGGGAGTGGATCACCAGGTCTTTTTTTCCCTGGAGAGGCCGATGGGTTCCAACCATTGACCCTTTCAATTAGCAGCTGAGTTCTCAACCACTTTACCACCAGGACTCCTGTAGGGATACTACCCTACCAGGCTTATTCCCACAAGATGAGGGACCACTTGGTCAGGCAATTTTGGTTCAAGACTGACAATCAGCCCCATCACAACTGTCTTAGAATTACACAGCAGCCGAAGGTTCTTCTTACCCAGCATTCATTCTCTCTCTGCTCAGGGTTTGAGACCTGCATCAGAGTCTGAAAGGATTTTCCACCAGCTAGATCATCATTTTCCTTCACAGGTATTGCCTACACTAAATTTCTTGCATATCTAAGCCGGCCTTGTTATCTGTTTCTCAGAGGACTTGAATTAACACATGCAGTTTATTTTCTATTATTTATAACATATGTAGTTTAAAGTTTTAAGTTCTAGAGTCAAGAATGTCTATTCCAGACAAATACCTGAATACTTCTTTGGAAAGGGATCAGTCAGAAAAAAAA
>NW_006921753.1:210540-215062 GCF_000298275.1 Orycteropus afer afer
GCCGTCATCTGATCTGCTGATTGAGGTTCATCAAACCCCAAGAGTTGGGAGGATCCTCCAGACCTACTCACAGACCTGGGACTCGCCTGTCTGCCAGCCTCCACCACTACTACATGAGATGAACCCTTGGGTGTCTGTGAGTTCTGTGATGTGTTACAGTGAAATACAGAACCCTAAGACTGGGGAAATTACTGGGAGGAGAAGGAGGAGGAGTTAATGTGTGAAATGATGGAGTGGTACGGTAGTTTGGACATTTGGGACATCTTTAACCTCTGCCTCATGGGGACTGGCCTCGTGCTAATCTTTCTAAGAGAAATTGTTCAAGCAGGTGAGATATACTTAAGACCCTAATATTTTGACTCTCATGGACTTGTTTTAGTTTTCTTCAGCTTTTACTTAAACCTTACATGGGAACAATTGGTGGTCTGCTACATAGCCCATGACCTTGTTCTGACTGATGATATTGATCTTCTCCATCATCTCTTTCTATAGATGTAGTTGATTTGATTCCTTTGTATTCCATCTGGTGATGGTTGTACAACATGATGAACATGTATACTCACCATTTATGTTGTTGAAAAAAGGTATTTGCAATGAATAAGTCCTTGGTCTTGCAAAATTCTATCATGGGATCTCTGACATCATTTCTATTTCCAAGGGCATATTTTGCAACTACTGATGCTTCTTTTTTGTTTCTAACTTTTTAATTCCAATCACCAGTAATTATCAATACATTTTGGTTGCATTTTTTGGTCAATATCAGACTGCACAAGTTGGTAAAAATCTTTAATTTCTTCATCTTTCACTTTAATGGTCATTGTATAAATTTGAATAATAGCTGTTTTAACTGGTCTTTCTTGTAGATGTGTGGTTATTATCCTATCACAGACATGTTTTTAGTGTTTTGAGTGTCTTCCAACCTGAAAGGCTCATATTCTGGCACTATATCAGAAAATGTTTCCCTGGTATTTATAAGGTTTTCAGTGACCATTTTTTTTTTTTTCCTCCAAAGTGGACTTAGTCACATCCTTTTTCCTCATCTGTCTTAGTCTGGAAGCTCTGCTGAAGCCTGTCTACTATGGATGGTGCTGCTGGCATTTGAAATACTGTTGGCAAAGCTTCCAGCACCAGAGCAACATGCAAGCCACCACAGTATGACAAACTGACAGATGAGTGGAATATTACTCAGTCATAAAGATAAATTACATCCTGATGAACCTGGAAAACACTATGCTGAGTGAAATAAGTCAGTCCCAAGAGAACAAATATGATATGACTCTATTTAAATGAAATCAGCTAATTTATAGAGAGACCAAAGCTTATCATTGGTTATCAGGGAACAGGAAAGGGGAAGTCTTTGCTGGGTTGCTTGGGGGTTCTGGTTTCTGTTAATGGTGGTGGAATAATTTGGGAATGGATAATGGTGATGGTTATACAACATGATGAACATAATCAATGCCACTGGATTGTATATGTAAAAAATGTTGAATCATGAAATGTTTTGTTATATGTATTTTTACCATAATGAAAGCAATTGGATATTTGAATACTATTGGCTATATATATATATATATATATATTCTCTGTGTGTTCAGATATACAGAAATATATATATATTTCTGGATATCTGAACACACAGAGAATAATTTGATAATATAAAATAATTGTTTTATTTCTAGGATTTCTAGGTATGAAAAAGGTATTTTGGTTATGTGTGATTTGTTTGCTGAGGCATTTGTCTGTGTTCATTTAGAGAGACTCTCTAATGGCATGGAGTCTGGTTGGCTGCAATCTTTATGCAAGCTGCTCACCAGGCCTGGATTTTCTATAGTAACTCTTGGTGGGTTCCAACAAGCAAAGTTTGGGTCATTAAGGCAGACAGTCTGTGTCACCCAGGGACCTTTATAGTTATGTTTGGGGTTGTGGGAAGAGCTTCTTTTAATAAATTTATAAATGAAATGATATAAAATCTGGTATTTACTTCAAAATAACCTATGGGATGGGTGTGGGTGGGGATTTAGATGAAATGAGATTATTTTTTAGTTGATAATGTTTGAAGTTGGATGAGGGATACATGGTAGTTCATGATATTATTATCTACATGTAAACATTTTTTTTTCTTATTTTAAAAAAGCAAGGGGAAAAACATGAAAATAAGTAAGATAATTTTATTGTGATAAAAGCTATGAAGAAAATAAACTGTGGCAATGAGATTGTCCCCCACTTGTAGCTCCCCCAGCTTAAGGCACTGGGACCAGCTCAGACCACCAGGGCATCTCTTCTTTAAATCACCCGGAAAAAGTAGCAGTCAGTTTGGGTCACACACGAGTGGGTAGGTAGGGTTGTCATCCTAGAAGGGAGAAGTCAGAATTTGAACTACTGCCAAACTCCAAAAGCCTTTGGTCAAAACCTGATTTAGCCAGAGCTCCCAAACTTTATATCCATTAAGGTTTATTGAAACACAGATTACTGGGTCCCTCCCTCAGTGATCATATTCAGCAGATCCAGAGTGGGGCTTCTTATTTACATTTCTAGTCATGCTTGCGAGCTCTGGTAGCATAGTGCCTCTCCTCACCCACCAGCCACTCCTCAGAAGGAAGGTTGGGCAATCTACTTCCATAGTGATACTGCCTCGGAAACCCAGGGAGGGGTTGCTATGAGTCGGGTCCAACTCAATGGCACATAACAACAACAACAACAGCCATGCTTGGTAAAGTGGAAGGTCAGCAAAAAAGGGGAAGATGCTCGATGAGATGGATTGACACAGTGGCTGGCACAGTGGCCTTAGGTATGGCAAGGATTGTGAGGCTGGCGCAGGACCAGGCAGTGTACATAGGATCACTATGAGTTGGAGCTGACTCTAGGGCACCTAACAACAACAGCCAATTTTCAGGTAATCTAAAGTTGAGCCTCTGCAGACCACAGTTGGAAGTCATTATACTACCAAACTAAGTGCTCCAGTGTTTCCAAGCCTTAAGAATGACCAAGCAAACCATTTTTGTAGGAGCAGAGAAAGCCCACTGTGAGAGCACTGGATCTGGGCAATCAGTAATGCCACATTGCTTGTGAATGATATTTTCTTCCAGCATTGGAAAGGAAAAAGAAAACCACTGCTGTAGTTTCCGAGACATGGAGACCCCATGCATGATTTACAGACTAGAACTGCTACATAGGGTTTTGTTGGCTATAATTCATATGGAAACAGTTTATTAGGCTTTTCCCCATGGCGTCACTAAGCAGGTTCAAACTATCAGCTTTTAGGTTAGTAGGTAGACAAGCACACAAAAAGTTTGTACCAACTTGGGACTTTGTCTCCAGAATTATGCTCCAGGAATTTCTAAGTGCTTGCCGTTCCTTCCCCTGTATTCATTACTCCATCATTTTCCTTAGTGTTTTAGCTTTCTCTTCCTATTCAGCACAGCCAGACCCTTTCCCTCACTGTTGTTATTGTTATTAGATGCCATTATTGCAGGCTTACCTTTTTTTTTTTTCAAGGTTTTAAAAACCTTTTTTTTTTTTTATTGTTGTTGAAAAGCATATACCAATCCAGCAATTTCTGCAAGCATCATTCAGTGACATTGATTACGTTCTTCAAGTTGTACAACCTTTCTCACTCTCCTTTTCTGAATTGCTTCTTCTCCATTAACATGAACTCATTTGCTTCCTAACCTTTCAAGTTGCTTTTATCAGTTTTATCCCATAAAATTAATTATTTTTAAAATAATATTTTATTGTGTTCTAGGTGAAAGTTTAAAGACCTCTGGTGTTGTAGTGGTTAAGGGATTAGCTGCAAACCAAAAGGTCAGTGGTTCGAACCCAACAGCTACTTTGCAGAAGAAAAATTAAACAATCTGCTTCCATAAAGATTTATAGCTGTGGAAACCCAATGGGGGCCCACTATGAGTTGGAATCAACTTGATGGCATTGAGTTTGGTTTTTTAGAGGTGAAAGTTATACTACAAATTGTTGTTGTTGTTGTTGTTATATGCCGTCGAGTCGGGCCCCAACTCATAGCGACCCCTCCTTGGGTTTGAGCCGAGGAGTGGCTGGTGGGTTTGAACCGCCAGCCTTCTGGTTAGCAGTCAAGTGCCTTAGGCACTATGCTACCAGAGCTCAAATTAGGTTCCCCTTTAATAATTTTTATACAAATTGTTTCCTGCCATCTGTCACAATTTCTATAATGGGCCAGCATTAATTATTTCAATTCTGTTTATTCTGTTTCCATTAATGTATTATTCCTTCCTCTCCTCATCTTCTCATCTTTGCTTTTGGACAAATGTTGACCACTTTGTCTCATGTAGTTAACTGCTTAAGGGTGATCAACCTGGGTGAGAAAACCTACTGCCATCAAGTAGATTCTGACTGAAAGCAACCTTACAGGACAGAGTAAAACTGCTCCATAGAGTTTCCAAGGCTGTAAATCATTACAAAAGCAGGCTGCCTCCTCTTTCTCGGTGGATTTGAACTGCAGAGGTTTTGGTTAGCACCCGAAAGCCTTCGGCACTGCACCACCAGAACTCCT
>NW_006921753.1:215497-217056 GCF_000298275.1 Orycteropus afer afer
GTAGTGATACTGCCTCGGAAACCCAAGGAGGGGTCGCTATGAGTCGGGGCCCACTCGACCGCACGTAACAACAACAATACTGTTCTGGAAATATCTTAACACATTCCATTCAATTGAAACTTGTCACTGAGAGTTGTTACTTGAGTTTTCTTCCAAGTCCCACCCACCATAAAGGAGTAAAAGCAACAACAACAAATTTGTTAGAAGCGATACTAATTACCGAATACCTCAACTATTACCTGGGTAAGACAGAGTATAACATTGATAAAATCATCACAGTCGGATAATGAGGCAGTGGATAGCGGAGGAAAGAGGCTTGGTTGCGCAGTGATTAAAGCACTGGGCTGCTAAGTGAGAGGTCGGTAGTTCCAACCCACCAGCCACTCCAGGGGAGATAGATGAGGCAGTCTGCTTAAGCAAAAAGTACAGCTTTGCAAAGCCTGTGAGGCAAGAGCAGAGGTTCTTCTCTGTCCTGTAAGATCGCTGTCAGTTGGAATCCACTCGCCTACAATGTTTTTTTTTTTTTTTTTTCTTCCCCCTTTGGTGGAAGGAAACCAGAGCTCATCTAGGTAACAGGAAGTCGAAGGAGACATTTGCTTATAAAAGGAGAAAACCTACTAGAAACCTTTCAGGTTAAAAGGAGTAAATATCCTTAACATTGCTGACCTTGCCTTGTGTGTTCCTGGAAATGGCATCCTCAAATTTCGACAGCAGAGAAAAGGTAAATTCAGTTAGATTCTGTTTCCCCGCGGACTTTCCTTTCAAAATCTTTCTACCTCTCTCTTATGTTCCTTTCTAGACAAGAATGTGACTTTACCCTTAAATTTCTTGTTGAAAGAAACTCCCATTTTCCTTGATGGAAACTCTTCGCCTTTCTAAGTGGATTGTTACTTTTCTTTCCCATGATTGTGTCGCTATATACATTTGAGTGAGGAAAAACAAAAGTAAGTTCCTTGCTTCTAGTCCAAAAGGAAAGATTTATTTTACAGCAAAAACAAGGAGTGCAGTAGTTAGGCAAGATAAAAACGGCAAGGCAATTAAGAACTACGGTAAAAAGAAATTGGAAAGGGTAATGTGGATAAGGTCAAAAACTAAAGTGACCAATTGATTTATTTCTTCAGAGGTAAGAAATAATATATTCCCAATGGCCTTGGTTTTGAAAAGAACCAAGTAGGCTTGGGTTGTTCTGGTCAGGAAGAGAAACTAATTGTGAGAAAGTGTAATGGTGTATTAAGGAGAAGTATCACTGTTAGTAAAGGCGCTCTGGTGACGCAGTGCCTAAGGCATATGACTGCTAATCAAAGGTTGGCGTTTCAAACCCACCAGCCGCTCGCAGCAGGAAGACTGGGACATCTACTTCCATAAAGATTTACTGTCTCGGAAACCCAATGGAGATCATTATGTATCGGCATCAACACCATGGCAGTGTTATTTTATTTTATTATGACTGTTAGTAAAGGAGCTCTGGTGGCTTAGTAGATAAGAACTTTGGCTGCTTAACCAGAAGGTCAGTGGTTCAAACCCACCAGCTGTTCCGCAGGAGGAAAATGAGAAAATCT
>NW_006921753.1:224781-227548 GCF_000298275.1 Orycteropus afer afer
TTGCTATTTTTGTTTCATCTCCACCAGATCCTATTAGGCCAGCACAAAGTTACTTTTTCCTCATTTATGGCTCTATCCTCTCACCCCCAGAAGTCCTCTAGATTCCCTTTCACTCAGGGCTGACTTGAATGTAGAGAATGTTGTTCACTACAGGAGGTACCCACCCACAAGTAAGATGAGGGACTTAAATTGGCCTACTCTTTCTCTCTTTCCCAGGCTCTCTGGTGGTGTAGTGGTTAAAGTATTCAGCCTCTAAACAAAAGTTGGCAGTTTGAATCCACCAGCTGCTCTTGCTGGAGAAAGATGAGGCAGTCTGCTTCCATAAAGACTTATAATCCTACAGGGCAATTCTATTTACTCCATCCTATAGAGTCACTGTGACAGAAATGACTTGATGGCAATGAGTTTGAATTTCGTTTTTGTTGTTATTTTTCTTCTCTCTTTTGCAAGCTACACTCTCTATATTAGAAAAGTGTCACTTTTAGTAATCATACAAAGGCACTGTCCAGCCACAAAGCTGTGTGCCTGGGAGACTGCATCATCAAAGATGGCACATTTCTGTTTTTCATTAAAATGTGATATGAGCTAGTAGCATGCCAAAATTCCTCATTCTTTTATGTTTGTTTTCATTTATCAATAATTAAGTGCCTACTGCAATCCAGGAATGTGCCTAATACTGGGAAGATGGCACATATTATGCTGAACACATGTAATCTCTGCCCTTGCTTGGTCTGTCTGGGGAGGTAGAATACCATAAACATTAATTATTTATGGATATTTAAACCCACAAAGACTGTTCTCTTAATTCTAGACACTTGATATCTTACCAGTTACCATATATTCTTGCAAATATTCTATATCCCCGGGTAGATTGGTTTTTATACTTTTTAAATATATTTTTATTATATCAGATACAGAATAGAATGCATAAGACATGTACTTTTTAAGGAATAATTTTAAACACACAATAGTGACAGAACATTTTCTGTGTTCCCAAGCATACCTAGTATACTACCTCTCAATCACAGCTCTTCCCTCTCACCTCCAGATGTACCATTATCCAGATTCTTGTGAAAATAATTGCTTTTTTTTTCCTTTAAAGTTTTATCAGTAATGTATGTTTCTATAAATAATGTAGTTTAGTTTTGCTTTTTCTGAGCTTCATATAAATGGAATAACACTGTTTGTTTGTATGTAGTTTTGTGAAAGAACCCTGGTGGCACAGTGGTTAAGTGCACAGCTGGTAACTGAAAAATTGGTGGTTTGAACCCACCAGGTGCTATGCAGGAAATAGATGTGGCAGTCTGCTTCTGTAAAGATTACAGTCTTGGAAACCCTATGGGGGCAATTTTACTCTATCCTACAGGGTTACTATGAGTCGGAATCTACTCAATGGTAACGAGTTCTATTTATTTATTTATTTTTTGGTTTATTGTTTTGTGACTTACTTTTTCCCTTATTATTATTTGTGAGATTTGTCCACTTGTTGTCTATAGTCCTGGTTCATTTCATTTTCATTGATGTTTAACATTCCATAGTGCCATGTAGTAAATTACATAGTACAGCTTTTCTAGCCATAAGTCTTTGTAAACTCCATGATAGAATTTGCTGTGAGCAACTGAGTAGCTCCTGATTGTTAAAAGTTACCCATCTGGGGTATTTCTGTTCAGAGCAGCATGAAGTAATTTCCTGGGAAGTTCACTCTCTCTCAGGTGTATAGATTTCTGATGTTGGGATTGGTTAGTTTGGTCACTCTGCCAGGCTCAAAAGGAGCCCTCCTAGAGGCAGAAGGAATCTCTCACTCCCAGCTGGGAGACATGAGAGAGAGAGATGTGCACTTCTGGGAGAGAGACACAGAGAGACACACACTGTTGGGAGAGAGACTGAGAGAGACTGTTGGCTGAGAGAGACTTACTGTCTTCCTGAACTTGAATTATAGCCTGCTGCTTCCCTAATAAACCCCATAATCTGTGAGTTCTGTGTGCCCAGTGCAGAAAATTATCTAACCCAGCAGAGAGGTGGGGGTTGCTGCATGAGGAACAATTGGTGTCAGGGTTGGTGAAAGGACTGGAGGGCTGGAGGGAGGTGGCATGTCTGGCCTCTCAGGGATAGGTCTTGGGCTATTAATGGTGATTCTGTCTTCCTCTTGTGGGGTTAGAAGTGGTCAGAAGATGTGGCCTCCTTGTCCCTTTAGCAGCTGGTGTCAGAAGCAGTGGGATTCATTGCAGTGGCTCCAGATTCATAGAAGCATGGGACTTTGTACAAGCAAGAAGGAAAGGGCCTGGGAAGTGAAATTTTGAATTATTAGATGGTTACTTTTGCTGGTGTTACCAATTAAGGGAAGTAATTGATCCAGAGGCCAGGGCTTTTGGTTACAACCAGCCAAAGGCCCAAGGTCGTATACATAGAATGGGAAGATAATCAAGGTGAAGAGATGAACCTGGAGTATTTTACAAAGTATTATTGTGTTTTGGATTACATGTTTATCTGAATGTACTATGGGTATTGAATGTTCTCTTACCTGCTTGTACATTAGAAATGATTATGGGAAGTGGATAACAGCTTTTAAGTCCACCTTCAGCTGATACTTGATTGGATATGTTAAAAGGGGAAGTAGAATTTGTCCAGCAGAAACACAGGCTTTTGTTTCAAGCCCTGTGTGTAAAGTATTAGGGACTTAGGTAGAAAACCTGAGTCCCAACCACAACTATTGAGAGAACAGAAGATCTGCATTTGAAGACAGGATCCACAGGAAAAAAAAAAAAAA
>NW_006921753.1:227648-231131 GCF_000298275.1 Orycteropus afer afer
GTGGAAACCCAGTGGGATTCACTATGAGTCGAAATCGACTTGATGGCTGTGGGTTTGTTTTTGGGTTTTACTGCTGTTAGTGCACTGTCCTAAAGGACTGAATTGACCAACATTTAGGTGTATGATTATGGGCAAGTCACATAACTGCTTTGAGCCCCATTTATCTCCAGAGTGATTGTTGCACAATCAATGTCAGGATATGTTTTTTTAAAAGCGCACAAGAGTAAATGTATGTAAGAATGCTTTGAAAAAGTGGTATACAAATGCAAAATTACTATCCATGTTGAGAGCTTAGAGCAATGAGGACCCATTGAGAAATTTAAATGGGTTGGGGGAGGGGCATGGCAGCATGAGATCAATTTACTATTCTTGCAAGAGTATTACAATAGGGCTGGAATGCTGGAATGGAGTTTATTCACTTTAAGTTTGACTAAAAAAGTTTAGAAACTGAAACTAGCATGTGTTATTCTCTGGCATTGGTCATTTAATGTCTGAGTCCCAGTTTCAGCATTTGTCAAATAGGAAAGCTAGTACATTTCCACAATTATACTGTGAGAATCAAATAGAAATACAGAAAGTGCCTAGCACAGTGCCTGTATACTGTAAAACAAAACAAAAACCTATTACTGCCTAAGAGATTCTGACTTGTGGCAATCATATATGTTACATAGTGGAACTGCTCCATAGAATTTTCTTGACAGAACCCCAGAGCTTTCTTCTGTTGTGTGTTGTTGTTATGTGCCGTCGAGTCAGACCCGACTCATGGTGACCCCTCCTTGGGTTTCCAAGAGGATATCACTATGGAAGTAGATTGCGTAACCTTCCTTCCGAGGAGTGGCCTGTGGGTTTGAACCACCAGCCTTCTGGTTAGCAGTCAAGTGCCTTAGGCACTATGCTACCAGAGCTCTGTGGTGTGGCTGGGTTCAAATTGCCAACCTTTAGAACAATTAAAAAAAATAAAACTGCTGCCATGAGTCAATTCCGACTCATAGTGACCTCCATTGGGTTTCCAAGGCTGTAAATCTTTATGGAAGTAGATTGTCTCATCTTCCTCCCATGGAGCACCTGGTGGGTTCGAACCACTTACCTTCTGGTTAGCAGCCAAATGCCTTACCCACTATGCCACCAGAGCTCTTGTCTTTAAGACAGCGAAAAACCAAAAACAACAAAACCCACTGCACTTGAGTCGATTCCAACTCAAGTGACCCCCAGTGGATTTCCGAGGCAGTAAATCTTTATGGAAGTAGATTGCCCAATCTTGCTTCTGTGGAGTGGTTGGTGGGTTTGAATCACCAACTTCAGGTTAGCAGTCAGATGTCTTAGGACAGTAGTGGAGTGCAAACCCATTTGTGTCACACAGGTACCTCCTGTAAACCATAATGACCCAGTAATTGCTGGTTCCTTCCTTCTTTCCTGCTTCCCCACTTTCTCTTTCATTTATTAGATCATTAAAACAATACTGACTGACCAATCTGTCCCAAGTGCTATATTAGTTTCTGTCACTGCAAAGGAGAGTAAAACAGATACATTCCCTTCTCTCAGGTCTTGGGCTAGGTGGCAAGCCATTGAAGAATTTTAAACAACAAGGAGATCAAACAGTGCAGAAAGAAAAGAGTTAGAATGGATTTTGGGTTAAGAGAATGTTATTGCATCTTCCAGTGAGAGTTGATAACATGACTCTGTATGCTGTGACAGAAGATGGAAAAGAGTGAACATATTCAACATAGATTTAGGAGATTAGCATACTTGGTTTTCAGTAGATGGATAGGAAGCCAAGAGGGGAATAACTCAATTGCTGGATCTAAGCAAAAGGATTTCCTTCTATTTCTCTTTTCTTATCACCCACTTGTAAATTTGCTTTTGCCCATATTCTCTTTGGTCCTTTATCTTAATAAAGGATCTGTTGATCAAATCAGAAGTCCCTTAGTGGTGCGCTGAGCTGCTGCTAACTGTAAGGTGGGAAGTTTGAGTCCACCTAAAGTTGCTTCAGAAGAGAAGTCTGGTGATCTACTGAAAAATCAGCCATTGAAAACTCTGTGGAGCACAGTTCTCTGACATGTGAGCACCATAAGTCAGATGTGACAGGACAGCAACTGATGGTAGTGGACCTAAATCAAACCTAAGGAACATCAATAACTCTTTTTTCAATCAGTGTATTTCACTTTCCTATTTATTAGTTGGGAGCTCTGGTGGCACAGTGCCTAAGGCACTTGACTGCTAACCGGGAGGCTGGTGGTTCAAACCCACCAGCCATGCCTCAGAAGGAAGGCTGGGCAATCTACTTCTGTAGTGATACCGCCTTGGAAACCCAAGGAGGGGGTCTCTATGAGCCGGATCCAACTCAAAGACAGTGAGTTTGTTTTGCTTATTCATTTATTAGTTGCACCTTGTAAGTAAGTATTTAGTTGTGTGACATCAAATGAGAATCAGTGACTGACCCTTATCTTTCCAGATTGCCTTTGATTCGGATTTAGATGAGGACAGTTTGATTATCACATTGGTTCCAGTAAAAGAGGAACCAAACCAAGAACACCAAATACAGCCAAGTGCTTCTTCAATGGCAGAGGTCAAACAGAAGAGGCCTCGGAGAAACAATAAAGGTACAAAGACAGGGATTGCTTTGTTTCCTACCCCTATATCTATATATCTATCACTAGGAGCTCTGGTAGCATAGTGCCTAAGGCACTTGACTACTAACCAGAAGGCTGGCGGTTCAAACCCACAAGCCACTCCTCAGAAGGAAGATGGGGCAAGACTCGGAAACCCAAGGAGGGGTCACTATGACTCTATGGCACATAACAATAACAACATATCTATCATTATAAATCACCCAGCTTAAATCTAACCTTCTGCATGGTTACCTGCCATATGATATTTCTCAAACTCCCATACTTCTCACTGCCAAACATCATGCTACCTTGCCTTTAAGACACAAAATTGGCATATGGAGAGCTTTAGTAGCTTTTAGTAGAGCTTGAGCATATCAGGCAGCTAAATATGAATTCAAATTCTCAATCCAAGAAGCTCCATCTCCTGTTCTACAAAAATGACATAAATACATACTCATCTGGCTTCTTTTGGAGAGTCAACAAAATAATTTTGAGAACCATCTAGTGTTTGCTTTGGCAATTAATTACTAATCAAGTATCTAGTAGCCCTTAACATGACCTTTTGTATCTGTTCTCAGTGCTTAGTATAAGAGCATAGCATAAGTATTTTATTTTCTGGGGAAATATTCAGGAACTCAACATGAAGTCAATAGTGAACAGTCAGAGCTAAGCAGAATGAGGAGCTGTAGAGAAAAATGAGTAGGCTGGTAATGTTGGTTATGAGTAGAGTTGGGGCCATTCTTTAATTTCCATGTTGTTGTTGTTGTGTGCCGTCGAGTCGGCCCCGACTCATAGCAACCCCTCCTTGGGTTTCCGAGGCAGTATCACTACGGAAGTAGGATTGCCCAACCTTCCTTCTGAGGAGTGGCTGGTG
>NW_006921753.1:237306-243525 GCF_000298275.1 Orycteropus afer afer
TTCATCAATGCAGTAAGGTCATGGTCCATGAGAAAATCCCCTTCCAGGACTGAAAGTTAAAGGAAGCCAGTCAGTAGTAGGTTTGTATTCTGTTCACTTGTGACCACCTGGGTCCAGTTGAGTGGAAATGAGGGATATGCAGCAAAGAAGAAACAGGCTGAGTTTGGTATTCTTTGACCTAGGCCACGGAGGCTGGGAATGAGAGGAAGGGCTGGCTGGTCTGAAATGCAAGGAGTTGTGAGCCTACAGGCATTGAAATAGTCTCTGTGGACTGAGGATATAAGAGAAGGTGCTGGCTGGTTTGAAGTGAAGGGAAGAGTGTGACTCCCAAACTTGGCAGCTGGTACCCATGACGTAGCTGGGATGGCTAGGGCTGAGCTGACCAGAACCTGACCAAATGAAGAGAAAGATGTTTGGCAATGAGCTAGTGTTAAGTTGCTGCAATTTGATGGCTTGTGCTAGGCTGGTCTTTGCTTGTTTATGGATGCAGATGCCCAAAGTTGCCAAGCAGAACAGAAGATTCTTCAGTGAGAAAAGAACATGCATGTCTCCTCAGAGTACTGGTTTGATAGGGATGGGCAAATTAAAAATTGGCTATCTAAAATGGGGGAAGATAAAGGCATAAAGTGGCTGGCTTACACACTTTCATGGGTGTGGTTATTCTTAAACTGATGGTGAAGAGGATGTTAATTTTTAAAGTATAAAAGGGATAATGGCTAGAAAAGCCAGGTAGTGGCCTGTGGTGTAGTAAATTACACAGTGTGGCTTTTCTAGCCATAAGTCTTTGTAAACTCCATGGTGGAATTTGCTGTGAGCAACTGAGTAACTCCTGATTGTTAAAGTTATCCACCTGGGGTATTTCTGTTTGGAGCAGCATGAAGTACTTTTCTGGGAAGTTCACTCCTTCTCAGGTGTATAGAATTCTGATGTTGGGCTTGGTTAATTTGGTTACTCTGCCAGGCTAAAAGGAGCCCTCCTAGAGGCAGAAGGAGTTTCTCACTCCCAGCTGGGAGACACAAGAGACACGCATTACTGAGAGAGAGGTATGAGAGACACACTGCTGGGAGACAGATGCAAGAGACACACACTGCCAGGAGAGACACACAAGAGATGCATTGCTGGGAGAGAGACACCAAGAGACATGCACTGCTGGGAGAGAGACTGAGAGACTGTCGGCTGAGAGATGGTGAGCTGAGAGACACTTAGCATCTTCCTGAATTTAAATTGTAGCCTGTTGCTTCTCTAATAAACCTCATAATTCATGAGCTCTGTGTGGCCACTGCAGCAAATTATTGAGCCCAGCAAAGAGGTGGTGGGTGCTGTAGGAGGAATGGTTGGTGTCAGAGTTGGTGAAAGGGCTAGAGGGATGCAGCATGTCTGGCCTCGCAGGGATAAGTCTTGGGCTACTGATGGTGATTCTGTCTTTGTCTTGTGGGGTTAGAGGAGGTCAGGAGAGGCAGCCTCCTTGCCCCTTTAGCACATAGGATGACTATACCCAATTTATTTGTCTATTTAAGCTGCTATAAACATCCTTGTGTATATCTTTGTGTACATACATGCACAAATTCCTTACACTTTTTAAGAAAGCCTTTTCTTTCTTGTTTTCTATAGTTAAGGCCAGTATGTGTAGTAGTTAGGGAAATGAATTGTGAATAAGAGTGCTTTAATGCATATCTTAGCTCTGGGGAAGTTATTATATTGAACACTAAATTTCACTTTCATCTGTAGATAATAAGAGCAAAGAAAAGGTATATATTAATAGTGTTCTTAAGAATAAATACATTTATGATAGTTAAGGTTATGTGTCAACTTGGCTGGGCCTGGATTTGAGTGGTTGGGCAGCTGGTTGTAGTTCTTCCCCATGATGAAACTAGCAATAAACTCCATGGTGGAACCTGCCATGAGTAGCTGAGTAGCTGCTTTAGGGATGTGGTCTGCTTCCAGTATATAAGCAGAAGCTTTGGGAATGTCTGCAGCTTTTTGGCACATTTGGACCCTGCATGTAGCCGAGTCTTCATATGGCATCGTGCCATGTTTCCTACTGATCTTGGACTGTCTCTCAACTTGAACTAGTGGCCTGCCATGTTGTTTGGTAATATCAGGACTGTGCCATTTTATTTGTCTTCCTTGGGCTTGTTAGCCTCAGCATCAGCAGCTGCCTGAACAGAGAGACATCTCTAGCTCCAGTGGGCCAGGAGCAAGAGGCAGAGCTAAAGACCAAGGTCAAAGGCCTTTCACTCAGCCCCTAGAGCTTGGCACTTTGAACTCAGACTAGCCTCTAAAACTGTAAGAGGATAAACTCCTGTTTGTTAAAGCCATCCATCTGTGATATTTCTGTTAGAGTGGCATGAAGTAACCAAAACAACATTATTAAATGCAAGTTATGTACCAAAATCCAGAGCACAAAGCAAGAATTCTAAAAAATTAACTGTTGTCTTCCCTCATGCTATATAATAATGACATTACCGTGGCTTTTAGTCTACATTTTCATGTTTCTCATTTAATTGATTTGTTAGCTTAATATAAAAGCAAAATAAACAGTTATTGACTGAGAGGTTGGATTGGGGGCACTATTCCTTAATCTGTTAGTTATGTTTACTTCTCTTTCTTTCTGCAGGTGGCAGATGGTGTGTAGTCCATGGCAGAATTCTCCCTGCAGAAACAGAGGGTTGGGTTCGCCTGCAGTTCCATGCAGGTCAAGTCTGGGTGCCAGACACTCCCAAGAGCATGATCTCTCTCTTTCTGTTACCGGCTTGCATTTTCCCATCCCCAGACCTAGAAGATAATATGTTGTGTCCTGAATGTGCTAAGAGGTAACCCTGAAATGTCTTTCTAAGCATAACACATAGAAAAATAGATGTCCAGGTGGGTATCTGACATACATAAATAATTTAGTAAAGAAATACATTTAGTAAAGGAATTTAGTAAGGGAAACATGCCCTTCTTAAATTAGCCATGTAGATGAGACAAGAAATAGGAAGTGAAAAGATCTTGGTAGAGGATTGAAACTCAGACATACTTATGGTTAGTCTCAGGGTGTTATAAACAGTTCATGTCCAGTGCTTGACTGTTAACCAGAAGGTTGAGAAGTTTGAGTCTACCCAGAGGCACTTCAAAAGAAAGACCTAATGTTCTACTTCAAATAATTAGTCATTGAAAAACCCTACTGGAGGACAGTTCTACTCTGACACACATGAGTCCACCATGAAACAGAATCGACTCAGCAACCATTGGTACTGGTATATATGTGGTTACTTCTTAGCAGTCTTAAAGAATCTTAACATATTAGGACCTTAGCTCTACCTCAATTTTAGAGAAACCTGTTTTAGTTTCTTAGTGCTCCTGTAAAAGAAGTCCTAAAAGTGGGTGATGTTAACAAACAGAAATGCATTCTCATAGTTTGTTGTTGTTGTTTTTAGGTGCCGTTAAGTTGGCTCCAACTTATAAAGACCCTATAGGTACAACAGAACGAAACACTGCCTGTTCTTGAACCATCCTCACAATCTTAGCTGTGCTTGAGTCCATTGTTGCAACCACTAAGTTAATCGATCTCATTGTGGGTCTTCCTCTTTTTTGCTAACCAGGCATGATCTCCTTCTCTAGGGACTGGTTCATTCTGACATGATCAAAACATGTGAGACAAAGTCTGGCCATTCTCACTTCTAAGGAGCAATCTGGCTGAACATCTTCCAGGACAGATTCATTGGTTCTTCTGGCAGTCTGTGGTATTTTCAGTATTCTTTGCCAACATAATAATTCAATCATTCTTCTTCAGTCTTCCTTATTCATTGTCCAGCTTTCACATGAGACTATTGAAAATACCATGGCTTGGTTAGGTGTACCCTAGTCTTCAAAGTGACATCTTTGCTCTTTTATCACTTTAAAGAGGTCTTTTGCAGCACATCTGCCCAGTTCAATATGTCTTCTGATTTCTTGATGGCTGTTTGCATGAGTGTTGATTGTGGATCCAAGTAAAATGAATTCTCTGACAACTTCAGTCTTTTCTCCATTTATCATGATGCCACTTATTGGTCCAGTTATGAGCATTTTAATTTTTGTTGAGGTCTGATCCATAGTGAAGGCTGTAGTTTTTTATATTTGTCAGTAAATGCTTCAAGTCATCTTTGTTTTCAGAAAGCTAGATTGTGATCTGGATATTGCAGGTTGTTAATGTTGCTCCAGTCTTGATGTGGCATCTTCTCCATGTTGCCCAGCTTCCTAGATTATTTGCTTAGCCTACAGATTGAATAAGTGTGGTGAAAGGTTACAACCCTGACACATTCCTTTCCTAATTTCAAACTGCACAGCATCCCTTGTTCTGTTCAAATGACTGCCTCTTGGTCTATGTATAGGTTCCTCACGAGCACAATTACGTGTTCTGGAATTCACATTCTTCATAATGTTATCCATAATTTGCTATGATGCACAAAGTTGAAGCCTTTACAAAAGCTGTAAAACACAGGTGATCATCTTTCTAGTATTCTTTGCTTTCAGCCAACATCTATCTGATGGCTCATGGTTTAGGAGGCCAGAAGTCCGAATTCAGGGCAATGGCGCTAGGGGAAAGCTCCTTCTGTCTGCTCTGGGGAAAAATCCTTGTTTCAGCTTCTTTAGTCTAGCATTCCCTGGAGATTACTTTACCCTATTTGTGCTTGCTCACTGTGTTTACTTTGTTCTTTTTACATCTTAAAAGTTATGAGGTTTAAGACACACCTTGCACTGAGTTGGCCTCATTATCATAACAAGGAAAACCCTATTCCCACATGGGATTTCATTCACAGGCATAAGGATTAATATTCCAATATATATTTTGGGAGGATGCAGTTCAATCCATAACACCTATGTTAAAGGGAAAGAAAAAAGCTAAACAAACAAAAACCATATTAAAAATTCTTACTATATGTCAGATACCCACCTGGGGATACAAAGATTAGTAAGATAAAATCTGCGCAACATGCCTAAATGGAAATAAGTAAGAGATGCTATGAAAACATATGTCAAGCACCTATATTGGAGTAGCTTAGGGAAAATTTAGAGGAGATTACATGAACTAAAGAAGAGTTTACGAGTTGGAAAAGTAATCATTTTTGTATATCAGTAGTGGGAACAGCCCATGCATGTGGAAATGAAAGGTTTACCATATTTAGAAACCGCAGATAGGTCAGTATGATTGATGCTTATATTGAGAAATAAGTTTCAGGAGAAGAGAAGCAGATCATGAAGGGTTTTATACCTATGGCAAAGGTCTCAGATATTATCCTGTAGGTCATTATTTTTCTGTCACTTTTGGGACACTTTTTGAGAATATAATGATAACCATGTACTCTCTTCTCAGAAAAGTATACACTGGGCATAAATACTTACACTGTGTTGGATTTCATATAAACTATGAGTCCTTGGGTAGTGAAAACAGTTAAGTGCTCAACTGCTAGCTGAAATGTTGGCAGTCAAACCTATCCAGAGGTGCATTGAAGACACAGGCCTGGCAATCTACTTCCAAAAGGTCACAGTCTTGAAAACCTTATGGAGCAGTTCTACTCTGCACAAAATGGGGTTACCATGAATCCACATTGATTGGATGGCAACTGACAACAACAACAACACAGAACTCCTATTGTCCATTCACGAGTACTAAATTCAGCTTAGGTGAGGAAGTTGGCTGGAAAGTGTGAGAAAGACATGGAGGTAGAGTATTAAAGTTTTATTGTAGAAAGTAAACTGAAATTTTGCAACAGACCAGATTAGGGAGTAGATGAGAGATTATTATAATTCAGGAAAGATAACAAAAAATTTAAAGAGGAATGGAATAAATTCAAGAGATGAGGGAGTAAAGGAAGCATAATACTGTCTTAGAAGGTAGAAGAGGGGAAGAATATGTGATACTTGGTACATACTCAGACATAGATCATGAGGTCTGAGAAAAGTATATTGTTATGTTATTGTTAACAACAATACTTTTAGATTAGAGATAAACAACTTTTGGGAATCATTACCATATAAACTGAGTAAGAAAAAAGGCTGTGGACAGAACTCTAAATTGAATCAGAAGAGGTGGGCAATGGAGACAGCAAAAGTATAGTTAGATGTGAGCTTCTATTAAGGGTGATGGAAAAATCTGGAAACATAACTGTGATTGTTGAACAACATGATAATCATTATTAATGTCATTGAACTGTACATGTAAAAAGTATTGAAATGGTAAATATATATATATATATA
>NW_006921753.1:243625-249265 GCF_000298275.1 Orycteropus afer afer
ACGGAAGTAGGATTGCCCAACCTTCCTTCTGAGGAGTGGCTGGTGGGTTTGAACCGCCAGCCTTCTGGTTAGCAGTCAAGTGCTTTAGCTACCAGAGCTCTTTTAATTTCCATAGCAGCTGTAATTTTCAATTTTTTTTCCAAAAATCAGACACTGTGAAGGAATAATCCAATACAGTGTTCTACTCCCTTGGGAGTTGGGAGCTACAGAAAACATCAAACTGTGTGTAGTATAAAGAATTTGAGATTTAGAATCTCAAGAAATAAGTTTGAGTCTCAGTTCTCCCATTTTAATGATTGTGTGATCTTGGGCAAGTCCTTTATTTCCTGTTTTCTAATTTGTGAAATAAGAAAACAAAAAGTATTGTGTGTACAAATTGGTCTGTGAGAAATAAGTGAAAAAAATCTTTGTAAAATAAAAAGAATCTTACAAATATTATGACTACTTCGGTTTCATTATTTTCTTAGGTCATCTTCCTCAAATGAATGGACAATTGCAAGCTAGCCCAAAACCTAGACCTAAAATTCCAGTACTTCCTATGCCGACCATTTTGCCTCCAGTTAATGAGGTACATCGGGACACTTTGCGGAACTGGTGCCAGCAAGTAAATTTGAGTACTGATGGCCAGGTAAGTATTGGTGGGACTCTGTTGCTTAGACATGTTTAGGAACCTTTATTAACTTTTAACTTTTATTTATCTCTTAATTTCCTTAGAAAGTAGATGTTTATCTGAGGCTCCAGAAACATGCTTACCCTGACCAAAAACAGGTGAGTGAGGGATGTGGTGATGGTTGCGATCATGGGTTGTTCTCCCATTTTCTCCATGTTTATTGCTCCTTTAGCCTCTCTAGGAAAGAAAGATGAGGCAGTTTGCTTCCTTAAAGATTTACAGCCTTTAAATAAATAAATAAATGATTTACAGCCTTGGAAACCCAGTGGGGGTCTCCTGTGAGTCAGCATGGACTCAATGGCAATCAATGGTTTTGGAGTTTGCGGGCAGGTTTCCTCAATAGTTTTTACATTTGGGGTTGGATCTTTTTTTTCTTGTGGGTATTGCTGTCCTATGTGTTGTAGGATGTTTAGCAGTTGCTCTGGCCTCTACCCACAAAATGTCAGTAGCACATCCCCCATTCAGTTTTGACAGCTAAACATTTCTTCAAAAATTGCCAAATGTTCCCTGAAAGGCAAAGTCAACTGATACACTCTTCTAAGGGTGAGATGCCCTGGTGGCACAATGGGTAAAGCACTCAGTTGCCAACCTACAGGTCAGAGTTTGAACCTACCAGGTGCTACACGAGAGAAAAAAGGGGCAGTCTTTTCCATAAAGATATATAGCCATGGAAACTATGGGGCAGTTCTACTCTGTCTTAAAGGGTCACTGCAAGCTGGAATGAACTCAAAGGCAATGGATTTCATTTGTTGTTGTTCCTCTAAGGGAACTAATATGTCTAAACCTTTCCAACACTGATAACATGTTTGGTCCAGTATAAAGATTCATAAAATTGACACAGAAGTTCTTACAGCAATAGATCTTCACTGAAAACTCACCATGAATTTCATTTGCAGGATATTCCAAATACACCCAAAGAGGCCAAACTGCAGTCATGCTTGAAGAAACGGAAGACAAAGAAAGCAAAGCTTCAGGAAAGTTCTAAGACAACGGAGACAGAGGAAGTAACGAACATAGTTGAAGTGATCTCTTCAGCTCAGGAGGCCATGCTGGCATCCTGGGCAAGAATTTCTTCAAGAGCTCTTCAGCCTAAGGCTGTGAATTCATATCACATTCCTGCTTCACCCGAGAACTTTTTGCTACAGGGCTCTGGTAAGATCAACCTTAAAGGGTGAATACCTTTCTAGAAGGGAAAACAAGGTTAACTTTTATTGGTTCCAGATGGAAAAATGATAAAAGGAAAGGGTTAATTAATATGTGGATATGTGAATCTGTAGGTTGGAGATGGGGTTCACATAGGGCCTATCTCTTTGCCTTGATTGATAGATAGATAAGTTTTACCCAATTGGATCTCTAAGCCTAGTGACTGAGGAGTGACCCTTTCTTATCGTAAAGCAGAATTCCAAGGTAGAAGGAAAGCATAATCTAGATCAGCCACAGTCTGAGGTCATCCCACTTTTTTCTCCTCTCCTCAAAACATTCATAATTCATTGTCTTTGTGTTGATTCCAACTAATAGTGACCCTATAAGAAAGAGTAGGAGCTCTGGTGTCGTAGTGCCTAAGGCATTTGACTGCTAACCAGAGGCTGATGGTTCAAACCCACCAGCCATGCCTTGGAATGAAAACTGGGCAATCTACTTCTGTAGAGACACTGCCTTGGAAACACAAGGAGGGGTCGCTATGAGTCACAATCAACTTGATGGCAGTGAGTTTGGTTTGGTTTTTTATAAGACAGAGTGAAAGAACCCCCTTAGGGTTTATAGGCTAGAAATCATTACAGAAGCAGACTGCCTCATCTTTTCTCCTACAAGTGGCTGATAGGTTTGAACCACCAACCTTTCAGTTAGAAGCCAAACACTTAGCCACTGTGCCACCTGGGCTCCAAGGTATCCATAGTACAGTGATACCAGTACAGGCAAGCCTCAACAATACTGCAGATTTGTTTTCAGACTACAGCAATAAAAAATATTGCAATAAAGTGAGTCATACAAATTTTTTGGTTTCCTAATGCCTATAAAAAGGAGCTCTGGTGGCACAGTGCCTAAGGCATTTGGCTGCTAACCAGAAAGCTGGCAGTTCAAATCCACCAGCCACTCCAAGGAAAGAAGACTGGGCAATATAAATATACTTCCATAAAGATTTACCACCTTGGAAAACCAAATGGGGTTGCTGTGAATCAGAATCAACTCAATGGCAGTGAGTTGTTTCTTTTTTTTTGAGGGCATATAGAAGTTTGTTTATACCATACTGTACTCTGCTATGTATGCAACACCATTATGAAAAATTTGAAATATTGTGAGAATTACCATATGGCACAGAGACATGAAGTGACCACATGCTGTTGATAGCCTCGCTTGACACCAGGTTGCCACAACCCTTCAGTTTGTACAAAACTCAGTATCTGTGAGGTATAATCAAGTAACGTTCAATAAAACAAGGTATGTTTGTATAGGTGTTGAACAGCTTTAGTTCAAATCCTTGCTTTACCATTTCCTAGGTATATGATGTTGGCAAGTTACTTAGCTCATGAGCCTTGATGTCCTAGTCTGTAAAAATGAAGATTATAACTGTCTTATTTCATATTTCTGGAATACCAGAAAAATGTTTACCTGTGTTTTATTGACTATGTAAAGGCATTCAACTGTGTGGATCATAACATATTATGGATAACATTGCAAAAAAAATAGGAATTCCAGAATGCTTAATTGTTCTCATGAGGAACCTGTACATAGACCCAAAGAATGGCCAAATTGTCTTCCATACTTTGCTCATGTAGTCAGAAGGGACCAGTACCTGGAGTAAGATATCATGCTTTGTAAAGTAGAAGGTCAGCAAAAAAGAGGGAGACTCAATGAGATGGATTGAAACAATGGATGTGACAATGGGCTCAAGGATAGCAATGATTGTGAGAAGCGTGCAGTACTGGGCAGTGTTTCTATTATACATGGGGTCACTACGAGTTGACGTTAACTTGACAGCACCTAATAACATTTCATATAGAGATTGTGAGGTTTATATGAGGCAGAACTTGCTACATAGTAAGCAAATAATAATTAAAAGATCTAGGGTCCCTGTCTTATAGACCATTTTAAGAATAATTTCATCCTACTCTTCACCATCAACTCCTGTTCAAACTTATTGCTATTTTTGTTTCATCTCCACCAGATCCTATTAGGCCAGCACAAAGTTACTTTTTCCTCATTTATGGCTCTATCCTCTCACCCCCAGAAGTCCTCTAGATTCCCTTTCACTCAGGGCTGACTTGAATGTAGAGAATGTTGTTCACTACAGGAGGTACCCACCCACAAGTACGATGAGGGACTTAAATTGGCCTACTCTTTCTCTCTTTCCCAGGCTCTCTGGTGGTGTAGTGGTTAAAGTATTCAGCCTCTAAACAAAAGTCGGCAGTTTGAATCCACCAGCTGCTCTTGCTGGAGAAAGATGAGGCAGTCTGCTTCCATAAAGACTTATAATCCTACAGGGCAATTCTATTTACTCCATCCTATAGAGTCACTGTGACAGAAATGACTTGATGGCAATGAGTTTGAATTTCGTTTTTGTTGTTATTTTTCTTCTCTCTTTTGCAAGCTACACTCTCTATATTAGAAAAGTGTCACTTTTAGTAATCATACAAAGGCACTGTCCAGCCACAAAGCTGTGTGCCTGGGAGACTGCATCATCAAAGATGGCACATTTCTGTTTTTCATTAAAATGTGATATGAGCTAGTAGCATGCCAAAATTCCTCATTCTTTTATGTTTGTTTTCATTTATCAATAATTAAGTGCCTACTGCAATCCAGGAATGTGCCTAATACTGGGAAGATGGCACATATTATGCTGAACACATGTAATCTCTGCCCTTGCTTGGTCTGTCTGGGGAGGTAGAATACCATAAACATTAATTATTTATGGATATTTAAACCCACAAAGACTGTTCTCTTAATTCTAGACACTTGATATCTTACCAGTTACCATATATTCTTGCAAATATTCTATATCCCCGGGTAGATTGGTTTTTATACTTTTTAAATATATTTTTATTATATCAGATACAGAATAGAATGCATAAGACATGTACTTTTTAAGGAATAATTTTAAACACACAATAGTGACAGAACATTTTCTGTGTTCCCAAGCATACCTAGTATACTACCTCTCAATCACAGCTCTTCCCTCTCACCTCCAGATGTACCATTATCCAGATTCTTGTGAAAATAATTGCTTTTTTTTTCCTTTAAAGTTTTATCAGTAATGTATGTTTCTATAAATAATGTAGTTTAGTTTTGCTTTTTCTGAGCTTCATATAAATGGAATAACACTGTTTGTTTGTATGTAGTTTTGTGAAAGAACCCTGGTGGCACAGTGGTTAAGTGCACAGCTGGTAACTGAAAAATTGGTGGTTTGAACCCACCAGGTGCTATGCAGGAAATAGATGTGGCAGTCTGCTTCTGTAAAGATTACAGTCTTGGAAACCCTATGGGGGCAATTTTACTCTATCCTACAGGGTTACTATGAGTCGGAATCTACTCAATGGTAACGAGTTCTATTTATTTATTTATTTTTTGGTTTATTGTTTTGTGACTTACTTTTTCCCTTATTATTATTTGTGAGATTTGTCCACTTGTTGTCTATAGTCCTGGTTCATTTCATTTTCATTGATGTTTAACATTCCATAGTGCCATGTAGTAAATTACATAGTACAGCTTTTCTAGCCATAAGTCTTTGTAAACTCCATGATAGAATTTGCTGTGAGCAACTGAGTAGCTCCTGATTGTTAAAAGTTACCCATCTGGGGTATTTCTGTTCAGAGCAGCATGAAGTAATTTCCTGGGAAGTTCACTCTCTCTCAGGTGTATAGATTTCTGATGTTGGGATTGGTTAGTTTGGTCACTCTGCCAGGCTCAAAAGGAGCCCTCCTAGAGGCAGAAGGAATCTCTCACTCCCAGCTGGGAGACATGAGAGAGAGAGA
>NW_006921753.1:249365-254123 GCF_000298275.1 Orycteropus afer afer
ATGTATAAAACAAACTCATCAGCCACTCCTCGGAAGGAAGGTTGGGCATTCCTACTTCCGTAGTGATACTGCCTCGGGAACCCAAGGAGGGGTTGCTATGAGTCGGTGCTGACTCGATGGCAAATAACAACAACAACAACAACAAAACAAACTCATTGCCGTGGAGTTGATTCAACTCATAGTGATGCCTCCTTGGGTTTCCGAGGTGGTATCTCTACAGAAGAAGATTGCCCAATCTTCCTTCTGAGAAGTGGCTGGGTTTTATATATATATATAATGTATATATTTAGGAGCTCTGGTAGTATAATGCCTAAGGCATTTGCTAACCAGAGGCTGGCGGTTTAACCCACCAGCCACTCCTTGGAAGGAAGATGGGGCAATCTACTTCCGTAGTGATACCCTCAGAAACCCAAGGAGGGGTTGCTGTGAGTCAGATCCAACTCAACAGCAGTGAGTCTATATATGTATATTTACTATAATAATAAGAGGTTGGGAGGTAAATGATTAATATACTGTTGGGGTTTCGCAATATAGGAAGGCACTGGTGAGCTTTTTGAGCATAGCTAGAGAGGGTTAGTAGAACAGATATGTGATTGGTATAGATAGGAGTAGAACATGTGAAGAACTAAGAAGAGAGCAGACATATCAGTAATCTCTATAAGGGTATTACAGTTATATGAGGCAGTGATGTTAAGGAAAGTTTTTTTTCTTTCTTTCCTTCCTCACTTCCTTCCTCACTCCCTTCTTACTTCCTTTTCTTCTTTCCTTCCTTCTTTATTTCATCCTATTTTTTGCTATTTCATAGGAAAATAATAACCATGTCTGAATGGGAGGTGGAAATATGGGGAAGGAAATATGGGGAGTGTACAAAGAATTAGAAAGTAGGTCTGATTGCATTATGCAGAATTCGAGTCAGAATAAGTGGCCAAACTTTTCCTTCATTTATTGCATGAAACCTCTTTACCAACCATCCTTAGGTGGTAGAGGAAATTACTCAAGAATCCAAAAGTGGATTCCTTCTTTTTATTGGTCATTTTCAAGGCATTGGTAGGGAAGGGTCTCTTTTATTCCAGCAATTTTCAAAATTGTTTTCTAACTTGTCTTTTAGGAATAAGAAGATGATGAAAAGATTAATTATGTCGGGGAAGGCAAAGTAGCCTGATGTGAACACACAAAAAAATCCCTCTTTTTGGATAGTCAATGTCTTAACTAATCAACAAATGATAGAGAACCCATATCTCAATTGATTTGCATCCCAATGATTGCTGTGCTCTGAGTTACTCGTCTTCATTGTTATCTGTTGCCTTGACTACAGGCAATAATACCTGAATTTAGGTTGATCTTGGCCAAAAAGGACTACTCTGGCTGCATTTCACAAGTAGCAATAAAGTAGTGGCTTTCCCATCAACTCCAATTAAGATATTTCTGTATATATTGTTCTCTATATAAGATTTTATTTGAGGCAATTTCCACTATGGAAAATCTATCAGTAAATAATTTGAATATTAAGTATTTACATAAATAGAAAAAATTTGTTTTTTCTCCTTCCAAAATATATTCACACTATTCTAATGGTACATAAGGGTATAAAATAAAATATTTCTCAAATTATTGTGTCAGATAAATTTGACACAATAAACCCTGTTAAATTTTATTGTGTGTGTGTGTCTATTTGTACAATAAAATTCATACAAGAATTTTTGAGTAAGAGTATATGCATTTTTAAATTTTAATTGCTTAATTGTTCTCCACAGAGGGTGTTGTAAGTGACTAGCAATGCATAAGAATCTGTTTATCCACACAATAGCACCTTTGAGATTGTGTCAAACTACATGGTAGAGAATATGCTATCTTTGTATGGTTTAAGATCTTGTGTTTCCTTACAAGAATGATTTAACAAACATTACAAACTGCTCATATGCAAGTTCAGCTTGAAGTTGAAGACAATAAAAACAAGTCCATGAGAACCAAAATATGATCTTGAATATATTCCTCCTGAATTTAGAGACCATCTAAATAATAGATTTGATGCATTGAGCACCAATGACCGAAAACCAAAAGAATCGTGGGATGACATCAAGAACATCATCCATGAAGAAAGCAAGAGGTCATTAATAAGATGAGACAAAAAGAAAAGACCAAAATGGATGATGGAAGAGACTCTGAAACTGGCCCTTGAGTGGAGAATAGTCAAAGCAAATGGAAGAAATGATGAGATAAAAGAGCTTAACAGAAGATTTCAAAGAGCAGCTCGAGCAGACAAAACCAATTACTATAATGAAGTGTGCAAAGACTTGGAGTTAGCAAATGAAAAGGGAAGAATATGCTTGGCATTTTCCAAGCTGAAAGAATGGAGGAAAAAAATGTAAGCCCCGAGTTGCAACATTCTATGGGTAAAATATTGAATGATGCAGGAAGCATCAAAAGATGATTGAAGGAATACACAGAGTCACTGTACCAAAAAGACCTGGTCAATGTTCATCCATTTCAGGAAGTGGCATATGATGAAGAACCAGTAGTATTGAAGGAAGAAGTCAAAGCTGCGCTGAAGGAATTGGTGAAGAACAAGACTCCAGAAATTGATAGAATACCCATTGAGATGTTTCAACATATGGATGCCCCACTGGAGGCACTCACTGAGTTATAATAAGAAATTTGGAAGACAGCTACCTGGCCAACCGACTGGAAGAGATCCACACTTGTACACATCGCAAAGAAAGGTGATCCCACAGAATGTGGAAATTATTGAACAATATCATTAATATCTCATGCAAGTAAAATCTTACTGAAGATAATTAATAAATGGTTGCAGCAGTATATTGACAGAGAACTTCTGAAGGTGCAAGCTGGATTCAGAAGAGGACTTGGAATGAGGGATATTATTGTAGATGTCAGATGGATCTTGGCTCAATGGAGAGAATACCAGAAAGATGTTTACTTGTGTTTTATTGACTATGCAAAAGCATTTTATTGTGTGGATCATAACAAATTGTGGATAACATTGAAAAGAATGGGAACTCCAGAACACTTAATTGAATGCATGAGGAGCTTGTACATAGACCAAGAGGCTGTCATTCGAACAGAACAAGGGAACACACTGCATGGTTAAAAATCAAGAAGGAAGTGCATCAGGGATGTATCCTTTCACCATACTTATTCAATCTATATGCTGAGCAAATAATCTGAAAAGCTGGACTACATGAAGAAGAATGTGGGATCAAGATTTGAGGAAGAATCATTAACAACCTGCGATATGCAGATGACACAATTTTGCATGCTGAAAGTGAGATGACTTGAAGTACTTACTGCTTGAAGATTGACACAATCTGCAGTATGGATTACATCTCAATATAAAGAAAACAAAAATCTTCACAACTGGACCTATAAGCAGCATCATGGTAAATGGAGAAAAGATTGAAGTTGTCAAAGACTTGACATTGCTTGTTTCTATAATCAACGCCAATGGAAGCAGCAGTCAGGACATCAGATGACAGATCACATAGAGCACTGGGCAAGTCAGCTGCAAATGACCCCTTTCAAGTGCTGAGGAGCAAAGATGTCTCCTTGAGGACTAGGGTGCACCTCACACAAGCCATGGTATTTTCAATCACCTCATATGCATGTGACAGCTGCACAATGAATAAGGAAGACCAAAGAAGTATTGATGCTTTTGAGTTGGGCTGGCGAAGAATGCTGAAAGTAGAAGATCTGATCTGTTAGAAGAACTAACAGATCTGTCCTGGAGGAAGTCCAGCCGAGATGCTCCTTGGAAGCGAGAATGGCCAGACTTCATGTCACCTACTTTGGTCATGATAAAGGAAGAGTCCATTCCCTGGAGAAGGATGTTGTGCTTGGTAAGGTGGAGAGTTGACGAAAGAGGGGAAGGCCCTCAACGAGATGGATTGATATAGTGGCTGCTGTGATGGGCTCAAGTGTAGCAGGGATTGCGGAGCTGGCACGGGTCTGGGCAGTGTTTTGTTCTGCTGTGTGTAGAGTTGCTATGAGTCAGAGACAACTTGATGGCACCCAACAACAACAACAAATGTCAACTCTTCAAATTGGTGTGTAGTCCTAAAACTCAAAGTTTTTTTTTTTTTTTCTTTTTTCTGTAAGTAATGACTTTCTAAAAACCTATGAAATTAGTCTCAAAACTTCTGAACAGTCCTATAAAGAATCCTCTCAACTAAAGTTTTAGTGGGAAATATATAAACACTTATTCCCTAATGTTTGCACCAAATAAATGAAGAAATAAAATAGTTACTTCCAATTTCTAAAGCTGAAAACTGGTTGTATATCTATCTTATTAAGAACATTCTTGGCTAGTGAAATTGCCTGAGACAATCATGGATCAGAGTGTTGAATTTATAATATCTTTTACTAGCTATGGGGAACATCAAACCCAATCTACTGTCATAGAGTCGATTCCAACTCATAGTTATCATATAGGACAGTCTAGAGCTGACTCATAGGGTTTCCTAGGCTGTAAATCTTATGGAAGCAGACTGCCTCATCTTTCTTCAATGGAGCAGCTGGTGGGTTCAAACCACTGACCTGTTTAGCAGCTGAATGCTTCAACCACGGCTCCACCAGAGCACCTTATGGGAACTATAGTAATAGGGAAAAGATAAGTATTAAAGTGGGAGGAGAAGGCTTTCCTAGTGTTTATTTTCATAAATCCACCTGGGAATCCAGAATAAATTCATTATTTTCAGAGTCATCTTATTGACTTAAAGAGGTCCACTTAAGATGTTAAAAAAA
>NW_006921753.1:254788-255508 GCF_000298275.1 Orycteropus afer afer
TACTTCCGTAGTGATACCGCCTTGGAAACCCAAGGAGGGGTCGCTATGAGTCAAGTCTGACTCAGCGGCACATGACAACAACAAGTCTTTATGGAAGTACATTGCTACATCTTTCTCCCACAGTACAGATGGTGGATTTGAACCACTGATCTTTTCAATTAGCAGCAGAATGCTTAACCCTACACGAATATAATACCATTTAAAAAAAAAAAAAAAAAAAACTCATTTCTTTTGAGTTGACTTCAACTCATTACAGCACCATGTATTACAGAGTAAGGTTTTCTTGGCTGTAATCTTCATGGAAGAAGATTGACAGATATTTCTTGCCCAGTAATGTTGGATGAATTTGAACTGCCAAACTCTTATGTTAGTAGTCAAGTGCAAATGCCATGTTAGTTTATAATAATTATGATCATACTTGTCACATTAAAAATATATCTAAATCTAACAACCAGAATTTTTTTTTTCAAATTTCCATAACTGTCCATAATTTTTCCAGTTGAAATCCAATCAATTTTTATGCATTATATTTGGCTGTTAAAACTTATGATCCTTTTGTTTTTTTCATTTTATGTATGACAGATAATTTTTTGGAAAGCCTAAGTCAATTGTCCTATAGAAGTTGTATGTTCTGGATGAGAATGGAAATTCCTATTTTGACTTCTGCTCTTTCTGGTCTTCCCAATTATAAATGAACACATATTCATCATATTCAAATAA
>NW_006921753.1:256581-257184 GCF_000298275.1 Orycteropus afer afer
CTACTCTTTTGAGATTTATATCTTCTCTCACCTGTCTGAATATCTGCAAGGTCCCTCTCTTACTGATCCCAAATCAATTCTTAGAGAGAGTTTTTGATTTGTGAAGGAAGTAATGTGGGATGATCACCCAGCTTCTGCCTGGTCAACAGTCCCCTTAAATTCGAAGTCTTATTTTAAATCCTCAGTTTATTGTCTTAATTTCTTCAATAATACATATACATTATGAAATGTTCATTTTAAATGCAAATATATTTGAAAGGTTTGAGAAGATACTTACCAAACAACTTTGTTTACTTCTAGGGTAGAAAATAGAATTGATTGTGGGAACTAGATAAAGCATATCTATATTTTCTTTTGCAAGCCACTTATTTGCATGTTACTTTTTTTTTTTAATGCTCTTTTTTTTTTTTTTAAATTGTGATCTGGGTGAAGGTTAACAGAGTAAATTCACTTTCCATATAGCAATTCACGCACACATTGTCTCATGACATTGACTACAATTTACCACAACACAACAGCTCCGCTCCCACTTCCTCCCAATGTGTCCATTCCTCCATGCACTCCTGCCCCCTGAGCTGTCTCCCTGTGCATAAACAGCCCTTC
>NW_006921753.1:257821-259593 GCF_000298275.1 Orycteropus afer afer
ACATGGCCTTGGGTATACTCCTTGCTATTTGCATGTTACTTTTGGAATTAAAATTTAAATTACAAATAATATTTGGTGAAAAGTTCTTAGTATTTTCTTAGTTCCAATGTTAATTTTGTTGCAGTTCTGAAATTCACTTACCAACTTATATGCATTCTTGGTTTATCTTATGTCTTGGTAAGAAAATAAGTAAATTACGTATTATAACATCATGCCAAGATGTCATTGTTTGGCCCTTTGTCCTTGTATCCATAATAAAGAAGTGAGAATATTGTCAATTTTTTCCTACTTCACTAAAATTTAATAAGGAAGCAAAGCATTTTTAATCCATTTTAATAATTTTTTTATGGAAGAACAACTGATAAAATGTTAAAATCTCCAAGTTTTATTTTAACAGTATTTTCAAAACCATCTTGAATGTAAAACTTGTGGACTTAAGCTTCTAAATCCAATGCAAAATTAAATTTGCTAGTGACCTTGTCCACCACGCATCTGTCAGTTTGTCAAACTGTGATGCTTATGTGGTAATGTGATGCTAGAAGCTATGCCACTGGTATTCCATATACCAGCAGCGTCACCCGGATGTGCAGGTTTAAGAGGAGTGTTCAGATAAAGACAGACGAGGAAAGAGAAACTGGTGGTCTATTTCTGAAAAAAATTGAACATGAAAACCTTATGAATAGCAGCGGAACACTGATAGAGTGTCAGAAGATGAGCCCCTCAGGTTGGAAGACACTCAAGATATGACCTAAAATATGATTGATCTTAATGACATGAATGGAATAAAAGTTTTTGGACTTTCATTTGTTAATGTGAGATGACTGAAGATGAGAAGAAGCGGCAACAAATATCCATTAATAGTCAGAATGTCAAATGAAAAAAATGGAAATCTAAGAAAATTGGAAGTTGTGAAAAATGAAATAGACTACATAATGGTTGATATCTTAGGCACTGGTGGACTGAAAAGGATTGGTATTGGCCAGTTTGAATCAGACCATTATATGGCCTACAATACCTGTAATGACAAATTGAAGGGGAATGGTGTTTCATTTATTGTTGAAAAAAAGACTTCAAGATCTTTTCTGAAGTACAATGCTGTCAATAACAGGATAATATCCTTATGCCTACAAGGAAGATCAGTTTAATATGACTATTATTCAAATTTAAACACAAAACACTAATGCCAAAGATGGAGAAATTAAAGATTTTTTCCAACTTCTGCTGTCTAAAATTGATCAAACATGTAGTCAAGATGCACTGGTTATTGGCAATTGGGACGTGAAAACTGGAAACAAAGAAAAGGATCAGTAGTTGGAAAATATGGCCTTGGTGAAAGAAATGGCACTGAAGATTGCATAAAGACACTGAAGAAATGACAGAACTGCACAATGTTTCATTCTGTTTTACATAGAATCACTATGAGTCTGAAACAACAGCATCTAAAAAATTATTTATTTTTGAACATTTTATTGTAGTTTGGGTGAAAGTTTATAGAGCAAATTAATTTTTCATTCAACAATTTATAAACATTTTGTCTTGTGGCATTAGTTGCAATCCCCTCGATGTAACAGCATGCTTCCCACTTCCTCCTTTGGTTCCTCATTTCCCTTCATCCTTATTTCCTGCCCCTTTTTGTTATCTGTACTTTGTTTTCGGGCAAATACGCCCTCTTAGTCTTGTATGGGGAGCTCTGGTAGCATAGTGGCTAAGACACTTGCCTGCTAACCAGACGGCTGGCGGTTCAAACCCACCAGCCACTCCTCGGAAGGAAG
>NW_006921753.1:259858-261776 GCF_000298275.1 Orycteropus afer afer
GTTGCCCAGGTAGCTGTCTTCCAAATTTCTCGGCATAGACAAGTGAGTATCTCTAGAGCTTCATCTGTTTGTTGAAACATTTATTGCTATAATGTCCATTTCTTGAGCCTGTTTTTCACCAATTCCTTCAGTGCAGCTTGGATTTCTTCCTTCAGTACCATCAGTTCTTGATCATATGCTGCCTCCTAAAATGTTTCAGTGTTGACCACTTTTTTTTGGTATAATGCCTGTATATCCCTTCCATTTTATTTTGATACTTTCTGCATTTTTCAATATTTTGCTGATAGAAACCTTCAATGTTACAACCCAAGACTTGAATTTTTTCAGTTCTTTCCGCTTAAGAAATACTAAGCATGTTCTTCCCTTTTGGCTTTCTAACTCCATTTCTTTGCATATTTCATTATAATAATTTACTCTGTCTTTTTGAGTCTATTTTTGAAACTTCTGTTCAGCTCTTATACTTCATCATTTCTTCCTTTCACTTTAGCTCCTCTATGATCGAGAGCAAGATTCAAAAGTGTCTTCTGGGATCTGTTTCAGTCTTTTCTTTCTTTCCTGTCTTGTCAATAACCTTTTGCTTTCTTCATGTAAGATGCCCCTGATCTCATCTCACAACTCCCCTGTTCTTCTGTCATTTGTGTTCAATGTGTCAAATCTATTTTTCATATGGTCTCTAAATGCAGGTCAGATATAATCAAGGCATACTTTGGCTTTCATGAATTTGTGTTAATTTTCTTCAATTTCAACTTGAACTTGCATATGAGTCATTGATAGTTTGTTCTGCAGATAGCTCCTGGCCTTTTTTCTGGCTGATGATACTGAGCTTTTCTTTCATTCTCTTTCTATAGATGAACTCAATTTGACTCCTATGTATTCCATCTGGTGAGATCCACATGTATAGTTGCCATGTATAATTTTTGGGTTGTTGAAAAAAGGTATGAGCAATGAATAAGTCTTACGTCTTACAAAATTCTGTCATGTGATCTCTAGTTGTTTCTGTCATCAAAGCCATATTGTCCAACTCCAGGTTCTTTTCTTTGTTTCCAGTTTTTACATTCCAATCACCAGTAATTAGCAATGTATCTTGATTTCTTGTTTGATTAATTTCAGACTGCAGAAATTGGAGAAAATCTTCAATATCTTCATCTTTGGCATAAGTGATTAGTATGTAAATCTGAGTAATTGTTGCATTAATGGTCTTCCTTATTTATTTATTTATTTTAATGGACATATGGATATTATCCTATCACTGACAGCATTGTACTTCAGGATAGATCATGAAATGTTCATTTTGACAATGAATGTGATGCCATTTCTTTTCAATTTTTCATTCCTGGCATAGTAAAGCACATGTTTGTCTGATTCAAAATGGCCAATATCACTCCATTTTAGCTCACTGTGGCCTAGGTCATGGATCATTTGTCACTTTTTTGTACTGTGGTGGCTTATATGCTGCTATGACGCTGGACGCTGTGCTACTAATATTTCAAATACCAGCAGGGTTATCCCGGGTATGCATATTCCAGTGGGGCTTCCAGACTAAGATAGACCAGGAAGAAGGACCTGGTGGTCGACTTTGAAAAAATTTATCAGTGAAAATCTTATGAATAGCACTGGAACATTGTCTGAAAAATGAAATAGAATTCATAAAGATCTATGAGTGGAAAGTTTGTATTTCTCAATTGGATGGGCCTTTAGAAACAGATTGAATGGAGGGAACCCCCATTTTTAAATTCAGTCATACCCACACCAGAAATTTTGGTCTTATCTCAATTTCTGCATAGACTCCTCTATCTATCTTATCTTTCTTTTTCTAAAGGCACATTTGGAGTTGAGATAATTCATATCCACCCATCTAGAGAGAATTTGTAACAGCATAATTGACAAAGAGTCTGTTGCCAAAAAAAGAAAAAAAAAA
>NW_006921753.1:261876-273550 GCF_000298275.1 Orycteropus afer afer
ATTTGGGAGGTTCAAACCCACCAGCCACTCCTCGGAAGGAAGATGGGGCAATCTGCTTCCACAGTGATACTGCCTCGGAAACCCAAGGAGAGGTCTCTATGAGTCAGGTCCGACTGGACAGCACATAACAACAACAACAACAGCATACATAATTTAAACATTAATCTAATGCATAAAAAAGCACAATTGCAGGTTTTTGAGTGCTTAAGGCACCTGACTGCTAACCAGAAGGCTGGCGGTTCAAAAGCCACTCTTAGGAAGGAAGTTTGGACAATCTGCGTCTATAGGGATACCGCCTTGGAAACCCAAGGGTCAGTGGTTATGAGTCGGATCCGACTCAATGGCAGTGACTTCAGTAACTTATCATGACAAACTTTATTATTTTGTCACTTTTTAATTTGAAATGTTTTGCACCAAAGTAAAAAAAATAGTAACAATCCACCATTTCTTAGCATTTTTGTTACATTTGATAAGCCTCTTATTCTACTTTTTTTATGATCAGTTACTGTGCTCAGATAAAGTAATTTGACACATTCTTTAACCCTAAATATTTCAGCATGAATCTTATAAGAATAAGAACATTCTTCTCCATAATCATAGTATCATTATCAAACCTAAGAAAATAAAAAGGTAATTCCATAATAACATCAAATATCTAGCTTGTATTCAAATATACTTACTTGTACTAAAAATATGTTTTGTACTTTTCTTTCAAAAATCCAATAAAGGGTCAGACATTGAATTTGATTGTTATATTTCTCTAATTTCTTCTTTTAATCAAGAAAACTCTGCTTTTATTTGTTTGCTTGTTTTTTTTGTGCTTGACTTTTTGAAGAGAAAATGTTAGTTTTCTTGTGCAATATACCAGATTCTGAATTGTCTGTTCTTCTTGGTGTTCTTCGACTGATTCTTTACATTTCACATAAACTGAAAATTTATACTTAAGTCTTGACTAAATTCAAAGAAAATTATTTTTTGCAATACTTCATATATGATATTGTGCACTTCATATTGCACTGAATCAGAAGATACACAATTCCGATTGTCTTATTTTATTCAAAATATTACTATTGCTCTGTTTAGGTGATGACCATTATTAGATTATTCCCAGGTAATGGTAGTTTTCACTTTGGAATTTTTAACTACTCTGTAGGGATATATTTAGATACAATATGAATATCTTGTCTCCTCCTCCACTCCACCCCAACAGCTACTCTAAACCCAATGATTTTATCATCCAATGATCAAATCTTATCAGTCCTTCTTTATACTGTAAAAAAGAATTTTCCTTCCCTCTTCCCTTCCTTTTGAGTATCATTATCTAATGTATTAAAACTATTATTTATTTTTTAATTTAAATAATTATTTTTAAATTTACTTTTTAATTATGTGCTATGAGCAGTTAATATTAAAATATATTAAATACCCTGTTGAATTCTATTAGCTCATATTTTGTTTAACATTATTATATGAATTAGTTTATCATTTTTTCCCCATGTAAGTCTATCTAGTTTATAATTGAAATTATGCTGACCTAATTAACTGAATTTGGAAGTATTACCTCCTTTATAGTTTCTGTAGCACGTTGTATAATAAGGGAATTGTTTTAGTACTTGAAAGTTTGTACTATCCACATGTAAAAACATCTAAGCAAGGATTTGTATTTGTGGCAAAGCATGTGATTATCATTTCAATATCTTTAATTACTATCAGTTTATTAAATTTTCCTGTATTTTTTTTTATGCTATTTGCCTCATATTTTTCCAGAACTTTATCCATGTTTTTAATTGTGACAGTATTTTTTAAGTTTTGTGTGTAAGTAGTTTTTTGCTTATTTATATTTTATTTTATTTTTGTCTCTTTTTCAAAAATCTTGTCTAAGATTTATTCATCCTATTGATCTTTCCAAAGAACAGTGTCCAAGTTGGCTTCTTCAGGAAGTTGACTTTGAGACAGAGTATAGAGTACAGGATGTTGAAGAGTGCCTTTGGGGTCCACATTTGTAAAAAGAAAAGAGATGAAAGCAAAATTTGGAGAGAAGTCAGGCTGTGATGCAAGCCTGAATCAAAGCCTTGGCTGACGATTCTACTGGGAATCTCTGTATCTAAAATTTCCAATCAGAGTTGTCCTACCTTGGGTCAAATAGCTTTGCTTTATACCCAAGACTGGATCAGTCACTGGATGTGTGCTTCTATGACTTTGGGCAAAGAGATCCTTCTGTAACTGAGGGTATCTCTCAGGGGTTGACAGCTGGAGGCTGTCTCCTTACAAGACTCCCAGAAGCGAGAAAACAGCAACTCCTTTACTGAAGAATTATCTGGGCCTCTAATGTCAAAGTCTATAACAACTGATTTCTGTTTTTGATCATTCTCTGTCTTGCTTTCTTATTTTCTCTTTCTTTAAATTCTGTCCTTCATTATTATTATTTTTATTTGTTTCTTGGTTCTTTGTATTCATTCAGTTGTTCTTTATCTGGCTTCGTGAGTTATCTAGCTTGGCTCATTTGTATTAATTCCTCCTTAATGTTTGATCAATATGTTTTAAACTAGAACTTTCTTCACAAGAAGTACACAGTCTGAGACTTTACATCTTTGTCTAATTCTGGGAATTTTCAGTCATTATTTCTTCAAAATGTCTTCTCCCTGTATTTATTATTTTCTTCTTTTCCAGGACTCTTATTAAATATTGTTAGCTTTTATACTTTTATACTTCATAGCTCTAAATTTTCTTTAATATTTTTATCTTGCGTTTGAGTTTGGAAGATTGGACCTGGTGAAACATCTACCAAACGAAGGAGTCGTATACAATGATTTTCCATATCCTTCCCTCTCCTCTTTCAAATGAGCCACCTAAATGCCCAGGATCAATTTAGGCAACTATGAAAGGTAGTAACTCAGCAAACCATTGAGAGTCCTACCACTCCCAGGATCACCCAACAAAAGAAATGGTTCCTAGTTTTCATTCTCTCTCCAAATGATTCTATTATTATTATTTTTTTTAAGATCTAAGTTTCTTGTAATGTCCCATATTTGTTCTTTGTGTGAATGAGGAGGGGAAAGGAGGATAAGGAAGATGTTTTTGTCCCAACTAAGCACTTACTATCAGCATCCATACTTTTGTTGCTTATATTTAGACCTCTGCAAGGCTAAGATTATGAGTATTTGTATTTGTGACATGCAATATATTTTGTAGAATTAAAATGAAGCCACCCTGAACTCAGGCTATCAACAGTTAATGACATAATTGTCCAAAAGTCAGTCTAGTTTTGAGGGATCCAAATTGTCAAGAAGAATAAAAAGATAAAATGTTACTTGGAAACCTTCCCAATAGAGTGTAAAGTTGGTCTTTCAGGGCAAAATAGACTTATGGCAAAGCACTATAAGGTCTATCTTCTGAACATGTCACTAATGAATTATCATCTAATATAAAACATTCTTGCCCAAAGACTCCTGCCCAGAGACTAGCACAGAATTAAAGTTTTCACATACCCAAGAAGGAGCCTAATTCAATAATCCAGACAGAACCAACTCTGGCTACATAATATTTATAATCTACTATTTCAATCTGACATTCTTTACTTATGTTAATTACTGTTAAGTAATTCAACTCTTTACTGTTGCAGCGTACAAAAGATCCTATCTCTCTTGACCTCAAAATCCATGTGTATAACTAGAAGCTGCTATTGATTTGTATTTACAACTTAAAGTTTGCCAATAAGTTTTAGAGAAGGAGGGATCTACTTTCATGTCATATAACCCAAGACAAAGATACAGAAGAAGAGATCATTTGAATGAATCTTTGTTATCTACAAAATAGAATTAATAAAATTGGGGCTCCACAGTGAAGATGGTTGAGTTGAATAACTCAGCTCCAGCCTCAAAAAAAATTTTTGCGGCCAAAATATTCATTGATGTGAAGTCACTGCAGTTTTGTTTTTGTTCATTAAACATGTGTTAAGTAGCCTTCAAGGAACTAGACTCAGTTTGTTCCTCATGATACAAACTGACTGAAACACTTTCCATGCCGACATTGTGGTTGAAGAAACAAACAAATGGAAGACCATTGTCAGACAGGACAGATGAGGGCCAGGAAGGGATGATAATGAGTGAATTTGTTTTGGCTTAGTCCTGGAGACCAGGGTGAAACAAAATCAGAGTGAATTATGTGTATAGTGTCTTCTATATGTTGGGGAACTTGTTAAGAGCTGGGTGTTCACAGGTGATTAGAACAGACATTCTCTCTGACCTTGGATAACTCAGATAATTGTAGGGAAGACTGATATTATACAATATACAAATGGAGATACAACTTCAAAGAAAGAACAAGGGCCTATGAAAAGCAGTACTAGAAAGGATGCTCTATCATTATGTGTGTAGGGAAAGGCTTTTTAAAATAAGTCACGCCTTGACTCAGAACAGGGAAAGAAGTTGTTCAGAGAACTGAGGCTCAAGAAGGCTCATAATTTGCCTGAGTTAAAAATATTAATTCATATATAAGCCATTTATATTATAATACATTTCTTATAATATATAAGAAAACAAATGAAGTTGACTCGATTTCAAATCATAGCTGCTGTTTAATTATTCAATATTTGCCCCAGAAAGTAAATTCCTTGAGGATATATGCTATGTTTTTATCATCCTAAGTTTTAAATTAAAGGAGTTCTAGTGGCACATTAGTTAAAGCATTTAACTGCTAACTGAAAGATAGAGGATTAGAACCCACCAGTCACTCTGTGGGAGAAGATTGAGACTGTCTGCTTCTGTAATGAGTTAAGCCTTGAAAACCCCGTGAGGCAGTTCTACTCTTTCCTATAGGATCACTATGAGTTGACATTGACCTGATGACAGTGGGTTTGCTTGGTTTGGTATCTTACATTAGCACATAGTAGGCACTCAATGAATTACTGTTGAATAAATGTATTTGAAATACTGAGGTAGAAAGAGCAGAACATTAGAAGCACTATAACAAACATTCTGGAAGATAGGAGAGGCCTGTTCTCAAATCTTTGACAAATGTACTAGGGAATTTGTGATAGATAGGAAATAAATGCATAAGGATACACACAAAAGGGAATTAGGAGGAAAATAGTGCTTTAGGATGCTATTTGGACAAAAATATACTATGGGAAATAACACTAGAAATAAACAATGAAAGGAGATTGAAAGTATTTTTTTTAACTTTGTGTTTGTGTGTATGATTCATTAACATAGTTCCAAATTCTTGAGTTATAGAAAGGGTATAGTCTCCCTCCTTGTGTTCTTTCCATAGAATATTATATGCATATTTAAACACATTTATTATTTTCAATCTTTTGCAGTTTCAAAAAATGCTGCAATGAACAATTTTGTGCATAAATTATTTTGTACTACCCTGCATCTATTTTTATGATAAATTCCTACAAATGGAATTGCTAGTATAAAAAGTATGGATGTTGGTAATTGAAAATATGTCACCAAATTGCCTTCCATACAGATTAGTCCGGTGTTTACTCCTATCCATCTACCATCTTATGAACTGAATGTAAAATCAAATTATATCTGATTATTGAAAATAGCTTATCTATATAGTTTTGGGGAGCTCTGGTAGCATAGTGCCTAAGGCACTTGACTGTTAACCAGAAGGCTGGCAGTTCAAACCCACCAGCCACTCCTCAGAAGGAAGGTTGGGCAATCTATTTCCATAGTGATACTGCCTCAGCAACCCAAGGAGGGGTTGCTATGAGTCGAGTCCTACTTGATGGCACATAATAACAACAACAACAACAACATGGTTATTTCCTTAAAATAAATTTTATTGTTTACAGCAGTTTTAGTTTTACAGAAAAAGCATGAGATAATACAAAAAATTTTCATATAGCCTACACCCAGTTTTCCTTATTAATAATATATTAGCATGGATGTTTGTTAAAGAGAGTGAGTCTTTGGTACATTATTATTAACTACAGCCTGTGCTTTATTCACAGGAGCTCTGGTGGCATAGTGCCTAAGGCATTTGACTGCTAACCAGAAGGCTGGCAGTTCAAACCCACCAGCCACTCGTCAGAAGGAAGATGGGGCAATCTACTTCTGCAGTGATACTGTCTTGGAAATGCAGGGAGGGGTCACTATGAGTCAAAATTAACTTGATGGCAGTGAGTTAAATACTTTATTCATATTTTTTTTCAGTTTTTACTAAAGTCCTTTGTTGTTCCTGGATCTCATCTAGAATACCATATTACATTCCATTGGCATGCCTCCTTAGGTTTTTCTTGGCTTTGACAGTTTCTCATGTGTTCCTTATTGTTGATGACCTAGGCAGTTTTGAAAAGTACCACTTAAGTATTTTGGAATATATTCCTCTACTAGAATTTGTTTCTCTTATGATTTAGAGTAGGGTTATGATTCTTTGGAAAAGGATCAGAAGTAAAATACTATTCTTATCACATCATATCAAAGGTACATGGTATGGACATGGTTTTTACTGTTGATATTGAACTTGATCACCTGACTCAGGTATGCGTTAGATTTCTCCACTGTCAAATTATTCTTTTTTCTCTTTTTCTTTCTTTCCATACTGTACTCTTTGGGAAGAAATCATTATGTGTAGCAAACAGTTAAGGAGTTGTAAATTATGTTTCATCTCCTTAGAGAAGAATCTACATATATTATTTAAAATTCTTCTGCAGGTAATGCTATGATAGAGGGTTTATTATGATAGAGTTTTAATTTGTTCATTATGACTGAGGCTGAGACTCCATTCATAAATTTAAGGGTCATTTGTATTTCTTTTCTCTGTTGTATTAGTTTCTTAAGGATGCCATAACAAATTACCACAAGTTCAGATGGCATGAAACAACAGAAATTTATTCACCCGTACTCATGGAGGCTAGAAATTAAACATCAAGGTATCCACCAAGCCATACTTCCTCTGAAGCCTCTAGGTGAGAATCTTCTCCTAGCTTCTGGTAGTCCCAACATTCCTTGTTTTGTGTCAGTGTAACTCCAATCTCTGCCTCCAGTTTCACCTGGCTATCTTCCCTCTGTGCTAGTCTCCTATTTTTATAAGGATATCAGTCATATTTGATTAATGATCCACTCAGTATGACCTTATCTTAATTGGCACTTGACTGCTAACCAGAAGGCTGGCGGTTCAAATCCACAGCCACTCCTTGGAAGGACGATAGGGCTATCTACTTTCCTAGTGATACTGCTTTGGAAACCCAAGGGCGGTCACTATGAGCCGGATCTGATTCGACAGCAGTGAGTTTGTTTTTTTTTTTTTGGTTTTGAGTGCTGCTCTAACAGAAAATACCACAAATAGTTAGCTTTAACAAACAGGGATTTATTCTCTTACAGTTTAGCAGGCAAGAAGTCCAAGTTCAAAGTGCCAAGCTCTAGGGACTAGGTGAAGACCCCTTGACCTTGGGCTTCAGTTTTGCCTGAACTTAACAGGCCACAGTTCAAGTCTTGGGACAGTCCCAATATCAGCAGGAAACATGGCAGGCTGCTGAATGAAAACTTTGGTACATGCAGGGTTGAAACACGCCCAAAAGCTCAGAGACCATTTCCAGTGCTTCTTCTTATATACTGGAAGTAGACCACATCCCTAATGCAGCTACTCAGCTACTCCAATAGATTCAACCATGGAGGTGATTAACAATCTCATTGTGGGGAATAACTACATTTAGCTGCCCAGCCACTCAAAACCAGGCTCAGATAAGACGACATACAACTTAACTACCACAATATCCTTCTTTAGGGATTAGCCACTTCTGACCACATGACTAAAGTATGTGAGATGAAGTCAGACCATTCTCACATCTAAGAAGCATTCCGTCTGTACTTCCTCCAGGATAGATTTGTTCATTCTTCTGTCAGTCAATCGTATTTCCAGTATTGTTCTTCCACACCAAAATTCAAAGGTCTCTCACTCTTCCTTGGTCTTCCTTTTTCATTGTCCAGCTTTCACATGCATATGAGGCCATTGAAAATACCATGTCTTGGGTTAGGCTCACCTTAGTCTTCAAAGTCACATCTTTGCTCTTTAACATGTCTTTTGCAGCAGATTTGCCCAGTGCAATAAGATATCTGATTTATCGATGGTTACTTCCATGGATGTTGATTGTGGGTCCAAGTAAAATGAAATTCCTGACAACTTCAAATTTTCTCCATTTATCCTGAGGCTGCTTATTGGTCCACTTGTGAGGACTTTTGTTTTCTTTATGTTGAGGTGTAATTCATATTGAAGACTGTATTATTTGGTCTTCATCAAGTATATATATGTCTGTATATATATTCTGAAAACCTTATGAATATTAGCATATATATGTATATATGTAGTTTTTAGTTACTGTTCAATTATGATTTGAGGAGATCCCATATGTTACAGAGTAGGGTTTTCTTGGTTAGGAAGCATTTGAGGATGAAAATGGATAAGGAAAAAAAAAAAAAAAAAAAAAGAGAGATGAATCTACAGTTGATATCTCACACCAAAGAAAATTCCAAATGAATCAGACTTAAATATTTAAGATGAAACTCAAACAGCAATCAAAATAAAATTTCATACTTATACAAGAATATGCATGTGTGTATAAACACACATGCCATGGAATCAATTCTAACTTGTGACTAACATATATAGAATAGAATAGAAGCAGATCATCAAGGCTCTCTTCCCTGGTATCACTTGGTAAGTTCAAATCATCAACCTTTAGTTTAGGAGTCAAACACAAAATGTTTGTGCCACCTTGGAACATATACATATGTATGTTTATAGTGGTGCAATGGTTAAGCACTTGGCTGCTAACAGATAGGTTGGCAGTTGGAACACACTAGTAGTTCATTGGGAGAAAAGACCAGGCAATCTGCTCCCAAACAACCGAAACTCATTGCCTTTGACAGCCTAGGAAACCCTATAGGTCAAGTTCTATCTTGCTATATATGTTCATCATGAGTTAGAATTGATTCCATGACATGTGTGTGTATATACACGTACATATTCTTGTATATGTATGTGAAATTTTATTTTGATTGCTGTTTGAGTTTCATCTTAAATATTTAAGTCTGATTTATTTGGAATTTTCTTTGGTGTAAGGTATCAACTGTAGATTCATCTCTCTCTCTTTTTTTTTTCCTTATCCATTTCCATCCTCAAATGCTTCCTCATTTGCAATAACATCATTTTAAATAATCCATGTTTCCATTCTAAATTGGTCATATCCTAAATGCAGCTTATATATTTGAGTCTATATCTGGGTTTTCTACTCTGTTCTATTAATATGTATGTATATTTCTGAGGCATTATTTTAATTAATATAGATTTATAATGTTTTACTATCTAACACAGCTATTGCCTCTCATTACTTTTTTAATCTTGTATTTTAGATTTTCCCCAGCTATCATTTAGTTTATTTTTACTTAAAAACTATAAAACAAAATTGTTTAGCTCTCAGAAGGAAAAAATATCCTCTTGGAGTTTTTATTGGGACGTCATCAAATTTGTAGATAAATTTAGAGAGATTTGACATTTTTAGGTCTTGGAGTCTTTCTATCCAAGAATATGTTATAGCTTTGCACTTATTCAAGTCTTCATTTATAATTTTGAGTAGTATTCTATAAATTTCTTGATATAAATTGCTTAGATTTTATGTTATTTCTCTGCATTTTATAGATAGCTGTGTATTTATAGAGATGTATAGTAGGAATAGACAAAGAACCCTGAATGAGAACAAAGGCTGTATATTCAGAGTTCACTAAAGCAAGGAAGTCTGGAACCATCACTTGTACTAGGCAGAGACTCAAAGGCAGCCAGTAAGTGGGAAAGCTTTTTAATGGAAAGAAGGGAAGGCTTCCGGTGAGCTCTGATTGGAGGCTATGGGCATGGGGAAGCTGGAGGCAGGCTAAATAGAAGTACAGGATCCTTTGTGATTGGTTAGCAGAGTGTATTTGGCTTACTCTGGTTGGTCCCAAAATGGAAGAGGGGTAAAAATTAATAAAGACTTGGCCATTTCAGACTTACTGTTATTGGGTTTGTTTGGCTTAATGGACTGGATGGTCCAGGTTGTGGATCAGAGTTCTGTTTATACATATTGATCTAACTTTGTGTGATCCTTACATATGTTGTGTTCTTATTAGGTGCCATCGAGTCATCTCCAACTCATCGCAACTCTGTGCACAGCAGAATGAAACACTGCTCAGTCTTGTGGCAGCCTCATGATCCTTGCTATACCTGAGCCCATTGTTGCAGGCATTGTATCGCTCCATCTTATTGAGGGCCTTCTGTTGACCCTTTTCTGTTGACCCTCCACTTTACCAAGCATGATATCCTTCTCCAGGGAATGGTTCCTTTCAAACAAGACCAAAGTAGGTGAGACAAAGTCTGGCCATTCTCACTTCCAAGGAGCATTCCAGCTGCACTTCTTCCAGGACAGATTTGTTAGTCCTTTTAGCAGACCATGGTACTCTTAGCATTCTTCTCCAACACCACAGCTGAAAAGCATCAACTCTTCATCAGTCTTCCTTATTCACTCATCAGCTCTCACATGTATAAGAGGCGGTTGAAAACGCCATGGCTTGGGTTAGGTGCATTTTAGTCTTCAAGGGAACATCTTTGCTCTTCATTACTTGAATGAGGTTTTTTGCAGCAGATTTGCCCAATCTAATATGTCATCTGATATCTTCACTGCTGCTTCCATTGGTGTTGGCTGTAGAGTCAAGTAATACAAAGTCTTCAACAACTTCAATCTTTTCTCCATCTATCATGAAGTTGTTTATTGGACCAGTTGTATATAGCTACTATGTATATTTTTTTCTCTATGTATTTTTAATGAGTAATATTATCAACATTCATGGAAGCAGTAGTCAAGAAATCAAACAACGTATTTCATTGGGCAAATCTCCTGCAAAAGACTTCTTTAAAATATTAAAAACAATGACATCACGTTGTAGACTAATATGCACTTGACGCAAACCATGATATTTTCAATCATTTTGTGTGCATGCAAAATCTGGACAATAAATAAGGAAGATCAATGAAGAACTGATAAATTTGAATTATGGTATTGGTGAAGAATATTAAATATGCTGTAGACTGCCAGGAGAACCAACAAATCTGTCTTGGAAAAAATGCTGCCAGAATGCTCCTTAGAAGTAAGGATGGCAAGACTTCATCTCACATGCTTTGGACATGTTATCAGGAGGGACCAATCCCTAGAGATGGACATAATTGGTAAAGCAGAAGGTGAGCAAAGATAGATTACACAGTGGGCACAGCAATGGGCTCAAACATAGCAATGATTATGAGGCTGGTGCAGAGCTGGGTAGTGTTCTGTTTTATACATAGGCTTGCTAAGACTCAGAACTGATTCAATGGCATCTAATGATGACAACAACAATTTTATCATGCTTTTTGAAGAAAATCCATTTGAAAATAGTGGCTAATAGATTCATAATGAGATACTTAGAAAAATATTCATGTAATATTTGTAGCAATTAATTTAATGAAATTCAGGAAAAAATGATACATCATTTGATAAATGTATTGACTAGGACAAACCAAACCAAACCAAACACACTGCCAACGGGTTGGATCCAACTCGTAGTGACCCTTCCTTGAATTTCCGAGGCAGTATCACTACGGAAGTAGATTGCCCAAACTTCCTTCCCAGCAGTGGCTGGTGGGTTTGAAACATCAG
>NW_006921753.1:274915-275870 GCF_000298275.1 Orycteropus afer afer
TGGAGGCCCAATGAAGGCTAGGGAAATCTCAGTGAGGTAGATTGACAGAGTGGCTGCAACAATAGACTCAAACATGCCAATGATCATAAGATGGTGAGGGACTGGGTAGTGTTTTGGTCTTTTTCACATGGAATCACCATCAATTGGAGTGGATTCGATGACAACTAATGATAACAAATACTTCAGATCTTACATGAAATAATGCTTTCTCAGAAAAAGTCTTCAGCCTACCACTTTTCTTAATTAATCCTTCCTGTAATGCTATATCCTTCCTCCCTCAGTAGAGTCAAGAGGGTTATGATAGATTGTTCTTAATTAAGCAAAAGTAGACAAGAAAGATTATTTGATTAAATGGTTAGCTAAGTAACTACTTAGATGAGGCCTAAAGTGAGTAACTATCATAGTCAGAATTTTAGTCTCATTCAGCTTCTGAATTAATTTGGTTTACTTATTTTAGACTCAGTACTCTAGCAGAATGAACAATACAATGTTTAATACAAGATTACAGAGATTACCAAGTAATCTTACCAAGCTTTCTTTTGATTCCATAGCAAATTATCTCAAATGTAGTGGCTTGATCACTGGAAAATTATCTTACAGATTTAGAGGTAAAACAAACAAATGAACAAACCAACAAAAACCATCAAATCACTTGCCGTGTAGTTGACTTTGATTCATGGTGACCCCATGTGTATCAAAGTACAACTGAGCTCCACAGGGTTTTCCCTGGCTGGCTTTTCACAAGAAGATCACCAGGCCATTCTTCCAAGGCACCTTTGGGTGGACTTGAACCACCAACCTTCGGGTTAGCAGCTGAGCATATTATGCATTTCCACCACCTACCGACTCTTTCTAGAGGGTAGAAGTCCTAAAATGAAGGTGGTGGCAAAGCCATGTTCCTTCTTGAAATTGTAAGGGACAACTTGTTTGCTCATCTTTTCCAGTTTCTAGACAT
>NW_006921753.1:280320-282131 GCF_000298275.1 Orycteropus afer afer
AGAGACAGAGAGAGCTAAGATGATCATACATTTTGTCCCATGGGTCGATTTTTAAATGATTTCTGGGACCTAAATCATTTTGATAATCTAATGTAATTTATTTATACACCTACTTGCCAGAAAAAATGCAAATGGAATGCTTTGTGGCAGGCTAATTCCAATCCCTGCTTCCGTGGCCTCTGTCTCTCTCTTTCTTTTTCCCACTTCTTATAAGGACACTAGCCATGTTGAGGTAGAGCTCACTCTACTCCAATATGATATTATGTTAACCAATTACATCTGCAAGGATACTATTAAAAAGTCACATTCATAGGTACCAGGGGTTAGGACTTCAACCTTTGTGAAAGACACAATTCAACACCTAACAAGAAGGTATCATGAAGACATTGAACAATAAAATGTAGCCATTCATTATATTTCCAGTTTGATAAATTCCATAGAGTCAAAGCTTTTATCTCATCATCTTCATACTTCCTTAATTTCAAAAGTATAGTGAAAAGAATGTTGATGTTGGGGTTAAACGGAATGGTGGTCGAACTTGGTTCCTCCACTTAACCAGCCATGAAAATGTGGGGACAATCTTTATCTTTCCTGAGCCTGTTTCCACATTAGTAAAAGGGCAGTGAGATTCCTTATCAGGCCATGTTGTTGTTTTGTGAGAGAATGTCTATAAATGTTAGCAGGAAGTAGATCAATACTAAATGATAGCTATTATTGCTATTCTTAGTAGACAAGAGAAGGTATAGAAAAGGAGGGAGAAATTACATCAATAGGAGGCAGGGACCTTGGAAAATTACAAAGGGCTTATAACAGGGGTTGAGAAAGCACTTTGGTACCGTCAGTAGTAACTTCCTTTGATCTCTCCTGATTGTCAAATAAATAATCATGAGCATTTTTCTTCACTTAACTCTCCTGCTTGGAAACCTCTTTACCCCCAAGTGTCCTTCAACAGATCAATGGAGAAACAAAATGTGATACATACATACAACAGAATATTATTGAGTATAAAAAAGAAATGAAATGTTGATATAGTCTATGACTTTGATGAACTTTGAACATGTTATCTGAGTAAAATAAGTCAGACACAAAAGGACAATTATTATATGATCCCATTTATGTGAAATATCAAGAGTGGGTAAACTTATAGAAACCAAAGTTCATTAATGATTACCAGGGGTTGGGATGAGGGAGTAATAGGGATAGATTGCTTAAAGGATTCTGAGTTTCTGTTTGGGATAATGAAAAGCATTTGGAAACAGATAGTAATGATGATTGCAGAGCATGGTGTATGAAATTAATGTCACTGAATTGTGTACTTAAAACTAGTTAAAATGGTAAATGTTTTGTTAATATAATTTACTACAATAAAAAGAAATTAAAAAAAAAAACTTTATCTCTCTTCTCTGCCAGTGTGGAGTATAGGAAGCTCATGACTGTTCATAATCTGATGTCGTGTTACTTTTTCAGATTTCTTAGTGTAAAACCTCTGCTCTTGCTGACTGCCTGACTGGCATTGGGGAACGCGTCACCCACTTCTAAGCTTTAGTTGCAGCTTCCTTCCCATGTTGCCCTGCCCTCTCCACTCACCTTCCCTTTTTCCCCACGCACTCAAATTATCAGACCAGACAGCTTCATGCTCCTCCCACAGAAGAGTTGAAAGTTGCTCCTCTTGTTTTCTAAATTCTTACTGTGTATCCTCCCTTTTAGGAGCTCTGGTAGTATAGTGGCTAAAGCACTTGACTGCTAACCAGAAGGCTGGCGGTTCAAACCCACCAGCCACTCCTCGGAAGGAAGGTTGGGCAATCCTACTT
>NW_006921753.1:282671-285353 GCF_000298275.1 Orycteropus afer afer
GCAACGATGGGCTCAAGCATAGCAAAGATTGTGACAATGGCACAGGAGTGGGCAGTGTTTCGTTCTGTTGTACGTGGGGTTGCCAGCTCAACCACACCTAATAACAACAACATTGAATAATCACTTGATAACTGGTGGTGTAGTGCTTAAGGCACATGACTGCTAACCAAAAGCTGGCAGTTCAAATCCACCAGCAATTCCTTGGAAGGATGATTGGGCAATCTATTTCCATAGTAATACCACCTCAGAAACCCAAGGAGGGGTTGCTATGAGTTGGATCTTGACGACAGTGAGTTTTTTTTGGTTTTTTATTTCCCCCCCCTTAATCCCATTGTGTCCTGATGGCTCTTGTTGACTTTTTAAATAAAACACTATTAAAAAATATCTGAACACACACATACACACATATACACAAACACACAGAATTCCTGTCTTTGTTTCATCTTGGCTTCAAAAGTTGACTCAAGTAAAGCCAGAATTTCATTCTTACAATCTTCTTCATCCCCTAGGACTATGTAGTCAATTAAGCAATGCTTCCAAGAATACTAAATACTCATTAACATTGTTAATCATTTTTAAAGTACCATTGGTCTTATTTCCTCTGGGAAATGCTGTGCACTGCTTTTCTCTGCGATTCTGGTACCAGATCTGCTACATAAACCTTTCCTAAGGCCATATCCTTCAAGTATGCCAAAGCTAAAACTCTTCTGTTGACAGGATGATGATTTTGGGTTTTAGATACAGTTTTATGATTTCATTAATCACTCAAGACTGAACAACTGGATATGGTTTCTTTTAAATAAAATTATTTTAGTCATAGCCAAGCATAAAAATACTCTAAGACTAAAGCCAGATAAAGTCTGTAAATGAGATGCACTATTTCTTATTTTTAAATTTATTTTATTGTTGCAAATATACATAGCAAAACATACACCAATTCAACTATTTCTACATGTACAATTCAATTGCATTGATTAAATTCTTCGACTTATCCAACAATTCTTACCCTCTTTCTTTGAGTTGTTTCTCCCCATTAACATAAACTTACTGCCCCCTAATGTTCTTATCTAAAATTAAACCAAAAACCCAACTCACTGCTCTTGAGTTGGATGCGACTCGTAGCAACCCCTCCTTGGGTTTCCAAGGCAGTATTACTACGGAAGGAGATTGCCCAATCTTGTGAGTTGCTATTTCAATTTTATATAGAAGCTCTTAGAAGAGCTTATCTTAAAAGAGCATAAAAAAAAAGATAGACCTTTTTTACTATTTAAGCTAAACTGTTTTTTTTTTGCTTTTAAGAAGAATTCAGAGGATATCTTTGATTAAGATTTAAAAATAATCTCAGGACAATAGTTTCAAGGGTTTCTCCAGAATCCATTGCTCCAGGAAATCTGGGATTTTAAATCATGAGAATTTTAAATTATGTTCTTCATCTCCAACCTTTTCATTGGAATTCTTTTGTAGAATTTTTGATCAAAATGGTCAGTAATGGTAGCTAGGCACCATACAGTTCTTTTGGTCTCATGACAAAGGAGGCAGTTGTGCATGACCACACATTCTATTTCCTCCTCTCACTCATGGTTCTCCTTCTTCCTCTGCTGCTCCAAGTGAACACAGATCCATTTTGTGTGCTGATGGCTGTCTGCAAACGTTTAAGGCCCCAGAAACTATTCAACAAACTAAGAGGTAGAAGAGAACACTAAACACATTATTAGGTCAATTAACTGGGATATCCCATAAAACCATGACCTTAAACCTCCAAACTAAGGAACCAAATCCTATCAGGTATTTGGTTATACATAAGTAGCCTCAGAAACTACTCTCTTTTTTTTTTTTTTGTCATTATTGTAAATATATCTATCACACAACTTTTGACAATTCAGCTTTTTACAGATGTACAACTTGTTGAAAGTACTTACAATAATTGGCTGTGTGACCCTACCTTTAATTAATGCAATTTGCTTATCATCATAAAATAAAACTCATTACTCATTAAGCAATAACTCCCCCTTTCCCTCTCCTTCTGTCCCTAATTACCACTAAACTTTGGTCTGTATACATTTACCTTTTCTTCTTATAAGTAAGATCATATAATATTTGTCCTCTTGTAACTGACTTATTTCACTCAGCATAATGTCTTCAAGCTCCATACTGTAGCAAAGCTTCATTTACTCTACTGGCTGGATTTGTTGTTGTTGTTATGTGCCTACTGGTTGAGTAGTATTCCATAATATATATGCATCACATTTTATTTATCTGTGCATCTTTTCATGGACATTTAGATTGTTTTCACATTTGGCTATTATGAATAGTGTTGCAATGAACATTGATGTACAAGTCTTTGTTTGAGTTTCTGATTTTAACTCTTTTGGATATATATGTAGGAGTGGAATTGCTGGGTCATATGGTAGTAATAACCCTTCAATTTTCTACTTGAGGCTTAAGTATTTCATCAGTTCTTTCAGCTTGAGAAATGCTGAGCATGTCTTTCCTTTTAGTTTTCTAATTCCAGATCTTTGCACATTTCATTATAGTACTTTACTTCGTTTTCTTGAGATGTCCTTTGACATAGTAGGTTCAGCTCTTTTACATCATCATTTCTTCCATTGGCTTTAGCTCCTCTCCATTCAAAAGCAAGTTTCAGAATCTCTGCTGACATCCATTTTGATCTTTGATTCCTTT
>NW_006921753.1:286363-288930 GCF_000298275.1 Orycteropus afer afer
GCTTCCAACCTGAAGAGATCATCCTTTGGCACAATATCAGGTAATGTTTCAATGCTACTCATAACAAAATATTGAACAATGCAGGAAGCATCAAAAGAAGATGGAAGGAATACAAAGTCTCTGTACCAAACAAAATTCATCGATGTACATCTATTTCAGGAACTGGCATATGATCAAGAACCAATGGCATTAAAGGAAAAAGTTGAAGCTGCACTGAAGGAAGTAGTGAAAATCAAAGCTCCAGGAATTGATGAATACCTGTTGAGATGTTTCTACTAACAGATGCAGCATGTGAGGCATTCACTTGTTTATGCCAAGAAACTTGGAAGACAGCTACTTGGCCAACAAATATGGAAGAGATCCATATTTGTGCACATTCCAAAGAAGGGTGATCCAACAGAATGTGGAAATTGTGAAACCATATCATTAATATCATATGCAAGTAAAATTTTGCTGAAGATAATTCCAAAATGGTTACAGCATAACATCAACAGGGAGCTGCCAGAAATTCAAGCTAGATTCAGAAGAGGACAGGGAATGAGGGATACATCATTGTTGATATCAGATGGATTTTGGGTGAAAGTAAAGAATACCAGAAAGAGGTTTAATTGGGTTTTGTTGACTACATAAAGGCATTCCACTGTGTGGATCATAACAAATTATGGATAATATCGTGAAGAATGGGAATTCCAGAACACTTAATTGTGCTCATAAGAAGCCTAGAACAAGAGACAGTCATTTGGACAGAAAAGGGGATACTGAATGATTTAAAATCAGGAAAAGTGTGTGGCAGGGATGTATTTTTTCATGATACTTAATCTGTATGCTGACCAAATATTCTGAGAAGCTGGACTATATGAAGAAAAACATAGCATCAGGATTGGACAAAGACTCATTAACAACCTGCCATATGCAAATGACGTACCTTTCAGTATGAATTACACCTCAACATAAAGAAAACAAAAATCCTTACAACTGTACCAATAAGCAATTCATGATAAATGAAAAAAAGTTTGAAGTTGCTAGCGATTTCATTTAAATTAGATCCACAATCAATACCTGTGGAAGTAGCAGTCAAGCAACCAGATCACATATTGCACTGGGAAAATCTTCTGTAAAAGACCTGTTCAAAGTGTTAAAGAGCAAAGATGTCACTTTGAAGGCTAAGGTATGCCTGACTCAAGACATGGTATTTTCAGTATTCTCATACGAATGTGAAAGCTGGACAATGAATAAGGAAGAATGTGGAAGAACTGATTGATTTAAATTGTGGTGTTGGTGAAGAATACTGAAAATTCCATGGATTTCCAGAAGAAGAAGCAAATCTGTCTCATAAGAAGTGCAGCCAGCATGCTCCTTGGAAGAGAGAATGGCCAGCCTTTGTCTCATCTACTTTGGTCATATTGTCAGAAGGGACCGCTCCCTGGAGAAGGACATCATGCTTGGTAAATAGAGTGTCAGCAAAGAGGAAGATCCTCAATGAGATGTATTGACACAGGCTGCAATGATGGGCTAAAGCATAGCAGGGACTGTGAGAATGATGCAGGACTGGGCAGTGTTTCATTCTGTTGTACATAAGGTTGCTACGAGTTGGAGCTGATGCAATGGCACCTAATGGCCACATCAATTCAACCCCAAAACATTTGTCATTTATCTAAATCTCTCTCTCTCTCTTTAACATTTTATTGTGCTTTAGGTGAAAGTTGACCAAGCAATTAGTTTTCCAACCAATAGTTCCTATATAAGTTGTTCTGTTGCATTGGTTGCAATTCCTGCAATGTGTCACCACTCTTCCTACTTCCTCCTTGGGTTCCCAATTTTCATTAGTCCTATTTCCCTGTCCCTCTCTCTGTCTTCTCATCTTTGGTTTTGGGAAATTATTGCCCTTTTAGTCACATGTGGTTGATTTTGGCCAGATTCAGGTAAGGGAAGGGAGAGAGCCTCCACCCAAGGCAGGAAGGCAGGAAAGCCAAGGCTGAGGTAGCCACATCCAGGTAAAGGGAGGGCACAAAGGTTTGGAACAGCTAAGGGAGATGAACTTGTCTGTCAGTTTGTTGTACTGTGGTAGCTTGTGTGTTGCTGTGAGGCTGGAGGTGGTGCCACCGGTGTTTCAAACACCAGCAGGGTTGCACATGGTGCACAGGTTTCAACATAGCTTCCAGACTGAGATAGACTTGGAAGAAGGAAGAGGTCATCCACTTCTGAAGGAACTGGCCAGGGAAAACCTTATGAATAGCAGAGAAACACTGTCTGATACATTACTAGACAGCTTTATGAATAACCCTGAAACATTGTCCAATATATTGCTGGAAGATGAGCCCCTTAGTTTGGTAGGCACTCAAAATACAACTGTGAAAGAGTTGCCTCATCAGAGTAGAACCAATCTTAATGGTATGGATAAAGTAAAGCTTTCAGGACCTCTATTTGCTGACGTGACACAAATCAAACTGAGGAGTAACAGCTGCAAATATCTATTAATAATTGGAACATGGAATGTACAAAGTATGAATCCACAAAAATTGGAAGTTGTCAAAAATGAAATGGAACACATGAAGATTGATATCCTA
>NW_006921753.1:289575-290258 GCF_000298275.1 Orycteropus afer afer
AGGCCAGGAGCTGATTGCTCATATTCAAGTTCAACTTGAAGTTGAAGACAATTAAAACAAGACCATGAGAGCCAAAATATGACCTTGGTAAATACCCTTTTTGAATTTAGAGATGATCTAAAAAATAGATTTGAGGCATTGAACACCAGTGACTGAAAACCAGAGGAATTGTGCGATGACATCAAGAGCATCATCCATGAAGAAAGCAAAAGTTCAGTAAAAAGAGAGGAAAGGAAGAAAAGGTCAAAATGGGTGTCAGAAGAGACTCTGAAACTTGCCCTTAGGTGGAAAGTAGCTAAAGCAAATGGAAGAAATGAGAAGATAAAGGAACTGAACAGAAGATTTCAAAGAGCAGCTTGAGAACACAGAGTAAATTATTATTATAATGAAATGTGCAGAGATGTGGAGTTAGAAAACAAAGGAAAGGACACGATCAGCATTTCTCAAGCTGAAAGAACTGAAGAAAAAATTAAGCCTTGAGTTGCAATATTGAAAGATTCTGTGGGCAAAAGATTGAATGATCAAAGGAAACATCAAAAGAAGATGGAAGGAATTCACAGTCACTGGACCAAAAAGAATTGGTCAATGTTCATCCATTTCAGGAGGTGGCATATGTTCAAGAATGATTGGTATTGAAAGAAGAAGTTGAAGCTGCACTGAAGGAAGTGGAGCAAAACAAGGCT
>NW_006921753.1:293651-294294 GCF_000298275.1 Orycteropus afer afer
TCAGTGGTTTGAACCTACCAGCCACTCTATAGGAGAAAAATGTGGCAATCTACTTTCATAAAGATTTACAGCTTTTGGAAACCCTATGAAGCAGTTCTACAGGGCCACTATGAGTCAGAATAAACTCAAGGCAATGGGTTTTGGTTTAATAAAGTGTTAATATCTATTAACATCTAATCTCTTTCAAATATTATTTTGGAATTTATACCAGGCATCTTCTGGTGATACAAGCCTGAGAGTGTCAATAACAGTAGAAATTATAAAGTTTGGGCATATGTAGGAAAGTAGGCTGGGAGATAGTCTTAGGAGCTAGGATAAATCTACAGTGCAGTTTCATGATTAAATATTTGAGAGGTATGTACATAATATAGCCCCAGAATAAGCAGGACTGTAGGCCTGATACACAAAAAGAAAAATGCAAGAAAAGAGCTTTGTTAACCTGGAAATGGACTCATGAAAGGATTAATCATCAATGATAAATGTTCCTGGCCCATAAAGAGCTGAATGTGTTGTGCTATTTTGGGCAAATCCTATCCATCACTGTTGACCCATAATAGCTATCCATCTTTTATGCTGACTGGTAAGGATCTGCACTGAATGAGGTCAGCTTTTTGACTTGCTTGATTCCAAATTACCACAGCAG
>NW_006921753.1:294394-296470 GCF_000298275.1 Orycteropus afer afer
TCAAGTATTGAACATTGATTGAGTACTGACTTTGCAAATGCACTCTATTAGACCCTGTGAGGAATATAAAGAAGGATAAGACCTGGTTCCCATTTTCACAGAAGTTACATTCCCATTTCCCTGACAATATATAATCCTTTGAAAAGTTAGGTAGGAGCAGTTACCCAAGTTTTATTCACCTTTGTATTCCTAGTACCTAGGAAAAGTACCTGGCATCTACCAGGTGATGAAAATGTGTACTGAGGAATGACTATTCAATGATAAAATTAAGCAATAGTTGTAGGCAATAATGAATGACTCTTACAGAGCATGATATGACTAATTTCAAAATGAACTACACAGAAAATGACCCATGATCAATGTTTTTCTCAATGAGCTCATGGGTTTGCTTCAAGGATATTTCTGATTTAACAGATATATGAGAGTCATACAATTGAGGAATTTATAACTGGATTTATGTATGTATATATTTTACTAACAGTATAATTAAAAAAATCTATTCTTCTGTAGTAGTTTACATGTTGTTGTGATGCTGGAAGCTATGCCATCAACATTTCAAATGCCTAGCAAGATCACACATGGTGGACGGGTTTCAGCAGAACTTCTAGCTAGACTATAGATCAGAAAGAGGGATGGGACCACCCATTTCTAAAAAAAATGGCCACAGAAAACCTTGTAAATATCAGTGAAACACTGTCTGATCTATTACTGGAAAACTTTGTGAAACATTGTCTGATATAGTGAAGATGAGCCCCTCAATTTGTAAGATACTCAAAATATGATGGGGTAAGAGCTGTCTCCTCAAAGTAGAGTCAATATTAATGATATGAATGAGTAAAACTTTCTGAACTTTAATTTGCTGATGGGACATGACTCAAAATGAGAAAAAACAGTTGTAAACATCCATTGGAACATGGAATATACAAAATATGAATTTAGGAAATAGAAGTTGTCAAAAGGGAAATGAAATGCATAAAAATCTATATTCCAGCCATTAGTCAGTTCAAGTGGACTAATATTGACCATTCTGAATTAAGCAATCGTATTGTCTACTGTGCCAGAAATGACAAATTGAAGAGGAATGTTGTCACATTCACTGTCAAAAAGAACACTTCAAGATCTATCCCAAAGTAGAATGCTATCAGTGATAGGATAATATCCATATGCCTATAAGGAAAACTTGACTGCTAACCAGAAGGCTAGCAGTTCAAACCCACCAGCCACTCCTCAGAAGGAAGCTTGGGCAATCTACTTCCATAACGATACTGCCTCGGAAACCCCAGGAGGGGTCGCTATGCATTGGGTCTGACTCGATGGCACATAACAACAACAACAACATAAGGAAAACAAGTTAATACTATTATTCAAATTTAAACACCAAACACTAAAGCCAAAGAGGAAAAAACGAAGATTTCTACCAGCTTCTGCAGTCTCAAATTGACCAAATATGCAATCAAAGTGTATTGACAGTTACTGGTGAATTGGAATGCAAAGTTGGAAACAAAGAAGAAGCATCAGTACTTGGAAAATATGAGCTTGATGGTGGAAATGATCCCAGAGATCACATGATAGAATTTTGTCAGACCAATCACTTATTCATTGAAAATACCTTTTTTTCAACAAAATAAATATCAACTATATATGTGGAGCTTGCCAGATGGAATGCAGAGGATTCAAATAAATTACATCTGTGGAAAGAGATGATGAAGAAGCTCAATACCATCAATCAGAACAAGGCCAGGAGCTGACTGTGGAATAGACTATCAATTGCTCATATACAAGTTCAAGTTGAAGCTGAAGAAAATTAAAACAAATCCACAATAGCCAAAATGTCACCTTGATTATATACTACCTGAATTTAGAGACCATCTGAACAACAGATTTGTCCCATGGAACACCAATGACCAAAGACCAGACAATTACAGAGTCATATTTGTGCCTAACATGATATGTTAACACACATACAACAAAAATGCATTAACCTTATTTACTCACGGAAGTTTGTAGTCAGCACACCAGGGTTCCAATCCCTCAAAGAATGTCTCTCTTCCCAGGATGTCCCTGGATATCCTGGAA
>NW_006921753.1:301085-302166 GCF_000298275.1 Orycteropus afer afer
CGCATAATCCATGCCTCAGTAAGCCAACCAAATAAACTATTAGATCCTTTCCTAACCTCTTGAGCTGAGACATTGAATGAAGAATCCATACTTAGTGGACCTAAATCAATAAACTCAGACTGATCCAATCTTACATTCCTTGCACCATTATCCCACACCCTCAGTAGCCATTCCCATGCATATTCTCCAGGTGTCTGTCTGTACATGTTGGCAAAATCAAGTAGGTCTTTTTGAGTATAGCCTATCACCTCCTCAGTCACACTTTCTATTTCACCTCTTGGGGCTTTCTTAGACTTGACTTTTGTTCTCAACTGAGCCTCCAGAATAGGTGCTTGAGGCAGTTCCTGAGAGCATTCAGGAATGCTTTCCATGGCCTCTGCCTCACACAATATCCTTGCAGGACCGGTTTGGCTAGTCCCCTCAAGCTGAAGGGGAGGGGATAATGGTTTTACAGTAATCTGTTCAGATGGGAGGGATTCAACAGAATTTACAGGCTCCATATCCTGATCTTCCTGATCATCTGTCCATATGTCCCCATTCCAAGTTACAACATCCCCTTTTTTTCCAATCAATGCCCTCACTTTAACAGCAGACACCGTTCCGGGTTGGCAATTGAGCTGGCATTGTAAATCAGCCACTCTTACATTAAGACTCTGGATTTGGGTTTCAGCTATGTCAGCCCTGGTAGTAGAAGCTATAAGGCTTTCTTTCAAAGCACAGCTGGACGCACTGAGGTCTTTTATGCGGCGCTTAAGCCGAGACTCAGCAGCTTTGAGCCCATCTCGCTCTTTCACCAATTTATCCAGTGTAAGTAGGACCAACCAACCAGCTTCTCTATACTCCTCATTCTGACAAAATTGCAGAAAAGTATCAAATATCCAATCACCCAGAGCATCACTTCTCACAAGTACATGATCTATTGGTGATGCTATTTTGTGTATTAATTTTTCACCTCATGCCATGGATTAGTAGGGCTCTCTTTACTAGCAGACGCAGAATTGCTAGTGTCATCAAAATCAATCAAACTGGAGAACAAATCTAGGAAGCCCATCCTTATGATTTTGTCTCTCTAGAACCACTC
>NW_006921753.1:302584-308696 GCF_000298275.1 Orycteropus afer afer
AGGCCACACTCCTAGGGAAACTCCTCTTGGGCAGATTGGCCACTCAGAACACAGTCATCCGATCCCATCATGGGAAAAAACACACAGAACCGGGGTCCAGGCAAGTTGACACACAGCTCCAACTATCACACAAAGAAAACCAGAAAGATGTTTACCTGTGTTTTATTGACTATACAAAGGCATTTAATTGTGTGGATCCTAACAAATTTTGCATAACATTGCAAAGAATTGAAATTCTAAAACACTTCACTGTGTTCGTGAGGAACCTGTACATAGATTAAGAAGTAGTCATTCAGAGCAAGGCAATACTGCATGGTTTAAATCAGTAAGGGTGTGCATCAGGGTCATATCCATTTACCATGGTTATTTGATCAATATGTTGAGAAATAACCCAAGGAGCTGAACTACATGAAGAAAAACCTGGAATCAGGACTGAGTGAATACTCATTAACAACCTGTGATATAAAGATGACACTACCTTACTTGCTGAAAGCTATTCAGCTGCATGTGGTAGATCCCACCATGGAGTTGATTGCCAGTCTCTTCATGGGGATTAACTACCACCAGCTGCCCAGTCACTCAACCAGGCCCAGCCAAGTTGACACACAAACCGAACTACCACACCATGTATGTATCTTATGAATGGATCTTTGATTCACTTTCTAAAATTACTTTGTGTTTTCATAATTGATTTGTAGGACTTTTAAAGATATATATTCTGAGAACATTTACAAATATATTCTGTTAATTTGTGGCATTTCTATTTTTTAAAATTGTGTCATCTGATGAGCAGAAATTTTATGCAATGTATCAATTTTAAAAAATTTTATTAATGATTTGTATCTCTTTTTTTAAATCATTTTTTTCTTTATGGCCATGAAGATATTCTTCTATGTTTTCTTCTAGAAGCTTTAAAGTATTACCCTTTACATTTTAATTCAGTGAGATAACCCTAAATAGTTTTAGAGTACTGAATGAGATAGAAGTATGAAGTCATAATTTTTGAAGCAGTTATCCAGATGCTCTAGCACAACTTGTTGAAATCACTTTTTTATTCCTTTATTTAATTGCTTTGGTGCCTTTGTGGAAAATCAATTGAGCTTAGGAGTATGTTTCTCTTCTAAACTCACTAGTTTGTTTCACTTATCTATTGCTCTATCCTCATGCCATTACTACAATATCTTCATTATTATAACGTTAAGGGAAATCTTAAATTAAGCAATGTAAGTCCAACTTTTTCCTCTTTCCGAGATTGCTTTGATTATCCTAGGTTCTTTGAAATTAGATGTAAATTTTATAATCAGTTTGCCAATTTCTACAAGAAAAGCCTCCTGAAATTAGATTCAAACAGCCTGATCCTAAATGGACATCTTAAAAATATTGAATCTTCCTGACTTCCCAGATTTGGAATCTTTCAGCTGAGGTCCCAGACATCATGGAGGCAGAAGGCAGGATCAACAAATCTGCAGCGTAATCAGAAGTTCCATTGGGAAACGAGATAGATCCTCATCTACCCTGCTTGTAGCCCCTATCCATGCTTTAAGAGTTTATCTCTTAGAATCCCTCTCACTTTGGCGGTGGTGGGGAAGGAAAAAAGAAAAGCAGCACTCTTCAACTGGCCTACAACGTACATGGATTCTATCTCACCTCTTCCCACAATTTTGCTCACAAAGCAGGGAAGAGTCAATGATTGTGGTAGGGCCAATTCTGCAACCTCTCTATACACTTCTAGGGCCTGTGCTTAAGTCATCCTTAAATATGAGGTCCTTAATGCTCTTTGTCCTAAATTTTGGATCTTGACTGCTAATACTAGGAGAACAGGAAAAGGCTCTCTTAACATCTGCACCAAAGTACTCATGACTTACCATGTCTTTCTGGTCTTTCTGCTTGTATTTTCTTACTGCTCCCCCTTCCTTCCCTCTAGTTCTATGCTTCAGGAACAAGAAATCATCAGTAGTTTCTGGAATGAAATATGACATAATCTATCTTTTCTTCAAACCTCTGCACACAGTTATGCCTCTGGTGACAATCACTTTCCTCTTCCCTTGCCTAGCAGATACTTACCCTTCATGAGTCCTTAACACTGCCACCTCTGGAAAGCCCCCCTCTCTGACTCTATTTCTCAGTACTTAGGTTCCTCTTCTGGACCATCCAAGCCTTGTATTTTTATTCATGCCGTACATGTAATAGAGGCACAAAGCTGTCCACCAAAAGTCATGTTCCCTCTTCCATAGCATATACTTGTTCCTGGAGAGTAGTTGCACAACCCAGCATATCATTTCCCACTTCTCTTGTGTCCCTGGGTTGCTCAGACAGTTCAGTGCTTAACTACTAGTCAAAAGACAGGAAGTTCAAATTCACCCAGAGCTGCCTCAGAAGACAGGCCTGGTGATCTGCTTCAAAAACGTCACAGTCTTAAAAACCTGTGGAGCAGTTCTACTATGCTCAAATGTGGTCACCACAAGTCAGAATTGAATCAATGGCAACTAACAAAAACAATGACCAACCTGAAGATTGGCAGTTTGAACTCACCAAGCATGCAGCAGAAGAAAGGTCTGGTGATCTGCTTCCATAAAGATTACAACCAAGAAAACCTTATGGAGCAGTTCTACTCTACAGTACATGAGGTTGAGTCATAATTGACAAAATAGGTTTCATTTTCTTTTCTTTTGACCTAGGTATGATCATGTGACTAGCTCTTACCAAAGAAATGTAGCGGAAGTGATATGTTTAATGTTCCTGCCAACTTGTGGTAGTTAAGATGTGTGTCATCTTGGTTGTTGAGCCCGGTTTTGAGTGGCTGGGCAGCTGCATGTAGTTATTTCCCATGCTGAGATTGGTAAGCAACTCCATGGTGGAATCTGCTGGATCAGCTGAGTAGCTGCCTTAGGGATGTGGTCTGCTTCCAGTAAAAAAGAAGAAGCATTGAGAAATGTCTCTAGCTTTTTAGCGTGCTTGGACCCTGAATTTGACTAAGTCTTCATCTCAATGGCTTGATATGTTGTCTGATGATCTTAGGACTGTTAATGGACTTGAATTAGTTGCCTGCCACATTGCTTGATCACTTTGGAACTGTGCCATTTGACTTGTCGATTTTGGGTTTGTCAGCCTCAGAAGCCAGAAGCTATCTGAGTTAAGAGAAGTCTCCAGCTTCAGTGGGCCAGGAGCAAAAGGCAGACCTGAAACCCAAGGCTGAAGAGCTTTCACCCCGACCCTAGAGCTGGCACTTTGAACTTGGACTTCTAGCCTCCAAAAGGTAAGAAAATAAATCCCTGTATGTTGCAGAAAAAAAAAAAATCTGAATTGAACGTGTTAAGTGGGTGCAGTTTATTGTACAAAAACGATACTTAAATAAAGTTGAATCTTTTCAAAATATATATAGAGAATCTTCCAATTTGTGAGCATGCTGTATTTCTTCATTTATTTAGGTTGTTTTAGTTTTTCAGCAATATTTTACACTTTTCAATGTGAGATTTTGCATATCTTTTCTTAAATTTACTCCCAAGCATTTTATATTTTACACCATATCTAGCAGATCTTTTAAAAAAATTTTGTTTTCCAATGGCTAGTTGTTTGTGTACAATTGATTTTTTTTATGTCCCCCTTTGTCTTGAGCCTTGCCAATTTACTGATAAATTTTAGTGTTTTGTTTTTGTGTTTAAGCATGTATAGATTTTTTTACTTCTCCTGTTCCAATATGTATTCTTTTTATTTATTTTTCTTGCCTCATAGTGCTTACTAGATATTTCAATACAAAGCTTAATATAAGTGGTTAGAGCATACAATATGACTTGTTTCTAAATTTATGGAGAAAATATTCAATATTCACTATTAAATATGATGTTAAATATAGTTTTTTTCATAGATATCATTTATCAAATTGAAAATATTTCCTTCATGGCCTCTTTGCTTAGAATTTCTTTTTTTTTATTTTATAATTTATTTTCAATAACAAATAGTTTCTGGATATTTCCAAGTACTTTTTCTATATCTGTTGCAATCATTGTTTAATTCCCTTTAATTTTATTTTGATTTTCAAGTGTAAAATCTCTCTTGCATTCCTTGGATAAACCCTAACTGGTCATGATATATTGCCTTTTTAACATATTTTTAATTTATTTTTTTGTATTTTATCAGATCATTCATGTCTCTGTTCATTAGAGAACACAGTCACATGCTGATATAGGTTAATAATTTTATTTTTTATAATGTCTTTGTAGGTTTTGATATCGGAGCTATGCTGACTTCATAAAACTATTTGAGACATATTCTTTGGGTTAAATAATTTGATTAAAATTGGTATTATAGCTGCATTAAACTTTGTTTAATGTATATGTGGGTATATATATGTATATGCATATGTGTTGTTGTTGTTGTTATGTGCCATTGAGTTGGACCTGAGTCATAGTGACCCCTCCTTGGGTTTCTGAGGCAGTATCACTATGGAAGTAGATTGCCCAACCTTCCTTCTGAAGAGCAGCTTGGGGGTTTGAACCGCCAGCCTCCTGGTTAGCAGTCAAGTGCCTTAGTCACTATGCTACCAGAGAAAGGCAAAGTAGTAGAAACAAGGGACCAAGATACAAACCCAGAAAACATCCCTAAGGAAGAAGCAGCATTGGAACTCTCTGATAAGGAATTAAAAAGAATTATATTTGGGTACCTTCAATGGATTGGGAGACAGAGCAAGGAAAAGCACTGACAAGATCAAGGAAAACACTGACAAAATTAAGGAAAACACAGAAAAAGCTCCAGAACAATGTAGGAAAGCAACACAGGAAAAAACTGGCAAAATAAACAAAAAATTACAAATGATAAAAAAAGTAGAAATCCAGATTAATACTAAGATTTCAGAAATAGATAACCCATTGAAGTGGAAAAGGAGTAGAATTGAATCAATGGAAGGCAGAATTAATGAGATTGAAGACAAATACCTCAATCATAACTTGTTAAAGGATCAATCAGACAAAACATCAAACAAAATGTAGAAAGCCAAAGATTCATGTGGGATACCATCAAGAGGAATAACCTACATGTAATCAGAATTCCCAAACAGGAAGAGACAGATAAAACAACAGAGAAAATTGTTGAAGATTTGTTGGAAGTGAATTTCCCTAGTATGATGAAAGATGAAGATATATCAATTCAAGAAGTTCAATGGAGTCCCAAACAGGATAGACCTCAAAAGAAAATCACTAAGATATATCATAATCATGCTTATCAAAATCAAAGACAAAAAAAGAATCCTGAAAGCAACATGGGACAAACAAAAGTTACCTATAAAGGGCAACCAATAAAATTAAACTTTGATTTCTTGGCAGAAACCATGCAGTTGGGAAGGCAATCAGGTAATATACATAAAACCTTGAAAGAAAACAAAATCTCCAACTAAGAATATATACCCAGTAAACTAATCCCTCAAATATGACAGTGAAATGAGGAGATTTCCAGATAAGCAGAAATTAAAGGAATTTCTTAAAATCTGACCAACCTTACAATAAAACATAAAGGGAGTCCTTCTGGTAGAGAACCAACAACAGCAAACAAAAACCGACCATTAACATGCATGATGACATAACCCAGAAACCAACCCAGTTATAGAAGTATCCAAAATAAAATAAGCTTACAAGACTGTAAACAGAGAACCAGAGACATCAATTGCTAAATGTGAACAGCTACAAACCAAACAGAGGGAATAGTGTAGTTACAGAACTTATAAATGGTAAAGAATTCAAGACAATTGCAAGATAGAAGACTTTTTTTGTGTGTATGTGATTTGGATGAAGATTTACAGACCAAATTCACTTTCCATACAGCAGTTCACATATTCTTGGTCTCATGACATTGACCGCAGTTTACCACAATGCAACAGCTCCCTTCCCACTTCCTCCCACAGCCACCTCTTCCCCGTGCCCATCCCTCCATGGACTCCTGCCCCCTGAGCTGTCTCCCCGCACATAAGCAGCCCTTCTTTCTCCCATGATTCTTCTCTCCAAGAAGAGCATCTACTTGAGGTAAATATTCAACTCATATGCCTGTCCCCTGCTTGGCTGGAAACCATAGGTGTGAGTTCAACTCCAGACCTGAAGGGCAGTCAGGGGCCATAGTCTCAGTG
>NW_006921753.1:310753-311701 GCF_000298275.1 Orycteropus afer afer
CTGGAGTTTGTTTTTGTGTATGGTGTGAGGTACAGATCTTGTTCCATTTTTCTGCAAATGGATCTCCAGTTTTGCCAGCACCATTTATTAAACAAATATTCTCTTCCCTGTTTAATGGATTTTGGGCCTTTGTCAAAGATCAGCTGACTAGAGGTCAATGGATCTATTTCTGGGTTCTCAATTCTATCCCATTGGTCTATGTATCTAGAACAGACTTTTTTATGTTTGGGAAGAAAATAATAAATCACAGGCTAACTCAAAGAAAAGTAATAAAGCTCTGCATCAAAATAAAGAAGACATGTACAAGTGTTTAGCAAATACAAAAAATAACAATGAATTAAATGATAACACAATTCATTAACAAATGGAGCTCAGCACAGAAAATTATATGGAACAAAGAAAGCAGCAACACCATGAAAGACACATTGCAAAATGACATCAATAATTTCATACTTGTTGATAAGTGCACTGTATTTCAATGGAATAAATGCACCACTCAAGAGACGGAGAGTTTCAGACTGGAGAAGGAAAACATAACCCACCAATACACTATTTACAAGAGACTCACCCCACACACATAGACAAAAATAGACTAAAAATCAAAGGTTGAAAAAAAGATATACCAAGCAAATGGCAACCAAAAATGTGTGAGAAGGGCAATATTAATTTTGGATAAAATAGACTTTGACACAAAAAGTGCCATAAGAGACAAGGAACGATATTATGTAATGATTAAAGGATCAATGGAACAAGAGGGCATAGCGATAATAAATATCTATGCATCCAGTGAAAGAGCCTTAAAATACATAAATTAGACTTTACCAGATTTGAAAAGACAAATAGTGAACTCCATAGTCATGGCAGGAGACTTTAATACATTACTTTCAATAAGAGATAGAACAACTGGAAAGAAACTCAACAAAGATCCAGAAGACCTAAACAATACAA
>NW_006921753.1:317676-319895 GCF_000298275.1 Orycteropus afer afer
CCTCCCCTCCCACCCCTGGTAACCAACAAAGAAAATTTTCTCTAGATAAACCTTTCCTTAACTTTTACAATAATGGACTGATACAATATTTGTCCTTGTGATTGACTTATTTCATTCAGCATAATGTTTATTGTGTTTTAAAAAGAGTGTGTACATTTCACATACACTGTTAAATATATTGACATAAGTGTGTCATGCACTTTTGAAAAAAAATGTGTATTCTGAAGTTATGGGTTATATGAAAACCAAAAACTAAACACATTGCCCTTGTCTCTTCCAACTCGTAATTACCCTATAGGGCAAAGTAGAACATCTCCATACACTTTCTTTCTTTCTTTTTTTAAAAGTTTCAAATGTACTTCATTCCATCAGTAATATTATATTTTAATAGGTATACAGTGCTTTTACATGGCATCAATTATAAGTTGGTTTGGAAACAAGTTAGTATTACACTACCAGTTGGTTTTATTACTGATCTCTCCAGTCTTTTGGGGTGACTCTGCCAACAGGGAACACGTCCCATTCTATTCCAGTTTGCATTGTTGTATATGTCCATACAGCAACATGAAAAGTAGCTCCACTAGCTAATGAAGCATTACTGAGCTTTGGTGGTATAGTGGATAAGGGACTTAACTGCTAACTGGAACATCAGCAGTTCAAACTCACCAGCTGCTTCACAGAAGGAAGACTGGGAGATCTACTTCCATAAAGATTTCCTGCCTAGGAAACCCAATGGAGGTCGCTGAGTTGGAAAATACTCCATGACAGTGAGTTTGGTTTTGGTTTGGTAATTGTCATGGAAATCAGGTTCATATTTCTGGTGGCTCTGCTTTGCCATTGTTTGCTGAATGTTTGCACTTGAAGATGACTTAGTGCATTTTTGGCTAATGGAAATATTGTGAAGAAAAAAATAGAACTGGCAAATGCAGCTACTGTCCAGTGGCAATTTGCTACTGGTACCCTCATAAAAGAGTCCTGAAAAACAAAATTCCATAGGATTTCCAAGGCTGTAAATCATTACAGAAGTAAACTGTCTCATCCTTCTCCAGTGGAGTATCTGGTGGGTTCCAATGACTGACCTTATAGTTGACAGTGAGTTCTTTAAACACTGTACCACTAGAACTTGGTCTCTCTCCATATATAAACAAAACCAAATTCACTGCCATGGGGTGGATTCCCACTCAGCGACCCCCATTGGGTTTCCCAGGTGGTAAATCTCTATGGAAGTAGATCGCCCCATCTTCCTTCTGCAGAGTGGCTGGTGGGTTTTAACTGCAAACCTTCTGGTTAGCAGTCAAATGCCTTGGCATTACCCACCAGAACTCTTTTATACATAACTAAATACTAAATATGACTAAGGCACTAAGTAAATATCTAATGCACTTTTCATACGGGAAATTGCTGTTTTTATACTAATTTGAATTTCTATTTTAAAGTACTTTTTTTTTTTCTTAGTATAAATTGATGAATAATTTATAACAGCAAATCAGATTCAACTAAAATAATTTAAGGCTATTTAAAAAAAAACCTGAAATTGTAGTAATTTCATGGAAAAGAGAAGTGATTCATGGAAAAACATGTAAATAAAGGAGAAAAAAAGTCTATTTTGGTCATTATTATTATCATTATATCCATAGTTAGACTTAATGTTTAAATATTATTACAATTGCTTCAGCAAAGCTATTTGTGAAAGGAAGCAGTAAGTGGTTACTAGCTTAAGGCAAAATGTCAGGAAGAACCGTTCAATGTGCTTATAAATTTTGAACTTCCTGAAACCAAATCCAAACTCACTGTGGTGGAGTCTATTCTGACTCAGAGTGAACCTATAGGAGAGAGTAGAACTGCCCCAGCGTTTGTTACCTTTATGGAAAGGAGTTCTGGTGACACAGTAGTTAAAGAATTTGGCTGCTAACCCAATGGTCTGCTGGTTCTGCGGGAGAAAGACATGGCAGTTAGCTTCCATAAAGTTTTAAAGCCTTGGAAACCCTATGAGGGCAGTTCTACTCTGTCCTGTAGGGTCGCCATGAGTCAGAATCCACTCGATAGCAATGGGTTTTGGTTTGGAATCTTAGCAGAAGCAGATGGCCATACCTTTCACAGAGTGGCTGGTGGGTTCAAACCAACAACCTTTTGATTAGCTCCTGAACTGTTTAATCACTGAGCCATCAGGGAATCCTTCTCAGGCAAACAGGTCCATGTAAAAAGGAAAACAAGAATCT
>NW_006921753.1:320499-321540 GCF_000298275.1 Orycteropus afer afer
CTAAATATTATTATTGTGTGTGTGTGTATATATATATATATATACACACACACACACACACACAATACTTGTTATATACACACATACACACAATAATTGTATGAATTTTTTACCATTCTGGTCATTGTAGATAAGGAAAAATTATTTAAGAATCACAGCAATCACTATTTGTCTTTCTGTCCTAATTAGTTTTTTCTTCAGGCATAAAACCTGAAACTATTTGCTACTTTATCTTGATAGTAAAATGTTCATGAATCAAAAGTTTTATGATACATCATACCAAGAATGCTATTTCCCACCATGGAAAATTTTAGGGATAAGAAGTGACTGGCCTAACATTATTGCTAATGAAATTATAATCTAGATTTATCATGTACCCTAATAATTATACACACGTTTTATTATTGTTGTTTATTTATTTACCATGTAGTCTTTAGTTTTAGAAATATCTCTGAAATTTCTTTCCTCTTGTTTTTATGATCATCTGGTTATCCATCCTCTTATTCTTTTTGGAGAAAATATGTTGAAAGTCTTAATTTGTGCATAAAGACTAATTCTAAGTTTTCAAAAGGTCGTGTGCCCTCTGACATGGGGATAAAACATGCTGCCTACTGACTGAAAGTAAAACTAACCCAGAAGGCAATTTGATCTAAAATCTAATTTATTCCCAGAGTTCTTTCTTTCTTCTTCTTTTTTTTAATTTTTCTATATCTTAGTCTTGAATGTTTGAGGATGAGTCAAAACAGCCCTAGGGTAGCTTTATTTTGTAGTGAGTCAATTCTGTAATATCCGGGCAGATAAATGTTATCAGGAACTTCTGGAAAATCACATCAGTTTTGTCAGTCAACAATGTGCAATAAGCATCTTCTTCTTCTTCTTCTTTTTTCTGTTTGGAGAAAAAGCCAGGGGCACCAGGACAGAGTGAGAAAGCAGTGGCAGGGATTCAGGTAAGGGGAGGGACCAAGGCCCCCCACCCAAGTGGCAGGAAAGTGGGAGAAAGGAGAAAAAAAGCCAGGTGGACCAGGACAGATGAGGAAGCAG
>NW_006921753.1:322810-323349 GCF_000298275.1 Orycteropus afer afer
GGCTATACACATGGATTTCACCAGATGGAGTACCCAGGAATCAGATTGACTATATCTGTGGCAAGAAGTGAGGGAGAAGATCAACATCTTCAGCCAAAACAAGACCAGGAGCTGATTGTGGAACTGACCATAAACTGCTCATTTCCAAGTTCAACTTGAAGTTGAAGACAATTAAAACAAGTTCACAAGAGCCAAAATATAACCTTGACTGTATCCCTCCTGAATTTAGAGACCTTTTAAAGTCCATATAGATTTGATGCATTGAACACCAATGATGGAAAACAGAGAAATTGTGGGATGACATCAAGAACATCATCCACAAAGAAAGCAAAAGCTCATTAAAAAGGCAGGAAAGGAAGAAAAGACCAAAATGGATGTCAGAAGAGACTCTGAAATTTGCCCTTGAATAGAGAGTAGCTAAAACAAAATAAAGAAATGACAAGATAAAAGAGCTAAACAGAAGATTTCAAAGGCAGCTCGAGAAGACAAAGTCAATTGTTATAATAAAATGTGCAAAGACCTGGAGTTGGAAAACCAAA
>NW_006921753.1:325704-326890 GCF_000298275.1 Orycteropus afer afer
TGGCAGGCAGTACACCAGCTGTTGACTCCAATGAATGACGAATCCAAGATCTTTAGGCCGAATGGTGGATTGTTCACTAACGGACAGTTGTAGGCAGCACAACAGAATCCCAATCCACAGAAGAATGTCTCCTCTCCCAAGATGTCCACAGATATATTGCAAGCAGGCCACATCCCTAGGGAAACTTCCTTTCAACAGATTGGCTGCTCAAAACATAATTATCTGATCCCATCATGGGAAAAACCACATCACAACAGCTCAAACCACACAGAATTGTGGTCCAGCCAAGTTGACACACAGCTCCAACTATCACAGTCATATTGTAAGAAGGGACCATTCCATGGAGAAGGATATCATGCTGGGAAAAGTGGAGGAACAGTGGAAAAGGGGAAGATCCTCAATGAGATGGATTAACACAATGACTCCAACAATGGGCTCAGGTATAGCAAAGATTGTGAGGCTGCAAAGGACTGGGCAGTGTTTTGTTCTTCTGTACATGAGGTAGCTATGAGTCAGAGATGACTTGAAAGCACCTAACAACAACAAAAATATTTTATTGTCTCAGTAAAAATGTTAACACTTTACTTAGTGATTTAAATAATCCCCTCACTAAACCTCAGTTTTGTCTCTCACATTTCTGTACATCTTCTAACCAAGAGACATTGACAGTATGACTTCATGTTAATTGATAATGTTTCTACAGACACCATTTCCAAAAAAAGTCATATTTACAGGTGCCAGGGATTAGGACTTCAACATATTACTATTTTTGAAAAAAAAACACTTTTATTGTGATTTGGATGCAATTTTACAAAGCAGATTTGTTTTACATTCAAAGGTTCATATACATTTTATTTCACAATGCTGTGTACAGTCCCCACAATGTGCATCTCTGCTCCTAATTCCTCCCTGTGGTTATCCCTTCCCTGTGTCCTTACTCACATGTTCCCGCCTGCCTAGCTTTCTCCCTGGGCAAATGCTGCCCTTCTGATCTCCCATAGTTCAATATTCTAAGGGGTGCATCTCCCTGGAGTTGTTTTTTTTTTTTGGTGTAGTTGTTGTTATTGTTAGGTACCACTGAGTTGGCTTCAATTCATAGACACCCTCTGTACAAGAGAAGGAAGCACTGCCTGGTCCTGTACCACCCTCACAATCCTTGTGAAGCATGAGCCCATTGTTGCAGTCT
>NW_006921753.1:327820-329123 GCF_000298275.1 Orycteropus afer afer
CAATATTATCCATAATTTGTTATGATACACACAGTTAAACTCCTTTGAATAGTCAGTAAAACAAAGGTAGTTATCCTTCTGATGTTTTTTGCTTACAGCTAAAATCCATCTGACATCAGCAATGATAACCCTCATTCCACATCATCTTCTCAGTCCAGCTTGCGTTTCTGGAAGTTCCCTGTCAATGTACTGCTGCAACCGTTTTTGAATTATCTTCAGAAATATCACTTGCATGTGATATTAAGGATTTTTTTTTGATAATTTCCACATTCTGTTAGATCCCCTTTCTTTGGAATAGGCATAAATATGGATCTCCTTCAGTCAGTTGACCAGGTAGCTCTCTTCCAACTTTCTTGGCATAAATGAGTAAGCACTCCCAGTGCTATATCCGTTTGTTGAAACATCTCATTGGGTATTCCATCAATTCCTAGAGCCATGTTTTTCACCAATTCTGTTAATGCAGCTTGGACTTCTACCTTCAATATCATTGGTTCTTGATCATATATTGCTTCCTGAAATATTTGTACATCAACCAATTCTTTTTGATACAATAATGCTGTGTTTTCCTTCCATCTTTATTTCTTTATTTTTAAAATTTTTTTGTGGTGAAAATTTATACATCAAGACATTCACCAACATAAGAACTTCCACATTTACAGTTCAGGGACATTGAGGACATTTTTCATGTTGTGCCAACATTATTGCTATCCTTGCCCAAAATATTCCACCACCATTAGCATAAACTCAATTGAGGTATGGATTTTATTTCATTTTTCTGCAAATGGATATCCATTTTTGCCAGTACCATTTGCAAAAGAGACTATCTCTTTCCCATTGAATGGATTTCGGTCCTTTCTCAAAGATCAGCTGACTGTAAGTGGGTGAATCTATTTCTGGGTTCTCTATTCTGTTCCACTGGTTTATGTGTCTGTCATGTACAAATAGCAGGCTGTTTTGACTACTGTGGCTGTAGAGTAGGTTTTGAAATATAGGAATGTAAGACCTTCTATTTTGTTGTTTTTCTTTAGTAGTGTTTTGCTTATCTGAGGTCTCTTCCCTTTCCATATAAAATTACTGATTGGTTTTTCCATGTCTTTAAAGCTGGATCAGGATTGTATTGAATGTAGATTGCTTTAGGTAACATTAACAATTTCACAATGTGCAATCTTTCTATCCATGAGCATGGTATGTACTTCCATTTATGTGTTGTAGTTATGTTGTTAAGTGCCATCGAGTTGTTTCTGACTCATAGTGACCACATGAACAACAGAACAAAACACTGCCCAATCCCACGCCAGCTCCA
>NW_006921753.1:330593-331803 GCF_000298275.1 Orycteropus afer afer
TAGAGGTATCTAACTGATTTTTGGATGTTGATCTTGTATCCTGCTACTATGCTAAATCTTTCAATAAGTACAAGTAGTTTTCTTGCTGAGTCTTTGGATTTTCTCTATATGTTGTTGTTGTTATGTGCCGTCAAGTCAGCCCAGACTCATAGTGACCCCTCCTTGGGTTTCTGAGGTGGTATCACTACAGCAGTAGATTGCACAACCTTTCTTCCAAGGAATGGCTGGTGGGTTTGAACTGCCAGCCTTCTGGTTAGCAGTCAAGTGCCTTAGGTAATATGCTACCAGAGCTCCTTTTCTCTATATAGGATCATATAATCTGCAAGTAGGGATAGTTTTATTTTTTCCTTGCCAATTTAGATGCCTTTGATTTCCCTTTCTAGCCTCATTCCCCTAGTTAAGACTTCCAATATGACGTTGAATTGAAGTGGTAACAGAGGGAATCCTTGTCTCATTCCTGTTTGCAAGGGGAATGGTTTCAGTCTCTCTCCACTGAGAATAATGTTGGATCTTGGTTTCACATATATACCCTTTATTATGTTGAGCTATTTTCCTTCTATTCTTATTTTTCTGAGCTCTTTCATCAGGAATGGGTGTTGGATTTTATCAAATAACTTTTCTTCATTTATTGATATAATCATGTGATTCTTTTTTTTATTATTATTATTAAATTATTTTACTTATGTGTTGGATTATGTTGATAGTTTTTTAATGTTGAACAATCCTTGACTACCTGGTATGAATCCTACTTGGTCATGATGTATTATTTTTTTTGATATTTCAGTGGAGTCTATTGGCTAGGATTTTGCTGAAGGTTTTTGCATCTATAGTCATGAGGAATATTGGTCTGTAATTTTCCATTCCAGTGGTGTCTTTGCCTGGTTTTGGTATCAGGGTAATGTATGCTTCATAAAATGAATTTGGGAGGATTCCATCCCTTTATATGTTCTGGAATAGTCAGAGTAGGACTGGTGTCAGCTTTTTGAATGCTTGGTACAACTCTCCAGTGAAACCATCTGTTGTTGTTATTGTTGTTGTTGTTGTTGTAGTTATGTGCTCTTGAGTCGGACCCAACTCATAGCTACCCTTCCTTGGGTTTCTGAGGTGATATCACTATGGAAGTAGATTGCCCAACCTTCCTTCTGAGGAGTGGGTGGTGGGTTTGAACAGCCAGCCTTCTGGTTAGCAGTCAAATGCCTCAGGCACTACA
>NW_006921753.1:333070-334144 GCF_000298275.1 Orycteropus afer afer
TTTCCAACCTTTGATTTTCAGTCCATTTTTGCTTTGTGTCTAAGGTGAGTCTCTTATAGACAGTGTATTGGTGGATCATGTTTTGGTATCCAGTCTGCAACTCTCTGTCTCTTGATTGATGCACTTAATCCACTTACATTCAATGTAATTATCTATCAACAAGTATGAATTTATTGTTGTCATTTTTTTAATGTAATTTTTTTATGGTGTTACTTATTTCTTTGTTCCATATAATTTCTGTGCTGAGCTTATTTTGTCTATGAATGTTATTATCATTTCCTTCCTTGCTATTGTTTAAGTATTTGCTAAATTTTTTTGCCTCTCTTCTTTTTTATTTCAATGAGACAGTTTATCTTTTTTCCTTGAGCTTAACATGTGATTTAAGATTTTCTGCCTTAGTTTGGAACAGTTGCCTCCATCTCACAATTGTCTCAACTTCCTCATCATTAGGATGAGTACCAATAGTACCTACACTATTTATTTCTTCTTTTTTGTTTGCATTGTCCTCATTTGCCAATTGATGTCTCTGGTTCCCTGTTTACAGTCTTGTAAGCTCATTTTATTTTGGATACTACTATAATTGAGGAGTCAGCTGCAGGGATCCAGGTGAGGAGAGGGAATCCAGGCCATGCCCCACAAGTGACAAAGTGGGAAGCAGGAGAAAGGAGAATATAAAGGCTAGGGGGACCTGGACAGAGAGAGGAGTCAGCCACAGGGATCCAAGTAAGGAGAGGTTGGACAGGTTTCCAACAAGTAAGGGAGACAAACTTGTCTATTGATTTGCCCTACAGTGGTGACGTGTTGCTGTGAGTCTTGAGGCTGTGCCACTAGTGATTCAAACCCAGCAGAATGCACATGGTGAACAGGTATCGGCCTGGCTTACAGACTGAGACAGACCAGGAAGAAGGGAGAGGCCATCCACTTCTCAAAGAATAGGCCAGGGGAAACATTATGAATAGCAGAGATACACTGTCTGATATATTACTGCACAACTTTATGAATAATCTGGAAACATTGTCTAACACAGAGGAGGAGGATGAGTCACTTAGGTTAGAAGGCTCTCAAAATAGGACT
>NW_006921753.1:336764-337820 GCF_000298275.1 Orycteropus afer afer
GTCTCACCTACTTTGGTCATGTTGTAAGAAGGGACCATTCCCTGGAGAAGGATGTCATGCTTGGTAGGGTGGAGGGTCGATGAAAGAGGGGGAGGCCTTTAACGAGATGGATTGACACAGTGGCTGCGACAATGGGCTCAAGCATAGCAAGGAATCATGGAGCTGGTGCAGGATCAGGCGGTATTTCTTTCTGCTGTGCATGGAGTCGCTATGAGTAGGAAATGACTCAACGGCACCTGACAACAACATAACTGAGTTGGTTTCTAGGTTATGTCATCATGTGTTTTAATCATCAGTTGTTGTCTGCTTTTATTGGTTCTCTGTGTGAAGGTCTCTCTTTATCATCACTTTGAACATTAGTTTGGTTTTTAACGAATTCTCTTAATTTTTATTTATCTTGAAATGTCCTAATTCCACCATCGTATTTGAGGAACAATTTTGCTGGGTATATAATTCTAGGTTGGACATATTTTTTCCTTTCAAAGTTTTATATGTATCATTCCATTGCCTTTTCTCTGGCATGGTTTCTACAGAGAAATCATAGCTTAGTCTTATTGTTTGCCCTTTGTAGGTGACTTTTCACTTTTCTTGTGCTGCTTCCAGTATTCCTTCTTTGTGTTTGGTTGTGATGAGTTTGATTACAAAATGTCTCAGTGATTTTCTTTTGGAGTCTATCAATGTTTGAGGTTCCTTAAATTCTTGAATACAGATCTTCTTGTCTTTCATTTTATTACAGAAATTCTCTTCCAACAGTTATTCAACCTTTTTCTCTTTGGTTTTATTTGTCTCTTCCTGTTAATGGAATTCAGATTACATATAGGTTAGTTCTCTTGAATGTATCCTGCATTGATCTCATGCTTTCTTCATTATGTTCATTATGTTTCTGATTGATCCCTTAACAAAGTAGTCTAGAGGTATTTGTCTTCAAAATCACTAATTTTGTCTTCCATTGATTTGATTCTACTCCTTTATTCAACATGCTATCTATTTCTAAAATCTTAGTATTAAACTTCTGGATTTCTATCTATTGTTTTTGTATCATTTCTTTTTCTTTCT
>NW_006921753.1:339920-342609 GCF_000298275.1 Orycteropus afer afer
TTTTTATCATTTCTAATTTTTCATTTATTTTGTCATTTTGTTCTTGTATTGTCTTTCGAAATTATTTTAGGGTTTTCTCTCTGTTTTCCTCAATTTTGTCAGTGTTTTCCTTCATCTGTCTCTCATTTTGTTGAAGGTACCTAAATATAATTCTTTTCAACTCCTTATCAGGGAGTTCCATCTTTATCAGGGATGAGTTTTGAGTCTGTTATCCTGTTCCCTTTCTTCTCCTGCTTTATCTTGCTTCTTTGTGTGGACTGTGATGTACTGTTGTCTCCGAGGCATTGTGACATATTTGTGTTCATATTTAATTTGTCATTGTATGTTGGAGTGACTTGCCCAGGATTTTTGTTATCTTTGTATGTTATCTACATAAGCAGGGCACTATGCTGTGCTCCTCTGTTCACTAGTTGGTGGCACTTATATACTCACCACCTGTCTTCTTTTCTATTGTCAGCCTTGTGTATGTCCCTGTCATCCTTGGCAAATGGAACCTATTCTTAGGTTCCTGGAATCCAAATGAGAATGTTCTCACTTAAATATCCAAAATGGCCACTGCTTGTAAACAATCAAAATAGCTGCACCCTCCGGACAGCCGAAAGTCCACAGCTCAGGTCATCTCCCTCCTTGCTATTTTCCTTCCTAGTCATAGGCCATCAGCACAGTCATCCCTACAGCTCTTGGCTATCAGGGCTGATCATTAAGCCAATTCTCAGGTCCCAATACTTGGAAATATTCAGGCTGTTGGTCCCATCAGAATCGCTGACAGTCCACTGCTCTGTCTCCATACTCACCTCTTTCATTCAGATTTTTCCACTAGTTTGTCCCTAATCCACTTCTATATACTTCCTTTCAAATCTCAGGACTCCAGGGTTATCTTCTGTATCTCTGTCAATTGGTTCTATTTTCTTTGTTGAAGAGAGTCTGTGTAGTTTGTCTGCTTAGTCTGCCATCTTACTGGAAGTTCTATTTTAATTTTCTTGAGCTTCAACTTATATTTACATATGAGCAATTGATGGTCCATTCCACAGTCAGCTCCTGACCTTGTTTTGACCAATGATAATGAGTTTCTCCATCTCCTCTTTCCACATATGTGGTTGATCTGATTTTTGTGTATTCTAAATAGTGAGGTCCATGTGTATAGATGCCATTTATGTTGTTGAAAAACAGTGTTTCCAATGAATAGGTCATTGGTCTTGCAAAATTCTATGATGTGATCTCTGGGTATTTCTGTTGCCAAGGCCATGTTTTCCAACTGCCAACGATTCTTCTTTGTTTATATCTTTTGCATTCTAATCACCAACAATTATCAATGCATCTTGATTGCATGTTTGGTCAATTTCATACTGCAGAAGCTGATAAAAATCTTCAGTTTCTTCACCTTTGGCTTTAGTAGTTGGTGTGCAAATTTGAATAATCATAGTATTAACTGGTCTTCCTTGTAGGTGAAAAATATCATCCTATTACTCACATCATTGTACTTCAGGATAGATCTTGATATGTTTTTTTGATGATAAATACAATGCCATTCCTCTTCAATTTTTCATGCCTGGACTAGTAGATCATATGATTGTCTGATTCAAAATGGCCAGTACCAGTCCATTTTAGCTCACTAATGCTTAGGATATTGACTTTTATTGCTTCCATTTCATTTTTGTCAACTTCCAATGTTCCTAGAATTATATTTCATACACTCCATGTTCCAATTATTAATGAACATTTGCAGTTGTTTCTTCTCATTTTGAGTCCTGCTCAAACATCCCTAGAGCTTTACTCCATCCACATCAATAAGATTGACTCTACATTGGTGAAGCAGCTCTTCCCCAGTCAGTTTGCATTATTCTTTAATGTTACATATTATTCTTAACATATTTTTTGGGGGGGAAGCAATTCAATCCATAACACATTCCTTCTTTAACATTTTGTTTAATTTCATTTTACTCAACCTAAAATAATTATTTTCCTCATATATCCTCTGTGTACACGGAATACAAACTGTATTCTCTCAATCTGCATTACAAATACAAAATGCAGGTTTTAAACTTTGGGTGCAAGGAAACCACCAAGAGTAAACCTATTGCTACAATCACTCTACCTTAATTCTTAATCTTTTGGGTTTTATTTTAAAATATGATAATCGAGGTAAAGTTACAGCTCCCTGTTCTCCCCTAGTGCACTGTCCTTTTCTTTCATAACTAATTCAAAAATTAGAAATAGAACTTTCATGTCCTCATTTATTTTAGCACTCAACTAAAGTCTCCATGTATAAACTCAAACCAACATTTACCTTTGTGCCTAGCACAGTGCATGACCATTAGAGTACTTATACTTCCTGAATGTGTGAATGAATGAAGAAATGAATGAATGAAGTGTTTAAGAAATGCAGAGGTAGTCTAACTTTTCCTGGGGAAAGGAGGTAAGAAAAGTATTTCTGAAGAAGATAAATATTGACCTGTCTTGAGAGATGAGTCAAGATTTGTCTGGTGAATAAGGCATTCATTTTCAGAAATGAATGCTTTTTATAAAATTAACTTATAGTGCATCATTTCTCAGGAAGCTACTGAAGATGATGCTACTCCAAAAGTAAAAGAATAAATTGGGAAATAACCTGGTATCCAGGATATGCAACACAGTGAGATGGAAAGGAAATCTCTTTTCAGATGGAAATGGAAAGTGCTATGATGAGGAC
>NW_006921753.1:348319-356422 GCF_000298275.1 Orycteropus afer afer
AGCAGCAACAGAGCTGTTCCAACTTTGACTCCTCCCAACACAGCCTATACCCAATTGGATCCTCCTTTCCCCTATGTTCCACCCTCCCCACTCCTGGTTCCAATTCTCTTAAGGATTGAGTATTGGCAGCAAACAAAATTTTTCTAAATATTTTTGTGGTCACAAAAATGCTTTTAATCATTTTCTGAAAGTTTAAATTATTTATTTAGCAAATATCTATTAAGAGACCTCCTCATGCAGGGAATAAGAAAGGTAGCAGGGGAGCTGAGGCTAAGGCCCTGGGTGTCTAATGAGGACAGATCAATAGTGCCCATTCAACTAAAATATATTGTGAATTTACTGTGTACAAGGCACTCTGAGGGATATGATTTTAAATCAGGTGTAGTCTCAGTCTCTGGATTATAAAGTTTTATTAAGGAAATAAAGTACTTATAATCTTAAATAACTTTCAGGGCACCAGGGATAAATGTTATCAATGACAAGATATTGTTTTTTAAAAGTCTTTTCTGATTGAGGTCATTGCAGGGCTGCTTTTTAAAAAATAGTAACATTTAAGTTGGAATATAAAGAACACAGTATATATATATATATATATATATATATATATATATATATATATATATTCAAACATGATATTCTTCTCCAGGCAGTGGTCCCTTCTGACTCTATGACCAAAGTTAAGTGTGATGAAGTCTGGCCATTCTCACTTCTAAGGAGCTTTGTAGCTACACTTCTTCCAGGACAGATCTGTTTATTCTTCTGGTAATCCATGGTATTTTCAATATTCTTCTCCAAAACCTCACTCAGAGGCATCAACTCTTCTTCAGTCTTCCTTATTCATTGTCCAGCTTTCATGTGCATATGAGACGATTGAAAATACTATGGCTTGGGTTCGGTGCACCTTAGTCTTCAAAGTGATATCTTTGCTTCTTAACACTTTAAAGAGGTCTTTTGAAGCAGATTTCCCCAGTGCAATATGACTCCTAATTTCTTGACTGCTGCTTCCATAGGTATTGATAGCAGATCCAAGCAAAATGAAATCCTCAACAACACCTATTTTCTCTTCATATCCTGATTTTGCCTATTGGTCCAGTTGTGAGGACTTTTGTATTCTTTATGTCAAGGTGTAATCCATACTGAAGACAGTCATCTTTGATCTTCATCAGTAAGTAGTGCCTCAAGTCATCTTTGCTTTCAGCAAGCAAAGTTGTGCCATCTGCATATCACAGGTTGGTAATGGGCTTTCCTCCAATCTTGATGCTGTGTTCTTCTTCATATGGTCCAACTTCTTCATTTTTTTTTTTTTTGCTTAGCATACAGATTTAATAAGCACAGTGAAAGGATACAAACCTGACATGCACCCTTCCTTATTTTAAATCATGCAGTATCCCCTTGTTCTGTTTGAATGACAGCCTCTCAATCTATGTACTTTCTTCATGAGCACAATTAAGTGTTCTAGAATTCCCATTCATTTCAATGCTATCCATAATTTGTTATGATCCATACAGACAAATGCCTCAGCTAGAGGTGGCCAATTGTACAGTTTTGATCAATGACACATAGAAAGATATAAGAGATTTATGGGAAAGTTTTGTTTACCCGGTAAGGGCATAATAACTTCCTGCCTCTTGCTTTCACTTGCTTCTTTGGCCTACATAAAATGAAGGTATGAAATTGGACTGTGGATGTGAAGCAATTCTGAGGATAATGATACTTACTTATAAGGGTAATGGAATGAAAAGAGGAAGCAAGAGTGGACCATTGATGACTCAGCCCTTGGCTGCTTGAATCTAAATTCTTTGTTAATAGAGAAAAAGTGTTTTTTGTTTTTTCAAACTACTGAGGATTGACTTCTGTGGTAGTTAAGGTTGTGTGTCAGCTTAGCTGGGCCTGGTTGAGTGGCTGGGCAGTTGGATGTAGTATTCCCCAGGATGAGACTTGTAATCAACTCCAGGGTGAAATCTACTGTGAGAAGCTTTAGGCATGTGGTCTGCTCCCTATATATAAGGAGAAGCCTTGGGAACACTCTCTAGTGTATGGCATGCTTGATCCCTCCACGTAGCTGTAACATTGTTCAGCAGCCTGCCATGCTCTGCTGATCTTGGGACTTTTAGTGGACTTGAACCAATGGCCTGCCATGTGGTTTGTAATATTGGGACTGTGCCTTTTCACTTGTCAACCTTGGATTTGTCAGCTTCAGCAGCTAGCACCTGCCTGAGTGAAGAGATGGCTCTAGCTTCATTGGGCCAGGAGCAAGAGGTAGAGTTGAAGACCAAGGTCTAGGGGCTTTCACCCACCCCCTAGAGCCTGGCACTTTGAACTCAGACTTAAGCCTCCAAAACTGTAAGAGAATGAACTCCTGTTTGTTCAAGCCATCCCATTTGTGGTATATTCCTGTCAGAGTGGCACTAGGTAACAAGACCGAATATGGTACTGAGAGAGTAGGGTGCTGCTCTGACAGATATCTAAATTGTAGAAATAGGAGTGGAGTGTGTTCTTGACTTGAGACCCTGGCAGAGAGGCCTCAGCAGCAACCGAGCCAAGAGACCTGGTATGAGACAGCAACAGCCTTACCAGCCCATGGAGAAGAAAGCTTGATGCCACTGCATAGGCAGTTTCCTGGTGGCATGGGTTGCCTTTGAGCATTAATTGGTAGAAAAGACCAGCATGAGATGGAGTAGCAGGTTGGCCATCCCACAGAGCAAGAAAGCTAAGTGTCTTTTGGGCAGGAAGATTCCTGGCGGAGTGGGTTGAACTCAGACGTTAATTGGCAGAAACAGAGAGACCAAGGAAACTGGAAGCAGACCTACTCAACCTTTAAGGGTAGGACCATGGCCTTTGGGGGTGGAAATGACACAGCCCCCTAGATATCAAAGAGCCAGACCTTCACCAAATTGGTTCTGGAGTGTGGGGCTGCTTGTTCTTGTGGGTCAGTGGGATGGATTCTTAACCACTGCTGAAGAGTGAGGGGCCACAGATGCCATACCCAAGAGGGGAACAGGGCCTGCCGGGTCAAGGGGCTGAAGTCACCACTCAGAGGAACTAGGGGGACTGGAGTCACCCAGTGAAGGAGATCTATACAGATGCCATTCAATGAAGATCTGTACAGGTGCCAAGTTGACAAGGGATGGAACTGTGGTGGTTAAGGATGTGTGTCAACTTGGCTGGGCCTTGTTGAATGGCTGGGCAGCTGGATATAGCATTCTCTATGAGATGGGTAATCAACTCCATGGTGGAATCTACTGTGAGCAGCTGAGTAGCTGTCTCAGTGATGTGGTCTGCTTCCTGTATATAAGGAGAACCCTTGGGAATGGTCTCTAGCTTATGGCATGCTTGAACCCTGTATGTAGCTGTGTTCTGCTGATCTTGGGACTTTTAATGGACTTGAATCAATAGCCTGTCATGTGGTTTGTAGTATCAGGACTGTGCCTTTTCACTTGTCGACCTTGGATTTGTCAGCCTTAACAGCTAGCAGCTGGCTGAGTAGAGATGGCTCTAGCTTCAGTGGGCTGGGAGCAAGAGGCAGAGCTGAAGACCAAGGTCTAGGGGCTTTCACTCAGCCTCTAGAGCCTGGGACTTTGAATTCAGACTTAAAGCCTCCAAAATTATAAGAGAATAAACTCCTGTTTGTTCAAGCCATCCCATTGGTGGTATATTCCTGTCAGAGCAGCACTAGGTATACCAAAACAGCTTTATGACCTGCGGCTGAAAGGCATCTTTAATATGTTTTTTAAGCCAGATTCCAAAAACCAAACTCACTATCGTCGAGTGGTTTCTAACTCATAGTGACCCCTCTTTCAGTTTCTGAGGTGGTATCTCTACAGAAGTAGATTTCTCAATCTTCGTTCTGAGGAATGGCTGGTGGGTTTGAACCACCAGCCTTCTGCTTAGCAGTCAAATGCCTTAGGCACTACGTCACCAGAGATTGGCCTCCAGCAAAATTTCAAAGACGATGGTGTTCAATGCGGACACCTAGTTCCTCTCTCTCTTTGGTGCCTCTTTTCAGGCCTTTTCTTCCATCTGTATGATCCTGTCCTCCTACCCTCTGGTATGCATTCATTTTTGTGCTAATAGTAAACAGGCACAAATACACACTCACACACAAGCTCACAACTTGGTCACAGTCTAGTGAGGGAAGTAAGATGTACAAACAAATCCTTGCAATTAAATGTACTAAGTACTTAAAAAAAAAAAAAAAAGAAAAAAAAAGGAGCCCAGGTGGCACAGTGACTAAGTGCTCCGCTCCTAACCCAAAGGTCAATCATTTGAATCCACAAGCAGCTCTGCAGAAGAAAGATAAGGCAGTCTGCTTCCTTGAAGATTTACAGCCTTGAAAACCCTAGGGGGCAGTTTTAATTTGCCCTAAAATGTCCCTGTGTCAATAACAGTGAGTTTTTGGTTTTATGTGTTGAAATAGAGTAATCTCAAAAGTCTCAGGTCACAGAAGACTAGAAGGCCTGCACCAGGGAAGTCTGAGAAGACTTCTCAGCCAAGACAGTGATTGACCTGGATACTAGAGAATCAGCTGAAGTTTTTTATATGTAGAAATGAGAGAGATTGACACAGGGGCTGCACCAATGAGTTCAAGCATAGCAAGCATTGTGAGGATGTCATAGGACTGGACAGTGTTTCATTATGTTATACATAGGTTTGCTGTGAGTTGGAGCTGACTTGAGGACACCTAACCACAAAAACCGCTGCAAAGGGAACTGGGAGATGCTGATATTTTTTAGCGAGATACTTCATTTTCATAAATATTATTGGAACTCTGTTAATAAAGAAGGACCTCTGGTGGTTTACTAGTTGAGGTCTTGGATGCTAACCAAAATGTTGACAGTTCAAACCCACCAGCTTCTCAGCAGGGGAAAGATGAGAGAGTTTGCTTCCATAAAGATTTACAGCCTTGGAAACCCTATAGGGAGGTTCTACTCTGTCTTATAGGGTTGTTATGAGTTGGAATTGACTCAATGACAATGGATTTGATTTTGTGTGGTTAATAAAGAGGATGTGGAGAATGAACATTTGATAGAACTAGCAGGATTTGCTACAACGTGGGAGGATGACAGTGAAGAATTTCATTATTGATTTCTTAATGTCCAGGGTCAGAAGCATACCAATCTACTTACAGTTGCCTCAATGTCTCAAGTGCTCTCATATGACCCCCCTCACTCATGCTATTCTCTATACTGTATATAGTCACCCAGCATCTTTTCCTAATAAGCGTTTATTTATTCCTCAAGATTTATCTCACGTGTCATCTGATCACTTGAATTGAGTTAAGCCTCTTTATTCCTTGTACAAAGAGCTTTGGTGGTGTAGTGGTTAAGTGCTCAGCTATGAACCTAAAGGTCAGTGGATCAAACCCACCAGCCTCTCCTCAGGAGAAAGATGTGGCAGTCTGCTTTGGTAAAGATTTCAGTCTTGGAAACACTATTCTGCTCTATAAAGTTGTTACAAGTTGGAATTGACTCTATGACAAGAGGATTCTTTGTGTATCTCTTTCCTGCCATAACTCTTGCCAAATCCTTTATTGTAAAGAAAGGAGAGTTTAGTTGAGAGCCTATTTGGTACCAGACATTAAGTTGAGCACCTTTTTTTTTTTTATTGTAGTAAATATATAGGTAGCAAAACACTGCAATTTCAACATTTTTCACATGCACAGTACAATAGTATTAATTATGCTTATTATGCTGTTCAACCATTACCATTAATTGTTCCTAAGATTTTCCATCACCCTTAACTGAAGCTCAGTGTTCTTTATGCATTGTATCTTTCTTTTCCTTTCTCTGCTACCTGTGCTTAGTCATCATAAACTTTGATCTCTGCATTTGGGCTGGGCACTTTAATAGGCTATGTCATTTAATCTATACAACATTGCAGTATAACATTACAAACAAATCCCAATTAGCACAGAAGGGATCTTATTTGACATAGCAAAGTCAACTGAATCTAGACTATATGGGATCTGTACAGCAAGGGGGCAGGGGAATATATTTCTTGATATCATATTCAGTCATACACCACATAACATCTGTTCAGGCAAGGTCTGACCACATAGACTTCTATGGTCCCATAAAATTATAACAGAGCTCAGAAATCCTGATAGGATGTAGAGAACACACAGCTTTCCACATGTAACATATATATCTCATGTGTCTTGTATACATAGTGATTGTGCTGCCAGGCATATAATGGTATGTAATGTAAAGTTATAAATGTAACCTATAATATGGATGTCTTAATAGTCATAAGAAATGCCTAAGTTACTGGCTTGTGTATGTTCTGTACTATATTTTCTATCTAAAATGTTTATAGCAGTGTATGCTTCAATTCATAGGAAGCAGAAGTGAGACTTGTGTGTATTGCAAGTGTTGTAGCTTTATCTCACTCTAATTTCCTCTTGAAAATATTACCATGAAGTACAGTATGGCTCTCAAATGCAGTGAAACCCGTGCTAGTGGTAGAAACAGCAAGAGGCAGAAGAGAAGTATCAATTTGGAATTGAAACAAAGGTTATTAAACAACCAAACTCACTGCTATGGAGTCAGTTCTGACTCAGAGTGACCCTTCACAACAAAGTAGAATTGCCCCATAGGGTTTTCAAGATTGCAAATCTTCACTGAAGCAGACTGCCTCATCTTTCTCCCACAGAGCAGCTGGTGGGTTCTAACAACTGACTTTTCGTTTGCAGCTGAATAGATAGCTTAAACCATTGTGCTACCAGGGATACTTATTAAATGATATTAAAATGGAAAGTCAGTGAATGCTATTGCTTGCAGTTTAGGCATGTCATACCTGACAACCATAATGATCCTCAAAATCAAAGACAAAATTCTCCAAGTTGTTAAAAGATTGGGGCTCCACTAAAAGCTAGAAGGCTAACAAAAATATGGAGAAATGGCTAATCACGTGGATTGAGGACCAAACACAAAAGCAGATACCTGTCAGTACTTTGACTGTCATTGCTAAAGCACCAAGCTGGTTCAAAATGCTTAAAGAAAAAGCAGAACCAGACTATGATACGGTGTTTGAACAATGTCCAAATCTCATAACATTCTTTGTCACAGAATGGATCGTGGACGTTAAGTGATGTATGACTGTACTGGCAATCATCATTTCCTTCTTTTCAAATAAGAACTTGTGACCAGTCTCCAGGCATAATTTCTTCAAGCTGTTATGCAAACTATCTGTCACTTCCATCAAGGCTGCAGAGATTTTTAAGCTGAATTTCATATGTCAAAGGACTTTCACCAGTCCATGTTTGATTGCTGAACTCTACCAACTGCCACAAGACTTTTGAAGGTTAGTTCACTTAGTATAAAATTTGCACTTTAATCTCTATTGTGAAACTGCCATAGAATTCTGCAGCAGTTCCAACGATGTTAATTTGCTTGCCATTTATCAGCCATTAAGAGTTCAAACTGTTCAACAAAACATGAAATAATAGCAGAAAGAAAGATCATGACAGAGTAAGCAAATGAATTGGCTGGGAGCATATGCTATTGTTTACTCTATGTGCTCATTGATGGATCATGAGAAAAATAGAAAAATTAACATTACTGCTCATTAGAGTGATATATACATTCCTCTCTAAAAAAAATATAAAACTATTCTTGAGTCAAATAACCTATACCAAATCAACACTATACAAGACAGAACTAAACAAAGAATGCTGTGTTTCCAGCAGATACCACCTATTCAGGAAGATAGGCAACCTTCCATGGCCATTTTCCTAGGAATCAGGAGAGCCAGGAATTAAACACAAGTCTGGCTCAATTGCAGTAGACATTCTTTTCACTACAACACATGATCACACTTATAGCCTGCTACATAGTACATGTTGTTGTAACCATTATAATTATTATTTTATCTCTTCCCTTTGGAGTTGCTCAAGGAAATCATGCATATCAACATCTTTGTGGTAACCAAAAAATGTCATTTAATATTTGACCACTCCACTTGTTAAAATACATTAATATACTATCATTATCACACTGTGTATATGTTTTAGTGCTAGAGAATTAAAGACCATCTCGAACTTGTCCTAGAATTAGGACCATGAAGCAGAAGAGCAGAAGTGAGTTTCTGAACAAGTCCAGAAAA
>NW_006921753.1:356522-359682 GCF_000298275.1 Orycteropus afer afer
TATCTCATGTGTCTTGTATACATAGTGATTGTGCTGCCAGGCATATAATGGTATGTAATGTAAAGTTATAAATGTAACCTATAATATGGATGTCTTAATAGTCATAAGAAATGCCTAAGTTACTGGCTTGTGTATGTTCTGTACTATATTTTCTATCTAAAATGTTTATAGCAGTGTATGCTTCAATTCATAGGAAGCAGAAGTGAGACTTGTGTGTATTGCAAGTGTTGTAGCTTTATCTCACTCTAATTTCCTCTTGAAAATATTACCATGAAGTACAGTATGGCTCTCAAATGCAGTGAAACCCGTGCTAGTGGTAGAAACAGCAAGAGGCAGAAGAGAAGTATCAATTTGGAATTGAAACAAAGGTTATTAAACAACCAAACTCACTGCTATGGAGTCAGTTCTGACTCAGAGTGACCCTTCACAACAAAGTAGAATTGCCCCATAGGGTTTTCAAGATTGCAAATCTTCACTGAAGCAGACTGCCTCATCTTTCTCCCACAGAGCAGCTGGTGGGTTCTAACAACTGACTTTTCGTTTGCAGCTGAATAGATAGCTTAAACCATTGTGCTACCAGGGATACTTATTAAATGATATTAAAATGGAAAGTCAGTGAATGCTATTGCTTGCAGTTTAGGCATGTCATACCTGACAACCATAATGATCCTCAAAATCAAAGACAAAATTCTCCAAGTTGTTAAAAGATTGGGGCTCCACTAAAAGCTAGAAGGCTAACAAAAATATGGAGAAATGGCTAATCACGTGGATTGAGGACCAAACACAAAAGCAGATACCTGTCAGTACTTTGACTGTCATTGCTAAAGCACCAAGCTGGTTCAAAATGCTTAAAGAAAAAGCAGAACCAGACTATGATACGGTGTTTGAACAATGTCCAAATCTCATAACATTCTTTGTCACAGAATGGATCGTGGACGTTAAGTGATGTATGACTGTACTGGCAATCATCATTTCCTTCTTTTCAAATAAGAACTTGTGACCAGTCTCCAGGCATAATTTCTTCAAGCTGTTATGCAAACTATCTGTCACTTCCATCAAGGCTGCAGAGATTTTTAAGCTGAATTTCATATGTCAAAGGACTTTCACCAGTCCATGTTTGATTGCTGAACTCTACCAACTGCCACAAGACTTTTGAAGGTTAGTTCACTTAGTATAAAATTTGCACTTTAATCTCTATTGTGAAACTGCCATAGAATTCTGCAGCAGTTCCAACGATGTTAATTTGCTTGCCATTTATCAGCCATTAAGAGTTCAAACTGTTCAACAAAACATGAAATAATAGCAGAAAGAAAGATCATGACAGAGTAAGCAAATGAATTGGCTGGGAGCATATGCTATTGTTTACTCTATGTGCTCATTGATGGATCATGAGAAAAATAGAAAAATTAACATTACTGCTCATTAGAGTGATATATACATTCCTCTCTAAAAAAAATATAAAACTATTCTTGAGTCAAATAACCTATACCAAATCAACACTATACAAGACAGAACTAAACAAAGAATGCTGTGTTTCCAGCAGATACCACCTATTCAGGAAGATAGGCAACCTTCCATGGCCATTTTCCTAGGAATCAGGAGAGCCAGGAATTAAACACAAGTCTGGCTCAATTGCAGTAGACATTCTTTTCACTACAACACATGATCACACTTATAGCCTGCTACATAGTACATGTTGTTGTAACCATTATAATTATTATTTTATCTCTTCCCTTTGGAGTTGCTCAAGGAAATCATGCATATCAACATCTTTGTGGTAACCAAAAAATGTCATTTAATATTTGACCACTCCACTTGTTAAAATACATTAATATACTATCATTATCACACTGTGTATATGTTTTAGTGCTAGAGAATTAAAGACCATCTCGAACTTGTCCTAGAATTAGGACCATGAAGCAGAAGAGCAGAAGTGAGTTTCTGAACAAGTCCAGAAAAAAGATGATTGCATTTTTCAACTACTTGACAGCTGATTTGTCAGTTATATCTTTCATTTACAACTGGTACATTGAACCAGCACAACATACAGGATTTAATCATAAAACCATTAATTTATCTTCAATTGCCCAATTAAATTTATTCATTGGAGTTACTCCCTTTTCATTCCTTGAATGAAATTTGGTTGCACTGACTGAAACATTTCTGATCACTTATAGGTAATATAGTCCAGAAATTAAAATGTCTAGTTTCATTTAACAGTAACAATTCCAGACTTGATTTAAAATAGAGGATTATCTCCTTCCTAGGTAGGATTTAGTTTCAGGCAGTAAATGTAAAGGCAGGAAGAGGTTGGCCTATTTTATTATTATTTTTTTTTTCTTTCCCCATCTGATATCTCTACTTTTTACTCACTCAATTAAAGCCCTGGGCCCAGATGCATGAAGAAGAAAGAAAAGTGAAGAAAACGCAAAAGTTTATATTTAACTAACACTTTCAATAGTGAATTTCAAGGTCACAGGAACTAGCAGGGGTTCCTGGTAGTGCAGGTGATTTGTGCTTGACTGCTAATCTATAGGTTGGTGGTTTGAACCCACCCAGAAGTGCCATGGAAGAAAGTCCTGGTGATATGCTTCTATGAGGATGAGTCAAGAGATGCCTATAGAGAAGCTCTGTTCTGTAACTCATGGAGTCACCATGAGTGGGAATCAATTCAATAGCAGAGGTTCAGTTTTATGCCAGATGTTATTTTCTTCAAAGCATTTTTTTTTGCCAACAGTTACATTGAATGTAATTCACATACCATAAAATTCACCCATTTGCAGTGTACATTTCAATGATTGTTAGTTTATTCACAGAGTTATACAAGACCACTTCTCTAAGTTTAGAATACCTTCATTAGAAAAAAACTCTATACCCTTTAGTAGTCACTCTTCAGGCACACCTTCCCAAGCGCCATACACTAATGTATTTTGTGTCTCTGTGAATTTGTCTACAATGGACAATTAATATAAATAGAATCACACAATATATGAACTTTTCTGTCTGTCTTTATTCATTTAATGCATGCTTTCAAGATTCATCCATATTGTAGCATGTATTAACACTTCAGTTATTTTTATTGCCAAGAAACATTTCATTTTATAGATATACCAAATTTTGTCGATTGACATTTTGTTTGTACTTTTTGCTATTATTAATA
>NW_006921753.1:360712-373051 GCF_000298275.1 Orycteropus afer afer
ATAAAGGAGCTCTGGGAGTGCAATGCATAAGGCATGTGACTGCTAACCAGAAGGTCGTCAGTTCAAATCCACCAGATGCTCCACAGAAGGAAGAAGGAGCAATCTACTTCTGTAAAGATTTACTGCCTTGGAAACCCAATGGGGCTTGCTATGAGTCAGAATATAGATAAAGGAGTGCAGAGGGGGAAAAAAAAACAGGGGATGGGAAGTGGGTGAGAATGGAAGACCTAAGAAAGAGAGAAAAAAAGGAAAAGAAAAATGAGGAAAGGAAGAAAAAAAAAAAGAAAGAAATGTGTCATAGTACTGGTTTAAGTGATAGTCACTACACATTGGAACATGGAATGTATGAAGTATGAACACTGGTGGCACAGCCTCAAGCCTCAGAGAAATATGCAAGCCACCACACTGTGACAAACTGACAGACAAGTTTGTCTCCCTTAGCTTTTTGAAACCTCTGCCTTCCCCTTACCTGGATCCTATCTGGATCCTGCCACTTTATTGTCCCCAGATTGCCATACTTCCCTGCCTCTTGGGTATGGCCTGTCTCCCTCTCCTTACCTGGATACTGTTGCTTTTGTCATCCCTGGCTTTCCCTCCTTTCCTGCTTCTTGGGTATGGCTTGTCTCCCTCCCCTTACTTGGATACTGTCACTTTTGTCATCCCCAGCTTTCCTTCTTTTCCTGTCTCTTGGGTGGGGCCAGCTCACTAATGCCTAGGATATTGATCTTTATGTGTTCCATTTCATTTTGACAACTTCCAATTTTCCTATGTTCATACTTCATACATTCCATGTTCCAGTTATTAGTGGATGTTTGTATCTGTTTCTACTCATTTTGAGTCATGCTATATCAGCTAATGGAGGTCCCAAAAGCTATACTCTGTCCATATCATTAAGGTTGTCTCTACTCTGAGCTCTTCCTCAGTCAAATTTTGAATGCCTTCCGACCTGATGGACTCATCGTCCGGACGTAGTGGACATTGTTTCAGGGCTATTCATAACATTTTCCAGTAATATATCAGACAGTGTTTCACTTCTATTCATAAGGTTTTCACTGGCCAATTGTTGGAGAAGTGGATGGCCTCTTCTTTCTTCCGAGTCTGTCTTAGCCCAGAAGTGCCAATGAAACCTGTCCACCATGGAACCCTGCTGGCATTTTGCAACACTGGTGGCATAACCTCCAGCTTCACAGCAACACGGAAGCCACCACAGAATGACAAACTGACAGACAAGTTCGCCTCTCTTAGGTGTCCCTAACCCCTCTGCACCCACCTACCTTGGGCCCCAGCCTTAAAATAGAGTCACTGCCAAAGGGGCAGGGAGGTACCATCTTCTGACCTCCTCTAACCCCACAAGAGGAAGACAGAATCACCATCAGTAGCCCAAGGCCTATTCCTGTGAGGCCAGACATGCTTCCTCCCTCCAGCCCTTTCACCAACCCGGGCATCAACTGTTCCTCCCGCAGCACCCACCACCTCTCTGCTGGGTTTGATAATTCACTGTAGTGGCCACACAGAACTCACAGATTATGATGTTTCTTAGGGAAGCAACAGGCTACAACTCAAGTCTCAGTCTCTCACAGCTGGCCATCTCACTTAGCAACTGGCAGTCTCTCTCAGCAATGTATATCTCTCATATCTCTCTCAGCAGTACATGTCTTTCATGTCTCTCTCAGCAGTGCATGTCTCTCATGTTTCTCTCTCAGCAAGTGTGTGTTGCTCAGGAGCACATTTCTCTCAGCAGCATGTCTTTCTCAGCCAGCAGTCAGAGAGACTCCTTCTGCTTCTAGGAGGCTCCTTTTGAGCCTGGCAGAGTGGCCAAACTAACCAATCCCAACATGAGAATTCTATACACCTGAGAGAGAGAGAACTTTCCAGAAGATTGCTCCATGCTACTCTCAAGAGAAATACCCTAAGTGGATAACTTTAACAGTCAGGAGCTACTCAGTTGCTCATGGCAAATTCCACCATGGAGTTTACAAAGGCTTATGGCTAGAAAAGCCATATTATGTAATTTACTATGCCACAGCCACCCCCAAGCAAAAGCAGCCCCTGAGCCCCTTGCCCATCTACTTCAGGCCTCGGCCTTAAAATAGAGCCCCCCTCCCAAGCAAAAAGTGGACCCCAAGGCCCAGGCTCATGGACCTGATATAGTTTTCTTTTTCTTTAACTCCTTTGATTTTATAATTGTGTGTCTTTTCTCTTATTATTGTAAATCTTAATTTCTCATTACAATAACATATTTTATTATATCCTTTATCCTGTAATATGTTGTTGTTGTTATGTGCTGTCGAGTTGGACCTGACTCATAGCAAGCCCTCCTTGGGTTTCCAAGGCAGTATCACTACGGAAGTAGATTGTCCAACCTTTCTTCCAAGGAACGGCTGGTGGGTTTGAACGACCAGCCTCCTGGTTAGCACTCAAGTGTCTTAGGCACTATGCTACCAGAGCTGCATCTTATAATATAGAGAAAATTATTTCAAAATTACAGTACCAATGTCTGCACTAACAGCAAGCCTATTGATTAAAGTTTAATATTTATTTTAAATTCTTTTTGCCTTCTGACTATATTCCACTTGGAATGTAAAGACACAGTATTTTTTTAAAAAAATGACTTGAAATAATTATTTTTCTCTATGTGGTTATTTTAAAGGAGCTCTGGTAGCTTAGTGCCTAAGGCACTTGACTGCTAACCAGAAGACTGGCAGTTCAAACCCACCAGCCACTCCTCAGAAGGAAGATGGGGCAATCTACTTCCATGGTGACACTGCCTCGGAAACCCAAGGAGGGGTCGCTACGAGTTGGGTCCGACTCGACGGCACATAACAACAATAACAACATGTGGTTATTTGACCCTTTTGATATACCTTTAATTAAATTTGTTCATTCATTTTACTTTGTTTTCAATGTTTCATTTGCTTTTTAGCTGTAATTGATTTTATTAAAATGTAAACATTTACACAATTAAAAAGTCAGAACATATTAAAACATTATCACCAGAGAAATTGAGCTTCTTCCTTGTCTTCTATACTCTTTTCTTCCCATCTTCATATGTAAATATATTAGTTTTTGTTCATCCTTTTTCTCTCTTCAAAATTTCACAAAAAATATTTATTCTTATTTTCCCTCCCTTCTTATTGTTGTTAGTTGCCATCAAGTCAATTCTGACTCATGATAACCCCATATGTTACAGAATAGAACTTCTCCACAGATTTTTTTTTATTGTCATCTTAATGGAAGAAAATTGCCAGACCTATTCTTTTGCAATACTTCTGGATGGATTCAAACTGCCAATCTTTATGTTAGCAGTCCAGTGCAAACTATTGCACCACCCAGGGACCTTTCTCCCTTCCTGTCCCTAAGGTATTGTATTATAGGCATTGTTTTGCACATTTATACAAAATGTAAAACTGACTCTTTTTTTCCCCTTTACATTTTATTTTAAAAAATTTTAAATATATACAGAAATAGAATAGTTTCAATAATCCCACTCAGCTTTATCCAGTACCAGTTAATGGCTAATGTGTTTGAACTTAGTGGTGGATTAGTGCTTCCTCCAGCCTCACAGAATCTGGTGATGCAGCCAAATTCTCTTTGCTGAGGTCTATTAGCCTCACCAGGAGCTTCATACACAGGTTCTGAAGTGACCTTGTATCAGCTCTTTTGCACATGGTCTACATTAAGTCCCCAAGAAACACTCCAGTGCTTATCATTCTTTTCCTGATAACTGCATGATTTTAGGCTACCCAATGGCATATTTTCTCTTTTGCTTGTCTACCAACTTCTGGACAGTGATCATCTTATCTTTTATGTTCTGTAAGTGAGAGTCTGGCATTAATCCTCTGGATCCCTCAAAATGCAGTGACAGAGAGTAGGATCTCCCAGGAGTTCCTTGGAGCCCTCTTCTCAGGTTTAAAGTGAGAGAACTGGTTTGTAACTTCCATATAGATGAAAAGTTTAGGAATATCTACCTATATTTCATTGTAAGTCCTAAAGAATGACCTGTTCCAGAACTATCTTTTATCTGGTGCCTCTTGTCATAGATCTCAGCCACAATTTCCATTGTAACATCATTTTGCACACTCAACAACTAAGTTGGACAACTCAAAGCTTGCTTGAGGTGAATGATGTTTATCTCCATTATTCACATCTGTTTATTGAACTGGTCAAATGTGATGATCAATAAACTTTTATATTCCCTTAAGTTTATTTTATTTAAATTCTTTAATGTGAACAGTACATCAATTCCACTAATTTACAAAGAGAACACTTGGCATACATTAAACAGCCTGTTAGGTGACTTTACATTGATTTTACTATTCAAGAAAACTTTTCTCTTTCAAATGAGTTCAGAGTCTGATTGCAGGTTGGTGAGATGCATGGGACCCTCAGTTCTTTCATCAGTTACTTCAGTCTTGTACATTGACTTTCCTATCTGTGTCTGAGTTTTCTGTGCAAGGGAACCCTCATATTTCATTTTCTTGCATCAAAATATAAATATTTTTGTAAGATTATTATTTATATAAAAATGTCTCCAAAATACCTTGGTCAATAATTGCTTGTTGTTGTTATGTGCCTTCAAGTCAGAACCAACCCATAGTGACCCCTCCTTGGGTTTCCAAGATGGTATCACTATGGAAGTAGATTGCCGCATCTTCCTTCCGAGGAGTGGCTGGTGGGTTTGAACTGCCAGCTTTCTGGTTAGCAGTCAACTGCCTTAGACACTACGCTACCAGAGCTCCTTGGTCAATAATAGTTCTACATAATTTGTGTGGCCTCCATATGAATGGGCCAAGTCACTGGTTGCTTCAGGGGCTCATAAATTCTGGTGGTGTAAAGTTTAGTTTTTGTAACATGTGAACTTTAGTTCCTTTACTAATACTAACAGATTTCTTTTCCATTCATAGAAACATTCCAATATTATTAATGGTTGATTAGAAGAGATTTTGCCTTTGAGCAAAACCTTTTTAATGGATCATCCATGTGGGAAGAGATAAATGCACAGAAAGAGAATTAGACCAGGACTCAGGGGACTTCAATTAAAGTTTAGGAATACTTTTAAGAAACTACAACAATATATTATTATTATATTTTTAACATTGTAATTTTAATACTTTAATATTCCCGCACAATCGTCTTTTATGGTGCCTCAAAATAATGCATAATATTATTGCTCATGAATGCAAATAGATAAACCCATAATTTTTTTTAAGATCTACAGTTTTTAAAGAACTTTCATAGATATAAAAATTCAGACATGTCAAATTATTTTTTAAACATATTGTTTATCAAAACGCATCAACTTTGTTGAACATAACTTTTTGTAAAAAACAGTGCAATCCAACATTACATAATATGAAAAATGAAAATTACCTATAATTACTTTATTAACTACTGTTTAAACTGCTTATCTTTTGGTACATTTCACCCTTTTTTTCCCTAACGTACTTGTTATGGTATTTTTTTTTCTTTTTAAATAAAGATAGCACCATATTACCCATATTGTTTTATAATTTATTTCATATGTCAGTAGGTCTCAGGTTTCTTCCCATGACTACATTATATTCAAATCTATTTCATCATTGAAAATACTGCATGTTGTTCTTTTTGTTTTTAATTTTTAAATGCATTTTATTAAAACATAATTTATGTACAGTGAAATACACAAAAGTAAAGTGACATGGGTCAATGCATTTTTTTTATTGCAGTGTTCCCTCCCCTCCCCTCCCACCACTGCAACCAACAAAGAAAATTTCCTTCTATATATAAACTTTTCCTTGACCCTCCACAACAATGAACTAATACTATGTTTGTCGTTCTGTGACTGACTTATTTCACTCAGCACAATGTCCTCCAAGTCCATCCACACCATGTGGCACTCTGCAGACCCCATATCACTCCTCAGTGCTGCATAGCACTCCATTGTGTGTATGCACCACAGCTTGGTCATCCACTCCTCTGTTGATGGGCACGTAGGTTGCCTCCATCCTCTTGCCGCTGTAAACAGTGCTGCGATGAACATGGGTGTGCATATATCTGTTCCTGTCCTGGCTCTCACCTCTCTAGGATGTATACCTAGTAATGGGACTGCTGGCTCAAATGGTATCTCCAATTCCAGCTTTCTAAGGAATCACCATATTGCATTCCACAGTGGTTGCATCACTTCACAGTCCTGCTAGCAATGTATGAGACTGCCAATTTCTCCACATCTCTGCCAGCATTTGTTATTTTCTGTCTCATTGAACCTTGCCATCAGTGCTGGGGTAAGATGGTATCTCATTGTTGTTTTCATTTATGTCTCTCTGATGGCCAATGATCGTGAGCATCTCTTCATGTGTTTACTGGCCACCTGAATATCCTTCTTGATGAAGTGTCTATTCATATCTTACCATTTTTCAATTGGATTGTTAATTCCTTTGCTGTTGGAGCATTGGAATTTTCTATAAATCTTAGAGATAAATCTCTTGCCAGATACATAACTGTCAACAAGAATGAATTTGTTGCTGTCATTTTGTTATGTGCTTTTTTGTGGTGGTGATTTCTTTGTCCCATACAATTTTCTGTGCTTCGTTTGTTTTGTTTATGAATTGTGTTGTCACTTCCTTCATTGCTATTATTTTAGTATTTGGTAAATATTTGTGCTGGTCCTCTTTTTTTATTTTGATGTGAAGGTTTATCATTTTACTTTGAGGTTACCCTGTGATTTTTAGTTTTCTTCCCAAGTTTACAACTGTCCCTTCTATCTTGTAGTTGTCTTGACTTCCCTACCATTTAGTAGTTCTGTAACTACATAATTTTTTCCTTCTTTTTGGTTTGTAGTTGTTCTCATTTGTCAGTTGATGTCTCTGTTTCCCTGTTTACAATCTTGTAGGCTTATTTACTTTGGATATTTCTATGACTCAGTTGGTTTCTGGGTTATGTCATCACGTGTGTTAATGGTCAGTTATTGTTTCCTGTTGTTGGTTCTCTGTCCAAAGGACTCCCTTTAGCATCTCTTGTAAGGTTGGTCTGGTTTTAACAAATTCTCTTAATTTCTGCTTCTCTGGAAATGTCCTAATTTCACCATCATATTTGAGGGACAATTTTGCTGGGTATGGAATTCTTGGTTGAAATTTTTTTCTTTCGGGGTTTTATATATACCATCCCATTGTCTTTTCTCCTGCATGGTTTCTTCCAAGAAATCTGAGCTTAATCTTATTAGTTGCCCCTTATAGGTAACTTTTTGTTTTTCTCATGCTGCTTTCAGGACTCTTTCTTTGTCTTTGGTTTTGGTGAGTTTGATGATGATGTGTCTTGGTGATTTTGTTTTAGAGTCTATCCTGTTTGGAGTTTGTTGGACTTCTTGAATAGATATATTCTTATCTTTCATCATCCCAGGAAAATTTTCTACCAACAAATCTTCAACAATTTTCTCTGTGGTTTTATTTGTCTCTTTCTTTTTATGGAATTCCAATTACATGTAGGTCATTCCTTTTGGTGCTATCCCACATGAACCTTAGGCTTTCTTAATTTTTTTTTTATCTTTTTTCTGATTGATGCCTTCCCAAAGAAGTATTCACATATTTGCCTCTGATCTCACTAATTCTGTCTTCCGTTGATTCAATTCTACACCTTTGCCCATTCAATGTGTTACCTATTTCTGAAAATTTAGTATTAATCTTCTGGATTTCTGTGTGTAGATTTTGTATCATTTCTAATTTTTCATTTATTTTGTCATTTTGTTCCTGTATTGCCTTTTGAAATTGTTCTATGGTCTTCTCTGTGTTTTCTTCAATTTTGTCAGTGTTTTCCTCGATCTGTCTCTCAATCTGTTGAAGGTTCATAAATATAATTCTTTTGAATTTCTTATCAAGGAGCTCCAGTGCTGCATTTTCCTCAGAGAAGTGCCTTGGTTATGTATCCTGGTTCCTTGTTTCTCTTTCTTTATCTTGCTCCTTTGTGTGGACTGTGATACTCTGTTCTCTCCGAGGCATTTAACATTTTTATGTTTCTATTTAATTGTTGATTGTATGTTGGAGTGACTTGCCCATGATTTTTGTTTTCTTTCCATGTTATCTAGGTAAGCAGGGTACTGTGCTGTGCTCCTCTATTTGCTAGTTGATAGCACTTTTACCCTCACCACCTGTCTCATTTCCAATTGTCAGCTTCCCATATGTCCTTATCATCCTTGGCAGAGAAAGCCTATTCTTAGGTCCCTGGAATCTGAATGAGAATACTGTCACTTTAAAATCCAAAATGGCCACCACTTGTAAGGATTCAAAATGGCTGTGTCCTCAGTCACTTTAAATGTCCAAAATGGCTAACACTTGTAAATCTTCAAAATGGCTGCACCATCAGTAACTTTAAATGTCCAAAATGGTCACCATAGTAAACATTTAAAATGGCCACATCCTTTGTCACTTTAAATATCCAAAATGTCCATTGCTTGTTAACAATCAAAATGACTACGCCCTCCGGACAGCCAAAAGTCCACAGCTCAGGTTGTCTCCCTCCTTCTTGTTTCCCTTCCTAGTCATAGGCCACCAGCACAATTGTCCCTGCAGCCCTTGGTGACCAGGGCTGATCTTTAGGTCAATTATTAGGTCCCAACACCACTGGGAAATATTCAGGCTGTTGATCCTGTCAAAGTAGCTGACAGTCCACTGCTCTGACCCTCTCTGTACTTACTGTTTTTGTTCAGGGTTTCCACTAGTTGGTGCCTAATCCACTTCTGTATATTTCCTTTCAAAGTTCAGGGCTCCAAGATTATCTTTTGTATCTCTGTCAATTGGTTTCTCTTTTCTTTATTGGAGATGGTCTGTGTAGCTTGTTTGCCTATGCCTCCATCTTCCTGCATGTTGCTCTAGTTGTTAGGTGTCCTCAGGTTGGTTCTGACTCATACTGATCCTATGTACAACAGAATGAAACATGGCCCAGTCCTGCACCATACTCAAAAACATTGCCATGCTTTAGCCCATTGCTGAACCACTGTGTCAATCCATCTTGTTGAGCATTTTCTCCTTTGTTGCTGACCCTCTACTTTATCAAACATGATACCCTTCAACAGGGATCAGTCCCTTCTGACAAGTACAAAAGATGAAAGTCTGGCCATTCTCACTTCCAAGGAGCATTCCAGCTGTATGTCCTGACAGGCTGTTCATTCTAGCATTCCGTGGTCCATTCACTATTCTTCACCAATACCACAATTTAAATGCATCAATTCTTCTGAAGTCTCATTTATTCATTGTTCAGCTTTCACATACATATGAGGCTACTGAAAATACCATGGTGTGATAGTTTGTATGTCAACTTGACTGGGCCTGGTTGAGTGGCTGGATAGCTGGTGGTAGTTATTCCCCATGATGAGATTGGCAATCAGCTCCATGGTGGAATCTACCACAAGCAGCTGAGTAGCTGCCTTTGGGGATGTGGTCTGCTTCCCATATATAAAAAACAGCATTGGGAATGGTCTCTATCTTATGGCATGCTTGGGCCCTGCATGTAGCTGTGTCGTTGTTCAGCAGCCTGTCATGCTCTGCTGACCTTGGGACTTAAAATAGACTTGAATTGATGGCCTGCCATGTGGTTTGGTAACATCAGGACTGCCTTTTTTATTTGCCCACCTTGAGCTTGCCAGCCTCAGCATCTAACAACTGTCTGAATAAAGAAATGCCTCTAGTACCAGTGGACCAGGAGCAAGAAGCAGAGCTGGACCCCAAGGTTGAGGGGCTTTCACCCATCCCCTAGAACCTGGCCCTTTGAACTTGGACTTAAAGCCTCCAAACTGTAACAGAATAAACTCCTGTTTGTTTAAGCCATCCTATTTGTGGTATATTTCTTGTCAGAGTGGCACTAGGTAACCAGAACAGAATTTGGTACCGAGAGTGGGGTGTTTCTCTGACAGATGCCTAAAATGTGGAAACAGGAGTGGAGTGCATCCTTGACCCAAGACCCTGGCAGAGAGAAAACAGCATATGCCATGACAGATGGCAGGATCAGAGCCCAGAGACCGGCATAAGAGACAGCAGGAGCAGAGCCAAGAGAACCCGCATGAGGCAGTGGCAACCTTACCAGCCCATGGAGGAAAAAGCTTGATGCCTTTGGTTAGGTGGCTTCCTGGCAGAGTGTGTTGCCTTCAGGCATTAATTGGTAGAAAAGCCTGGCATGAAATGGAGTAGCAGGTTGGCTGGCTCATGGAGCAAGAAAGCTGAATGCTTTTGGGGCAGGAAGACTTCCAGTGAGGTAGGTTGCCTTCAGCATTAATCAGCAGAAACAGAGAGACCAAAGAAATGGAAGCAGAGCTGCCTCAGCCTCAAAGGGTAGGACCAAGGCCGTTGAGGGTGGAACCACAGCCCTAGGTTTCAAAGAGCCAGGCCTTCACCAACTTGGTTTTGGAGTATGGGGCTGCTCGTTCATGTGAACTAGTGGAATGGAGCCATAGCCACTGCCCATGAGTGAGGGGGTGGGGCTGCCATGCCCAAGAGGGAGAGGAACAAGGACCACCAGGCCAAGGGGGTGAGGTCACCACTCAGGAACTAGGGGACTGGAGCCACCCATTGGAGGAGACCTATACAGATACCACCCATTGAAGATCTGTACAGGTGCCAAGTTGACAAGGGCTGGAATTGTGCTGGTTCAGTTTGTATGTCAACTTGACTGGGCTTGGTTGAGTGGCTGGATAGCTGGTGGCAGTTATTCCTCATGATGAGACTGGCAGTCAACTCCATGGTGGGATCTACGACAAGCAGCTGAGTAGCTGCCTTTGGGGATGTGGTCTGCTTCCTGTATATAAGAAGCAGTGTTGGGAATGGTCTCTATCTCATGGTACACTTGGGCCCTGCATGTAGCCGTGTCGTTCGGCAGCCTGTCATGCTCTGCTGACTTTGGGACTTACAATGGACTTGAATTGATGGCCTGCCATGTGGTTTGGTAACATCTGGACTGTGCCTTTTTATTTGTCACCCTTGGGTTTGTCAGCCTCAGTAGCTAGCAGCTGTCTGAGTGAAGAAACACCTCTAGCACCAGTGGGCTGTGAGCAGGAGGCAGAGCTGAACCCCAAGGTTGAGGGGCTTTCACCCAGCCCCTAGAACCTGGCACTTTGAACTTGGACTTAAAACCTCCAAACTGTAACAGAATAAACTCCTGTTTGTTTAAACCATCCCATTTCAGGTATATTTCATGTCAGAGTGGCACTAGGTAACCAGAACACATGGTTTGGGTCAGACACACTTTAGTCTTCCAAGTGACATCTTTGCTCTTTAACACTTTAAAGAGGTCTTTTGCAGCAGATTTAACCAATGCAATATGTCATTTGATCTCTTGGCTGCTGCTTCCATTGGTATTGACTGTAGATCTAAGTAAAAGGCAATCCTTGACAACTGCAATCTTCTCTCCATTTATCATGATGTTGCTTTATTTGTTCAGTTTTGAGGTCTTGTGTTTCCTTCATGTTGAGGTGCAATCCATACTGAAGGATGCATAATATTTCATAATTCATGCAATAAATTGCTTACTGATAGACATTTAGTTGTTCCTAGTGTTTCCTTAATGTGAACAGCACTAAATTAATACTCTTCAACATATATCTTTGGGACTGCTACAATTACATCTGAAAGATAATTTCTTCTCTAGAATAGCTTCATTAAATAGTAAGAACATTTAAAAATTCAAAAATTAGTTCCAAATTGTCTTCTAATAAGGTTATACCAATATCTACTCCCAACAACAAGGCATAATGAAAGTTTGATAAACTATTTACTTTCGTAGTCCTTATTTCCACATGTGTAAAATGAGTGTGCTCCACTACATGTGCTTATATTCTATTTCATGACTGTCTTGCAGCACTGAGGGTCACTCTTAAAATCAGGCAATATATAGCTTGCTCAACATGTCTGGCATATAGTAGATCAGCATTAAATATCTCTTGAATGCATGCATCTGTGGATCCCTCCAGGTATCATTTTCTATGTCTCAATGATGACAGTGATGTTGGTGATATACCTTAGTGTGATTTCACATATGGGTAAACAAACTGGAAGTCTCATGATCTGCTGGTGGTCAAGATGGCTCCAAGTTTCCTAAATCTCATTGAAAATACAGCTGTCCCCTACTTCTCTCATGAAGCTACACAAGGAACTTCTGTTTTTTCCCCACCATGAGAAGAAACAAGTGAACTTTTCAATCTAAAAGATCTTTAGATTGCTGCCCTTCCTTGAGAATTAGGAGCTCTGGTGGAGTAATGCCTAAGGCACTTGGCTGCTAACCTGAAGGCTGGAGGTTCAAACCCACCAGCCACTCCTCAGAAGGAAGGTTGGGCAATCTACTTCCATAGTGATACTGCCTTGGAAACCCAAGGAGGAGTCA
>NW_006921753.1:373731-397153 GCF_000298275.1 Orycteropus afer afer
TTGACACATGGTGACCCCATGTAAGCAGAATAGATGTGCTCCATAGTGTTATCAAAGTTGTGACCTTTTGGAAGCAGATCGCCAGGCCTTGTCTTCCAAGGTGTTTCTGGGTTGATTTCAACCACCAATCTTTCAGCTGGTAGTTGAGCCCTATGAAATGGGAATAATATGTTACTTAAAAGTGAGGGTTATTATGAGATTACTATGAAAATCAACACTTGTTCATCCTTAATGCTTGTTCTCCTCCTCTGAGAAGCTGTTCTTGACTCCATTATCCCACAAGAAAAAGTAAGATACTTTGTTTCTGTGCTTCCCCAACTGCAGACTCTGCACTAAAAACCTGTGTTATTAATGCATTTCATATCATTTTGAAATTGCATCTACATATGTCTGTCACTCGCGTTAGACTGGGAGAAGCTTATAACTCGTATTTCCAACACTTAGTAGGATTTTTTTTTATCAGAATATGAGCTCAGCAAATGCTCATTGAGTGAATTATTGATACACTTAAAGGGTAGGCATAGTACCAGAAACATTGAAAGTATTCCGTAATTTCGGCACTTTTTGCCTTCCTTTGTAAATCTAAGCCCCCAAATTTTATAAGGAAAAGATTTATTCCTTGTCTACTTTCACTACTAAGATGCAGGGTTAGAACTATTTTTTGACTCATTCTAGATAATTAAATACATTGTGAGGGACATGGCTCATGGAAGTTAAAGTTTATAAAACTTGATGAAAATTATTTCAGACTAATACCCATAGTTTATGCACATACATCCAGGAAGAAATTAATTGTTACAAATATTGTCCATATTTTTAGTAAATATATAACTTGGTGGTGTCAATTTAGATCATCAGAGCAATGTAGTAGAGATCTCTTTCCATTGGCTCTGGTGCCTTATCTCATTGCATTACAAATGATGTTAATTCTGTGCTTAATTATGCTTAACATAATTTATATGCAATACAGTGTTTATCAGTTGGACATAACAAAATGCTGTTGTTTTCTTCCTGCTTATCGTTTATTGATTTTTGAAAGCAGCTGGAGTTGTTCCATGTGAATAGAAACAATTACAACACTGTACAATAAATTCATTTGTCTATATAAACTATAATATAAATTTTGGTAGTTGCTCTTTAAAGAGTTTATGTACATTTTCATGTGAACTTTCAACTTGCCTTATCCTTGACTCTGTTTTAACTGTTTCTGGGTTACTCATATCCTCTTTGGTATCTGTTCAGGGCCAACACCTTTGCTGGGATCATGATAAAAGAACAATGCCATATATTAAAATGTAGAGCTCCAGTAGCAAAATTAATGCAATACTAATTTATGAATAGATAGGAAAGTGAATAAAATAGACTAGAAAGTCTGTAACTAGATCCCCATATGTGTTGGATGCTCATCTATGGCAATAATAGCATAGCAAATCTGTGAGTAAGTGATGAATATTCAATAAATGCTATTGAGATGACTAGATAGCTATCTAGAAATTAAAATTATTATGAGATCCCTACCTAAATATTCATAACCAAATTCCAGATATTTTCAAGACTTAAATAGAAAACATTAAATATAAAATGATTTGTTGTTGTTGTTGTTATTTGCCGTTGAGTCAGCCCCGACTCATAGCGACCCCTCCTTGGGTTTCCGAGGCAGTATCACTACGGAAGTAGATTGCCCAACCTTCCTTCCAAGGAGTGGCTGGTGGGTTTGAACCGCCAGCCTTCTGGTTAGCAGTCAAGTGCCTTAGGCACTATGCTACCAGAGCTCCTATAAAATGATTAGGGAAACATTATATATGCATACATACAGATATCTATGTGTCTGCATGCAGGTGTAAATAATTCTGGATTTGGGAATGCTTTTCTAAATTTAATCCAAAACTAAGAAACCATAAAAGAAAAGACTAATTAGTTGAATCATATCTTTTTTTTTTTTTTTTTTTAGATTGTCATGAAATTAAAATGCCATAGACTCACTGTTGTTGAGTCGGATTCGACTCATAGTGACTGATACTTAGGATTCTGAGGCAGTATCACTATGGAAGTAGATTGCCCAATCTTCCTTCTGAGGAGTGGCTGGTGGGTTTGAACTGCCATGGCAGTCAAATGCCTCAGGACTATGCCACCATGAAAAACCAAGGAAAAATATTTGTAATTCATGCTATGTATCAATGTATATATTCCTCAGCATATACAAATAGATATGTGAGAGAAAGACCAATAATCCCATAAAATTATGCAAAGGATGAAAATCAGAAGTCTGTATTAAAAGAAATATAAATAAGTTTTAACATATAAACATGAATTTATGCAAAATAATAAAAATATTAATTTAAAAATTTAAACAACAATGACATATCATTTTACCATGTTAGTTTGGCAAAGATTGAAAAAAATGTTTGATAGCATACTGCACTGGAAGGGGTTTGAGGAAAGTTATCCTATGTATTGCTGATGAGAATATTATTTGGTTTAAACTCTCTAGAAGACAGTTAACAGCATCTTATTAAAATTATAAATGCATATATTTTGAATCTTGCAATTCTTACAAGAATTTATCTACAAATATTTTTGCCATGCACTAAAGGACAAACATAACATTCTTATAGCATTGTTTCCAACAGGAAAAAGCCTGGAAACAGCATATCTATATTAGGGGACAAGTTAAATAAATTATATACATACATAGTACGGGATACTAGGCAATCTTTTCTAAAGAATGAAACTGTGTTTTAGGTATTGACCTGGAACAATTTCCAATATATAATGTTAAAAGGACAAATTTAAGAATATTGTGTATAATGTGTGACATTTTGTTTTACACACCCACCCCCACATACGTGCTTTTATATTTGTTGCATATCTGTGAATTAATAAACCTGGTTACCTGTATGGAGTGAAATTAGTAAACGAGGGGAAATGAGATGTGAAAAAGACTAATTTTTTATCTATAAATTTTCATGTCATTTGAATCTTGTACTGTGTGATGTTTTACATATGCATAATACTGAACATATGTAGTACATATGTATAATACTGAACCTCATCTGTCAGTTTGTCATACTGTGGTGGCTTGCATGTTGTGTGTTGTTGTGAGGTTGGAGGCTATGCCACCAGTATTCTGAATGCCTGCAGGGTCACCCATGGTACACAGATTTCAGCAGAGCTTCCAGAATAAACAGACAAGGAAGAACAAAGGGGCCATCCACTTATCAAAGAATTGACCTGTGGAAACCTTATGAATAACTCTGAAACACTATCTGATATATTACTGGAAAATGTTATGAATAGCGTTGAAACATTGTCTGATATAGTGTTGGAAGATGAGCCACTCAGATTGGAAGGCACTAAATATACGACTAGGGAAGAGCTGCCTCCTCAAAGTAGAATCAACCTTAATGATGTACATAGAGTAAAGCTTTTGGGACCTTCATTTGCTGATGTGACAGGATTCAAAATAGGAAGAAATATCTGTACCCACCCATTAATAATCAGAATGTAGAATGAACAAAGTATGAATATAAGAAAATTGGAAATTGTCAAAAATGTAATAGAACACATAAAGATCAATAACTTAGGTATTAGTGAGCTGAAAGACAGCTCTGGTGGCATAGTGCCTAAGGTATTTGACTGCTAGCCAGAAGACCTGTAGTTCAAACCCACCAGCTACTCCTTGGAAGGAAGACTGGAAAATTAAGTTCCATAGAGATACCACCTTGGAAACCCAAGGAGAGATCTCTATGAGTCAGATTCAACTTGAAAGCAGTGAGTTTGGTTTTAGTTTTTGAATTTAGAGACTATCTGAGGAATAGATTTGAAGCATTGGACATCAGTAACAGAAAACCAGGTAAATTGTGAGATGACATCAAGAACATCATACATGAAGAAAGCAAAAGATCATTAAAAAGACAGGAAAGGAAGAAAAGACCAAAATGGATGTCAGAAGAAACTCTGCAACTTACTCTTGAATGGAGAATAGCTGTTGCAAATGAAAAATACAACAAAATAGAAAAGTTAAACAGAAAATTTCAAAGAGTAGCTCATGAGGACAAAGTCAGTTATTATAATGAAATGTGCAAAGACCTGGAGTTAGAAATCCAAAAGTGAAGAACACATTTGGCATTTCTCAAGTTGAAGGAACTGAAGAAAAAAATTTAAGCTTTGAGTTGCAACGTTGAGGACTCTATGGCAAAATATTGGCTGATGCAGGAAATATCAAAACAAGATAGCATGAATACACAGTCACTGTATAAAAAAGAATTGGTGGATTTCAACTATTCTAGTAGTGGACATATGATTAAGACATTAATCTCCAATGACATTGAAGGAAGAAGTCATAGCTGCACTGAAGGAATCGGCAAAATACAAGGCCCCAGGAATTGGTGGAATACCCTTTGAGATGTTTCAACAAGCAGATGCCATGTTGGAGGTATTTAGTAATTCTATGCCAAGAAATTTGGAAGATAGCAACCTGGCCAACTGACTGGAAGGGTTCCATATTTATACCCATTCCAAAGAAAGGTGATCTCATAGAATGTGGAAATTATTGAACAATATCACACTCAAGTAAAATCTTGCTGAAGATAATTCAAAAATGGTTGCAGTAGTATATTGACAGGGAACTTTGAGAAATGCAAGCTAAATTTAGAAGAGAACATGGAATGAGGAATATAATTGCTGATGTAGACTGATCTTGGCCAAAAGCAAAGAATACAAGAAAGATGTTTACTTGTGTAAACATATTTTATAGACTATAAAAAAAGACGTTTTATAAACATTTTTTATAGACAATGCAAAAGTATTTGTATGGGTCATAACACATTATGGATAACATTGCAAAGAGTGGGAATTCCACAGCACTTACTTGTGCTCAACAAGAACCTATATATAGATCAGGAGGCTATCATTCGAACAGAACAGGGGGTCACTGCATGCTTTAAAATCAGGAAGGGTGTGTGTCATTGTTGTATCCTTTCATCATATTTATTTAATCTGTACGTTGAGCAAATAATCCTATAAACCAGAATATATGAAGAAGAACATGACATCAGGATTGGAGGAAGACTTGTTAATAACCTATTATATGCAAATGATACAACCTTACTTGCTGAGAGTGAAGATGACTTGAAGCACTTAGTCATGAATATTAAAGACTGCAGTCTGCAGTATGGATTAAACTTCAACATAAAGAAAACTAAAATCCTCAAAACTGGACCAACAAGCAGCATCATGGTAAATGGAAAAAAGATTGAGGTCGTCAAAGATTTCATGTCACTTGGTTCCACAATCAACACAATCAACACCCAGCAGTCAACAAAAGAGACGAGACACTGGGCAAATCTTCTGCAAAAGACCTCTGTAAAGTGTTGAAGAGCAAAGATGTCACTGGAAGATTAAGATGTGCCTAAGGCATTAGATTGCTAGCCAGAAGATTGGTGGTTCAAACTCATCAGTCACTCTTTGGAAGGAAGACTGGGCAATCTACTTCCATAAAGATTTACCTCCTCAGAAACCCAAAGGGGATCACTACTAGTTGGAATCAGCTCGATGGCAGTGAGGTTTTTTTTTTTTTTTTTTCCTTTCTTTTTTTAACTCAAGCTATGGTGTTTTCAACCCCCTCATATTCATGTGAAAACTGGACAATAAATAAGGAAGTCTGAAGAAGAGTTGATGCTTTTGAATTGTCTTGGCAAAGAATGCTGAAACTACCATGGACTGCCAGAAGAACTAACAAATCTGTCCTAGATGAAGTGCAGCCAGAATGCTCCTTGGAAGCAAAAATGGCCAGACTTTGTCATACCTGCTTTGATCACGTTGTTAGGAGGGTCCATTCCTTGGAGAAAAGATGTCATGCTTTGTAAAATAGAGGGTCAGGGGAAGACCTTCAACAAGATGAGTTGACACAGTGGCTGCAATGATGGGCTCAAGTATATAGCAAGGATTCTGAGGATGGTGCATGACTGGGCAGTATTTTGTCATGTTGTATGCAGGGTTGCTATTAGTGGGAGCTGACAGCACCTAACAACAACAGTATAATACTGAACCACAACATAAGCATACCATTCAGTTTCACTGACCTTTTCTGCCTTTCTCAGTGAAAAAAGCAATATGTTCATTTACCTCTGCTACAAACTCCTTATCTTGTCATAGTATTGTAATTTGTCACAGATAAGTAATTTGTGGCAGATTGGTAGCTTGCAGAACAGCTGTTTGGGTAACCCTCAACTAGGATTTTTCTGAAGCAAGAATCTATGGTTATACGTACTGGGTATCTGGTGACTTACTTGACCTGTGTTTGTGATGCTGAGATGAAAAACTAGAGTATAATGGGAAAATAAGTTTAGCAATTGTGGTAGATTGGGAAGGAACAGCTGGTAGACATCATAATATGGAGGTGAAACTTTGCTAGCAACTTTCGTTGCTTTTATTAATCATTTATCTTGGTGGGAGAATTTTTAATATTTACTATATATCTGCAGAAGTAAAAAATCATGCCAGAAAGTTAACCAGAAACTGGAGTTCTCCCTAAGAAAGCAAGATGGCTGAGAAAGCATAGCTGTAATTTAATGTTTATAAAGGCTGGACTGAAATAACTACAATATATCAAAAGCAAATAACTGCTGAGGAAATTGGCATATTTTAATTTTGTTCAGACGATATTTTACATGTTCTGGATGTAATGTACAAGTTTGTATGTAGAGCTTAAATGAATAATTATTACAGCTTTGGAGCTAGGTCTATCCACATGATTAAAATTTGTCATGGTACTAGCTTTCAAACAGAGACTTTTTAACAAGTTACAGTTAATGCTATAAATTAGATTTTCTCTGATGTGCTCTGAATAAAGGACTATAATTTGTCTTAATGGTATTTTAATATTATAATTATTATTTATTATTGTAAATAATAAAATGATATTTTAATTTCTGTAGCATGTGAAAAGTATCTTTCAGTGTCTTGGCCAAACATTTCTGTTAATGAAATCATTTTTACTCCTTGGCATTGTTGGTTTAAAGAATATCCTGTGTTATTGAAGAGGAACTGAAAGTCTTTATTTTATACATATAACTCAGCTTCAGCTTGACCATCAGACAAATCAGTTTTGTGGGGAGTTTACCCCATAAAGGAAAAAATTAATCTTACATCACTGTGAAGAGAATATTCTATGTCTTGAAAGTATGAAGTGAGAGATTCCAAATTTCCCATCCAGTGGTCTATAAGTGATGATACGGGCATTTGATGCTAGTAAATAGATCATGAGTGTGGCATTTTTCCTGCTCTTCTATATTTTATATTTCTTTCTGACTATACAATATATGATTTTGAAAAAATAAAAATCATAGAAATCTATATATTTGCCCGGAAATGTCTTCCATCATCTTTTCTTTAAGAGGTAACTACTATTAATAGTCTGGCATACATTCTTCCAGAAAATTTCCTCTGATGTCAACTAATGTCTGAATTCTTCCTGTTCCGCCTGCTGCATTTTATCAAATGCCCACCCCTGCAGTTTCAATCACTTTGTTGGAATGGCTTATTATGCAATATAGCCAAAATTCCCAGTTTCTGGCCTAACAACAACATTTGTGCCAATGCATCTGTGCCTAAGTGCAGATTCAGATCCTGTGCTGTACCCGAGGAAAGACTGAATGCCAACTTGTTCAAAGCTTAGTCCAGACCAAGCACCACATGGAGTGAGGCTGCTTCTTGGCGGCTCCATTTCCTCCAACCACACATCAGTATCTAGTTGGGTACAATGCTGAAGGGTGTGTTTTTATCAGACTTTCTCATATTTGGTTCAGTGGATTGAGCAAGGTCTCTTATTTCAATTTCACCCTTGTCACAATGATTACCAAGCTTATTCTATCTTGAATTGTATGTTTTCCAGCTTCTAATGGATGATTTTTATGGTTTAGTATTTGACCACTAATTCAGTAGACACTAGTAAGAAGCTTTAAGGAAAAAAAAAAAAAAAAGATCTTAGAAAACCATCTTTATTCAACGTGATAGTCATTGGGAGAACATATCTACCATTTAAGAGGGCAACCCCCTAACAGCCTAAGTGCTATACTGGATTTAGTGTGTGATTGAGTTTGAAAATACCAAATACATTTACTAAAGCCTAGTAAAAAATTCTATGGATGTTAGAATATTAATTCTCAGAACCTTGGGTCAAAAGGCATCATCAGCTGTTAAATAGCTTAATGAATTTTCACAACTTGCTCATTTTCCTTTATATTCAGACTAGAAAGACAAAGTGTGCATAGTTTGGGAGGCCATATCTATGTTTCTAAATAATTTTTCAAAGCTGTCTGTGATGTGTCTTCTTCAGACAGAATTGGGATAGAAGCTTTTAAAAAGTCAGCTTTCCCTATTTTCATGTTGGAAATATCTCCTGTCTTATTTAATGTGAATTTAGTGTACATACTATCATTCATTGAAAACTTGCTTTGCAACAGACATTTTTCTACATCTTCATGTGGACTATATTGTAAACTATAAGCACATCTCAATTTCATTAGTGTTTATGAAACAGAGGTAACTCTTTTTCTTAAATTTTATTTTTTAGAGAAGTTTACATTTACAGAAATATTGCACAGAAAATTCAGAGACCATATACTCCTTTTCCCTCTTACACAGATTCTCCTATTATTAACATCTTGCATCAGTGTGGTGAATGTGTTACAATTGATAAACCAATATTGATATGTTATTATCAACTAACATTCATAGTTTACATTAATTTTCACTTACTAAATTGTACAGTTCTATGGGTTTGACAAATGCATGATGTCATGAGACCGCCATTACAGTATCATGCAGAACAGTTTCACTTCCCTAAAAATCCCCTATGCTCCACCTATTTTTCTCTCCTCTCCTCCCCCAAAACCCCTGACAACAACAAATTTTTTTTTTTTTTTAAAGATGACTTCCGGGAATAGTTTCTGTTTATGGTTTAAAGATTTAAAGATTTGTTTATGGTTTATGATTTAAAGATTACCTCAGAGTAACAATTTTCAGGGTCATTTTGCCTCAATGGCTTGAGAAAGTCTCAAGTCAAGAACTGGTACCTTTTGCATTGAGATCAAGCACCCATGTTTTCATATATAAATGGAATGGAGACAAAAAGATGACATTGTTTTTGATGAATTCTTGATTGTCTTTCTATATCCCTTCAAGGACTAAATTTGCCATGGAGCTCTTAGCAGCAGAGTCCAGATCTATTGCTAAGCCTTCTGTCATTTAAATATTTATGAGATAAAACTTTCAGGGGCCTTGAAAATTAGAGTAGGAAAGAATTTAAGTTTAATATTGTGCACTTCATTTTACTGATGAGGAAATGAAAAACCAAAGTGGCTTGCTCATTTCCTTATTTATACGTTCCATCACCTTTCAAAAAATGCAAGCTGTAGATTTAGTTCTGTATTGGACTCTGATCAAAAGCAAATAAGTCATGGCACCTATTGGCAAAGAGCTCAGTCTAGGACCTAGAATTTTAGGGTTATTTCTTTCAGAGAGAAAGGAAATAGGAGAAGCACAGGTCCTGTGGTCATGGGAATAGGGTTGAGCTCAATTCCAATTCTACTTATGGGTAGAATCTATTAATTCACCATAATTTTTGGGCCGCTACTATGTATCAGGCTGAGGAGAATACAGAGTATAGAAAACAGATAAGTCATCTGCCCTTATTGAGTTTACAGTCTAGTATAAGAAATAGACAAAAAATAAGTAAGAAAACCTTCAATAAGTTATAAATAATGGTAACAGATTGATGTGGTAGATGACTAGAGGGTGGCTCCTGGTTACAAGCTTTCTCTGAGATGTCATTGAAGAATGCTGAGAGCAAATGATGTTCAGGAGCAGCCAGGACTGGAAGGAAGCCTAGTATCCAGGGTTTGTTTGGGAGAAGGACAGTGACCAAAGCAGGTGAGGCTTCAAAGGCCATGGAATATAGATGAGTTCACTTTCAAGAGCAATGGGAAACCATCAAGGGGTCCTTAGCAACAAGAGTGACATGATTTATGCATTTTTAAAAAGGACACTGTGCTGGTTAAGGGGAGAATATATTAGAAGGGAGTAAGCATAGAGATGGAAGACACATGCAGTAAGGGGGTTCTTTGTGACAGCTGAGGTGAGAGATTATGAGTGGATAACAGTGCCAGTGGGGAAGAACAGTGTATACATTTGATATATTTTTGGGTGTCATGTACCAGGACTTGCTTGTGGATCGAATGTGGGAAATGGGGGAGGTTATCAAGCTTGATAATCAGGTTCTCAACTTCAAGATTGAATAGATGATAGTACCGATGCATTTACTGATATATGGAAAGCTGCATTAGAGTGAAAGTTAATTAAGATTTTTTGAGTTATTATATTAAAAAAAGTTACATTGCCTCTTACCTCTAAATATAATAAAAATAAAAACAACACTAACTCAGCATGAATGTGAAGATGTCTAATACAGCCCTAATCCTGATGACTACTTACATGCTTATTTTAAAGAAATATTAACTACTAAAGTCTTTTCTTAAAAAAAAAAAATATTTTTGGGAGGTCCTCTTGTTTTATTGGTGCTTTATCCACAAGCTTAGCTTTTTATTTTGGATATGTTATATTTGAGATACATGTAAAAACTGCTAAGAGGATGTCAAGTACACAGCTGGATATACAACCCTGGAAGTTCAGAGGCTAGAATAGATACATAAATTTTGGAGCTGTCAGCATATAGATGGTTTTAAAGAGTGCATAAATAGATGATGTCACTCAAAGAGAGTTCAGAGAGAACAGAAGAAACCAATGGACTCCTAATGTTTAGAAGAGGACCGGGCAAGGGAGATTGAAATAGAGTAGCCAGACAGGCAGAAGATGATGTCAGGGAAGGTAACAGAAGAGTAATATAAGAATGAGAGGGTGTACAGCTGTGTCCATGCTTCTGAATGGTCAAGTAAGATGATGTCAGAGAAGTGGAGGTCACTGGTGATGTTAGCATGCAGGAATTTCAGGTTATTGAGCAGATTGAGAAGCCAATGGAAGGTGAAAAAGTAGAACACAAGTGTGTAGAAAATCCTTTTAATCTGTTTTGTTGTGAAGATGAAAAAAGAATGGGGGCAATGATTGGCGGGAATTGTTGGTTTGAGTGTGTTTTGGTTTTAAGGATGGATGGTATTAGCACATGTTTGCATAAAAAGAATGATCCAGCAAGAAGTACAGGTTGGTTGATGCAGAAGAGAGAAGGGATCACTAAAGGAGCTTAAGCAAGTAAGAAGGGATGGAATTCAGAGTGGGAGGGTTAATGAAGATGCCAACATTCCTATTTGAGGCATAACTAGAGGGAGAAAATATCTAAAAATATTAATCTTTGTATTTTCCCCATAAATATCCTTGTGCATTGCTATGTGAAATAAGAATTTTATGGCATGAATAAAATACTATTTTTGTTGTTGTTATGTGCCATTGAGTCAGACTCGACTCACAGAGACCCCTCCTTGGGTTTCCGAGCCAGTATCACTACGGAAGTAGATTGCCCAGTCTTCCTTCCGAGGAGTGGCTGGTGGGTTTGAACCTTCCTTTTGGTTAGCAGTCAAGTGCCTTAGGCACTTCATGTCCAGAGTTCCTGAATAAAATTCTAGGAAGTTATAAAGTATCAAAGGAGAAAACTTGATGAAAAATAAAGAATTCATGCCAAAAAGATGCACCTGCAGGGCTGATGATGAGAGAGAGCTACTTCATCTTCCTGCAGAAAACAAAAAGAAGATTGGAATCTTCAGGGTCTGAGGGTGAGAGACAAGAGAAATTGACCACAAGGAATCATACAGAGGAGAAGCAGGTTAGAATTAAGAGGCTACTGTTTTTGTGGTTGTTAGGTGCTGTCATGTTGGCTCTGATTCACAGCAACCTTATGTACAACAGAATGAAACACTGTCTAGTCCTACACCAACCTCACAATCCTTGCTATACCTGAGCCCATCCTTGCAGCTACTATGTCAATCCATCTTTGTTGAGGGTCTTCCCCTTTTTCGGTGACCCTCCACTTTCCAGTGTTATCCTCCAGGGAATGGTCCTTTCTGACAACATGACTGAAGTAAGTGAGACAAAGTCTGTCCATTCTCACTTCCAAGGAGTATTCTGGCTGCACTCACGGATTTGTTCGTTCTTTTGGCAGTCCATGGTACTTTCGTTGTTCTTTTCCAACACCACAACTTTAAATCATCAACTCGGTCTTTTGCAGCAGATTTACCCAGAGCAATGTTTCTGATATCTTGACTGCTGCTTCCATTGGTGTTGATTGTGGAACCAAGTGATATGAAATCTTTAACAACTTCAATCTTTTCTCCATTTATTGTGATGCTATTTATTGGTCCAGTTGTGAGGATTGTAATTTTCTTTATGTTGAGATATAATCCATACTGCATACTAAAGTCTTTAATCTTCATCAGTAAGTGCTTCACTTTCAGCAAGCAAACTTGTGTCATCTGCATATCTCAGGTTGTTAATGAATCTTCCTCCAGTCCTAATGGCATTTTCTTCTTCATATAGTCCAGATTCTTGGATTATTCATTCTGCATAAAGATTCAATAAGTATGGTGAAAGGATACAACCCTGATGCACTCCCTTCCTGATTTTAAACCATGCGATATCCCCTTGTTCTGTTTGAACAACAGTCTCCTGATCTATGTACAGGTTACTGATGAGTACAATCAAGTGTTCTGTAATTCCCATTCTTCTCAATAGTTATCCATAATTTGTTATGATCTACACAACTGAATGATTTTGCATAATCAGTAAAACACAAGTAAACATCTTTCTGGTATTCTTTGTTTTCAGCCAAGATCCATCTGACATCAGCAATATTTCTTCTTCCATGGCCTCTTCTGAATCCAGCTTGCATTTCTGGAAGCTCTCTGTCAATATACTGCTGTAACCATTTTTGAATTATCTTCAGCAAGATTTTACTTGTGTGTGATGTTAATGACATTGTTCAACAATTTCCACATTCTGTGGGATCACCTTTCTAATAGCCAGAATAAAAGAGAAAACCTATATGATAAATAAAAATAACATTAGCTTACATTTATTGAGCATTTGCTATTTTTATAACTAGTTTAATCAGATTGTTGTTTAATACTAAAAACCATATGAGGCAGAAAAGTTTTTCTGGATTTTGTTATAATGTCTATGTTATAGTTGCCTATGACTGCAGAACAAATCACCTCAAAACTTACTTGCATAACTCTGGTGAGGAAGTGGGAGGGGAGCTGTTGCATTGTGGTAAACTGTGGTCAATGTCATGAGACAAAGTATATGTGAACTGCTGTATGGAAAGTGAATTTGCTCTGTAAATCTTCACCCAAATCACAATAAAATAAAAAAAGTAAAAAAAAACTTACTTGCATAAACCAATCATAATTATATATTTTCCTCCAAATCTGCACTTTGGAGATGGCTCAACAGGGGTAGTTTTTTTCTGTGTTTCAGGTGGGAAGCTCAATTGGATCTGGAGAGTTCCCTTTTAAGACAGTTCATCTCATGTGACTGGCAAGTTGCTACCTGCTGTCAGCTGCTAGTGCAGCTGGGGCTCTTAGACCAAGAGCCTCAGTTTGTCTCCACATTGATCTCTTAGCAATGCTTGGGTTTCCTTACAGCATGATAATTGAGTTCCAAGAACAAGTGATCCAAGATCTTGATTGAAAGTTACAAGGCTTCTTATGACCTAGTCTCCCAAGTCTTAAATAGTCACTTTTCCCACATAGAGTTGGTCATTATGTCATTAAGAGAGCCTAGATTTAAGGGGAGCAGAATTAGACTTCACTTCTCAGTGAGATGAATAGTCAACAAATTGTGACTATCTTTATGTTATCCCAATCAATTCATTTTCCCCAAAACCAAAAATCCACTGTCATTGAGTTGATTCTGACTCACAGCAGCCCTGTAAGACAGAGTAGAACTGCCTCACAGGGTTTCTGAGGCTGTACATCTTTATGGAAGCAGACTGTCTCATCTTTCTGCTGTAGAGTGGCTGGTGAGTTCAAACCACCAATCTTTTGCTTAGCAGCTGAAAGAATCAACCACTACACCACTAGAGCTCACTTATTTTTCAGTCAGCCTTATAAATTTTATAATTTGCTATAGCTTTCTCTTACTCTATACAAACACTCTCTTATCAGATTGTGCAGTTGTAATTTTTTATTCTTTCTTTTAAAGAGCACCTCCTCAAATTGCATTAAGATTGAGGACACTGAAAACATGAACCCACTACTAATGAGGAATATTGATGCAAGCCCATAGGCAGTTTGAGCCAGTGTGACTTAACTACAGAGAACTATCCTTATTTTGTTCCTTTCGTTTTGTTTTTAATTTCAGACTAGAATTTCTCCCAGTGCCTCTGGGATCATTTAGATTACTACTATTTGCCCAGATCTGGGTGTCCTATGAGATACATTATCACTTATGAGAATAAATTCCAATGTCTGTAAAGGCAAGTAGCAGCAGCAGGCAGATCTTGCATACTTAAATGTGTGTTTTTCTCATGTGTATTTGCTGCTTCCTAAAGAAAAAGATGAGTCCCTGAGTGGTACAGTTAACATGTTTATTGTTAACTGGAAGGCTGGCAGATCAAGTCCATCCACAGGCATCTCAGAATAAAGACCTGTTTATTAATTTCCAAAAAGTCCATTGAAAATCTTATTGTGCACTATTCTACTGACACACATGGACTCAGTAAGAGTTGATTTCGACTCAATAGAAACTGGTTACTGGTTAAAGGAAGAGAATGTACATATTGGCCAGATACTTACATGCCATAATCCCTGCTTTTCTAGCTAGACTTGAGTCCATGGAATCTCCCGAATTTAAGCCAAAATGTTTGTATTTTAGAGATTTATCAATATCCAATGTGAAAATGGGAGTCTAATATGAAAATTTTAAGAAAAACAATTGCTCTCCTTCTATGAATTAGAAATATATTGTGTTCAGAGTGGCAAAAAGTAATGGAGTAAAATGATGGACACACTTTCAAAATTCTTGATTAGTTGAAAGTCTGAAATTAAGGACAAATGAAAGCATGTTAAAGAGTTATTCACAAACAGCATCATATCTAATCCTCACAGCCTTAGATATGGGCCATCACAATGGCATGAAATAAATAAGACAAATTATAATTATATAGACACATGGACTATTTTATTCTGAAAAAATGCACAGAAATAGACTAATGTCTTGTCAAACCTTGGGCTATCAGTCAGGGAGATATTGAAGGTTATTCCTGGGCTTGAGGACAATGATCAAATACTTGGTGTTAAGTATTTACTTAGTGTTAAGTAACATCAAAAACTTGGTGTTAAGGGGGATTAAGAAAAAAAAAAAAAATGACTTCATCTACCCTGCATGTAGAAAGGGGGCAAAGTATCAATTTGAAAGGGTGCCCAAAAGTATTACAGGGATCTTGCCAGTTTTCAGTGTTTAATGGAGAAGGTAAATGGAAGACATAATTTACCTAGAGGCATTAATCTATGCAGATGATAGAATGTTTTTTGTCAGGATTCTGAAAATACCAGTGCAAAAAGGTCTTTAAGTTTGGAAGAGCAGGGTTGATGAAGTCTCTTGACAAGTACCAACACAGGTGATTCTTTGTGAATTATGGTGGGCAGGTAAAGTTACAACAGAAAGTGGATACTGTTCCTGAAGAAAATAGTGGTTAACACAAATGACATCAAATTGAAAACTTTCTTTAAGACAAGGCATGGCTAGAGGAGACTGGGAAGGGTTGTTCACTAATTGCTAAGCCATTGACAGCTTGACAAATTATGAGATCAAGAGAGATGCAAGGCAGGGAAGGTCACAGGGCACCAGGACCCATAGCGTTGTGACTCCTCCAACTTTTCAGGCATTGGTGTTTTGATGCCTGTGACAAAGCAGTTGTGGAAGTCTAAGTTAGCCTTCACTGACACTTCTATGCCTTTTTTTTGTCTATTTTGTTGCAATTTGTGGTTGAGTTGGCTTCAACTCCTGGTACACCATAATAAATGTCCAGTCCTACACCATCTTCTTCATTGTAGACATGTTTTAGTTCATAGTTGCTACCATTGTGTAATACCTTCCAACCTAGGGAGCTCATCTTCCTGTACTGTATCAGACAATATGCTGTAGTGATCCACAGGGTTTTCATTGGCTAATTTTGGAAGTAGTTTTCTAGTCCTTCTTTCTAGTCTGTCTTAGTTTGGAAGCTCCAGCTGTCCACCATGGGTGACATTTGAAATATTAATGGCATAGCTTCCAATATCATAACAACACATAAGCCATCACATGACATACTGACAGAAGAATGATGGTTATTACCTATGCAGAAGAAAATATTGAAATCAAGTTTCAGAAGCTGTTTTGCCCAGTAAAGAGTTTGAAACATAAGCCAATAGTATTCACCAGCCATTGTCTATTGGATTTTAACCTGATATACTATTCATACATTAGTATTTTTTGGCCCAAAAATAGACGATTACTGACAAATTACAGGAGTATGTAAGCTGGGTGGCTTTTGAAATATGAAATAACAGCAATACACTTAACATTCCTGTTCACTTATACTAAACTACCTGCAATATGGTAATTGATCAAGCTGACATAATTTCAGTGTTCATGATAAATCAAGTTTCAGCACCAAGATATGTAGATGCAAATCCTCCAATGACCCTCTACATAGGAACCTCTACAACTTGTGGTGGAAGTGTTGCTCAAGAGGGAGTCAAGGTAATTTATAACTTTTAAGAAGCGGGAGGTCATCTAGAAAGAGTTATGACCAAAAATTTGGAGGTTCCTTTGCCTTTCCCATTCATTATCCATGACAAAGCTTTACCACTTTGTTTAAAGTAAAAAGGGTAGAGAAAAGCAGCATGAGATTCTAGTTCATCTTTAGGGTCCTCAAACATTTTCTGCAAAAGTGAGCAGAGAAGAACTCAGTAATAGGGAGCTGTACTGAGCATTCACTGCAGTGCCCTATCCAAGTCCAAATGAGATAAGCTCACAGTTTCTTATTTATTTATTTATTTTTAAAAATGCTTATTATTAGAGAAGTAATATGTATGTGTTGCAGAAAATTAGAAAATTCAGGTCTACGGAAATTAAAATTTTACATTCCCAATAACCAGATATCCCCTTTGTTAGCACCTTAGTGGCTATCTTTTTAGAACATTTTCTGTGTATTTATACAAACACACAGACACACACACACACACACATATAATAAAGATACACTAATACTGTTTAGCATTTACTTTTATTTTTGGTTTTACATTTTATTTAGAAATAACTCCAAACTTACAGAAATGTTGCAAAAATAAAGATTATACAAATAATACTTATATATGCCTTACCCAGCTTCACCTATTGTTAACACGTGATTTCATTTGCTTTATCATTTGTGCTATATATCTTTCTGTATTTTTCCCCTGAACCAATCAAAGGTGTGTTGTTGTTATGTGTCATTGAATTGTCTCTGACTCATAGCGACCCCATGTACAACAGAATGAAACACTGCCCACTCCTGAACCAGCCTCATGTTCCCTATTATACCTGAGCCCATTGCTCCAGCCACCATGTCAATCGTCTTTTTGAGGGCCTTCCCCTCTTTTATTGACCCTCCACTTTACCAAGCATGACTTCTTCAGAGAATAGTCCCTTCTGACAACATGACCAAAGTAGGTGAGATGAAGTCTGGCCATTCTTGCTTCCAAGGAGCATTCCAGCTGCACTTCTTTCAGGACAGATTTCTTAGTTCTTTTAGCAGTCCAAGGTACTTTCAGTATTCTTTGCTAACATCACAATTCAAAAGCATAAATTCTTTTTTGGTCTTTCTTATTCATTGTCCAGCTCTCAGATGCACATGAGGCAATTGAAAATACTACGGCTTGGATTAGGCATATCTTAGTCTTCAAGGAGATTATCTTTGCTCTTCAGCACTTGAAAGAGGCCCTTTGCAACAGATTTTCCCAACGGAATATGTCTTTTGATGTCTTGTTTGCTGCTTGTTGATTGTAAAACCAAGTAATATGAAGTCTTTGACAACTTCCTTCTTTTCTCCATCTATTGTGATGCTGCTTATTGGTCCAGTTATGAGGATTTTTGTTTTCTTTATATTGAGGTGTAATCCATACTGCAGACTGTAGTCTTCAATCTTCATCAGTAAGTGCTCCAAGTCTTCCTCACTTTCAGCAAGCAAAATTGTGTCATCTCTGTATTTCAAGTTGTTAATGAGCCTGACTCCCATCCTGAAGCCATGTAGTCCAACTTCTTGGATTATATGTTCAGCATACAGATCAGATAATTATGGTGAAAGGATACAACCCTCACGCACTTCTTTCCTGACTTTAAACCATGCAGTATCTTCTTGTTCTATTCAAACGACAGCCTCCCGGCCTATGTACAGGTTACTGATGAGTACAATTAAGTGTTCTGGAATTCCTATTCTTCTCAATATTATTCACAATTTGTTATGATCCACGCAATCAAATGCCTTTGCATCATTAATAAAACACAAGTAAGCATCATTCTGGTATACTTTGCTTTGAACCAAGATCCATCTGACATCAGCTGTGATATCCCTTGTTCCACATCCCTTTCTGAATCCAGCTTGCATTGGATTTAAGGTAAGATTTATATATTATGGTCCTGCCTTTAAGCATTTCTGAGTATATTTCCTAATATTGTACTTCCTCTTTTTCAAGAGGTCTAGATGGTAGGTAACTGACTTTTGGAGAAAGAAAATACTTTATTTATTTATTTTTATTGTGCTTTAGGTGCAAGTTTACAGAGCAGAGTTTGTTTTACTTTCAACATTCTGTGTACATTAGGTTTCACTCCCCAATTACCATCCCCAACCCTAATCCACTCTCTTCCCCTCCCTTCCCTGTAATGACCCCCCATGCACTTCATAGTTATGCTGTTCTGTGTGTCCTGCATTTTTTCCATATGAATGTTGTTTCCCTGGTGCCCTGTGGTTGATTGTTCCAAGGGATACATCTCTATAGAGTATGTGAGTGCATCACCCTGGGTTGAGTGGTCTGTGTGTACATCTTATTTAATATTGGGCTGCAAGTCAGCTCCTGGGAATGAGTTTTATTCCAGACCCGAAGTGGATCCCAGGGCCATAGTATTGGTGGTCCCATCAGAGTCTTTCCAATTAGTAATTCTGGTCATTACTGTGTTTTTGGATTTTGTTCCACATTTTTCCTCCCACACTATCTAGGATCTCTAGTTTTGATCTGCGAAGAAATTACTTTAGAAATAATTGAGATTCCAGATGAGATGGTAGAAGACATTAAATCCAAAACTAAGACTTGCACTTTTTGCATCCAACTATGAGTCTACTCATTCTGGCTGCTTGCCTGGAGACTTATTCAAACCAGGATACCACCAAAATTAGTATTCATGGATTTTTCTGACCTTGGTAACTTTAATCTGATCCAGTTACCTGTTTTTTTTTACAAGCCACCTTACCTGAGAATAAATATTTTAAATATATTTATATATATATATATACACACACACACACATATGTGTGTGTGTATAAAGGCAGTTAAAATCTAGAAGTTTCTAGGTTTCTTTTCCAGCCTCTAGACAAGGTGTGATTTAGAAACTTGCTTGTAAAAAAAAAAAAGAAAATATGGTTTTATTTTGGGTATTGAAAAAAGGAGAGAGAAGAGGAGGAATGAAGGAAGCAAGGGAAAAAAGGAAGGGAGGGAGAGCAATATATACTGTATTTGTATACAATTTCTAATTTTTACTAAATCAATTTTTTTCAATGTGGCTTTATTCTCTTATTTCAAATGCTGTGACTTCCCAAAAAGTCCATTTCACAAAAGTAAATTACTTCTCAAGCCCAATGGAAATGATTTTTAATTATTTACACTCTTGCATCTCTCCAATAGGGCCAATAATCAGAAGAACGAATGAGCTGGGTCCAACTCAACAGCGCATAGCAACAACAACAAAAGAATGAAAGCTCAGATTCTCCAACAATAAAAAACAAGACCAAGGAAAGTGTAGCCCCTCAATTAAGGTTGTGTGATAAATAAGTAATAAAACCCAAAACCAAAATCACTGCCATCAAGTGTTCTCTGACTCATAGAGACCCCTCCTTGCGTTTCTGAGGCAGTATCACTATGGAAGTAGATTGCCCAATCTTCCTTCCAAGGAGTGGCTGAAAGGTTTGAACCACCAGCCTTCTGGTTAGCAGTCAAATGCCTTAGGCAGTATGCCAGCAGAGCTCCCATAAGTAATAAAAATAGGAATAAAATGTTCATGTTCTAAATTCAGTGTTTAAACCACTGATTTACACTATTTTACTTTTAGTGAGCACTGATTATTTCAAAACTGTAGAGGTTCTGCTCTTACACAATGCTGAGCATGATGCTGGCTAAGTTGTATTCATGGTATCACTGGTGGTAGAAATGAAGAGTCCAATTAGGCCATCTTTTTCACTTCTCTGAGACAGGAGTATATCTATTCAACTTCTATGACTCAGCTGAAAAATATTTAATTGTGATTTGAGAGCAGATTGCAGAACTCAGTCTGCCATGGAAATCAGGTTAAATGGGTGATGGAATGAACCTATTTAAAAAAAAAATAAAACAGACTGGGAAAACATCAGATGGGTAGATCATTTGCAGGATTCTAACTCTGTGAGTGACTATTATTGTTGTTGTTGTTATGTGTCGTCGAGTCAAACCCGACTCATAGCGACCATTCCTTGGGTTTCCAAGGCAGTATCACTACGGAAGTAGGATTGCCCAACCTTCCTTCCGTGGAGTGACTAGTGGGTTTGAATCACCAGCCGTCTGGTTAGCAGTCAAGTGCCTTAGCCACTATGCTACCAGAGCTCCTGAGTGACTATTAGAGGTCATAATTAGTATGACCTCTGAGTGACTATTAGAGGTCATAATTAGTTTATGAACAGGATAATGAGTTTTCTTTAAGCATAACTGACAAGCATTGCATATCTTCCTTGGGAAGGTCTTAAAACAGAGATGAGTTTCCGGCCTTATGTCAGTTCTCTGTTGATCTGTTCTCATAGATAATTTTCAGATAAGGATAGAAATGAAAAATCATGGGGAGAATGAATTTTTCTATAATGCATGAAAAAATTATCTCCTTGATATTTGAGCAGCTTTCCATGACTTCAACCTCAGCCTGGTACCTCATCTTTTGCTTTTTCAACCTGATTAGAAAACAAAACAACAAGAACAAGAAAAAAAAAAAAAAAAATTGCCAACCATTCTGACTCATGGTAATACCATGTGTTTCAGAGTAGAACTGTGTTCCAAGGGTTCTCAGTGGCTAAGATCTTTTGGAAGTGGATCAAGAGGTCTGTCTTCTGAGGTACCCCTGGGAAGATTTGAATCACAAACATTATAGTTAGTAGCTGAGCACCCAGGAACTCCTTTTACCTGGTGGATCATTGCTGCATCCAGCACAGCAGCACAGGTCACAGGTCACAGAAACAGACCAACACAAAAGGATTAAAAGTTTGAGAGAAACGGGGCCAGACGGACGCTCTGCGTACTCTGTGAGAGCGACCCGTGATGCATCTGCTCTGCTTTATTAACACATAAACATATGATTACATCATTTTTCTTGGTATTCCCTAGTACAATCGAGTAGTTTCTACAATACAATCAAATATTTTCTACAATGTTAAAATTTTACTCTTACCCAGACCCGGAGGTAATGGAGGATTAGTTGGACTAAAACTATTACAGGAATAGTAAATAATTACTAAAATACATTATTCTAAGGTGTGAGATAATTACTAAGGTTCATTATTCTAAGGTATGAGATATTCCATCAAGATGACAAACATACTTTACTGGAATAATGTTTTGCTCTTAACACACAAAGTTCTGCTAAATAGGCATTCAACCATAAGAGAGAATTTGCCTTCTCTTAGCTGTTGTTAGAACACGTGCCTTGCTGTCATGTCCTTTTTAAAATCTTTTTCTTGGTCTCCAACAGATCAATAGAAAAAAATTTTTATTAGTCTCCCTACCAATGTAGGAGAGGCTCCTCAACTTCTTTTCTCAGCTTTACCTCATTGCAGTCCCTATTTCTGGGGACTCTGACTTAATCTCCTACTCCCCTTGCCCTCACTCACTCTCTCAGGCTATCTTGGCCTCTTTTTCTCTTTCTCCAAAACCTCTCACCTCAGGATCCTTGTACTTACTGTTTCCTCTGCCTCAAATATGATCCACATTCTTTGAGTCTTCTGTATGTGTCCATCACTGTCTCAGACCTTTACTCATCTTCCCTGGTATTTCTAAGCCACTCTAACTAAAGTTCTAAATCTTCTATAATATGTTCTTATGGGTAGAACTATGTCCTCCAAAAACATATGTTGATATTCTAACATCCAGAACCTGTGACTGGGACCTTATTTGGAAATAGAGTCTTTGCAAATGTGACCAAGTTAAAATGAGGTCATACTAGATTAGGGGGCCTTAATCCAATATGAAAAACATCCTTATAACTAAAGGAGAAGACATGCAGAGACTGACATGGAGAGAGCATCATGTGACAGTGGAGACATTGGTGTGTCCACAAGCACAGGAATGTCAAGGATTGCTGGCAACTCTAGAAGCCAAGAGAAAACCATGGAGCGGACTCTCTCTAGAGCTTTAAGAGAGCATCGTCCTGCTGATATGATTTCAGGCTTCTAGCCCCCAGAACCATAGAGAAATCATTTTTGTTGTTGTACATTCCAAGTTTGTGGTGATTTGTATGGCAGCTTTTGAAAACAAATAAAAAAAAATAAAGTTGCCATCATGTTGATTCTGACTTACAGACATGCCATATGTGTCAGAGCAGAATTGTGCTTCATAAGGTTTTCAGTGACTGATTTTTGGGAAGTAGTTCACCTCTCCTTTTTTTTTCCAAGGTGCTTGTGGGTGGACTCAGATATCTAATCTTTCAGATAGTGGCTGAGCATATTAGCCATTTATGCACCCAGAGATGCTCTGAACACTAACATACATACAAACCATTTTCCTTGTGCTAATTTTTTTCTCCTTAGTATTTGTCACTAATTACAGGATATGTAATTTACTTATTTATAGTGCTTATTATCCATTTCTCCTTCTCCCAAATAGAATTAAGCTACATGTGGGTAGGGATATTTTATCTTTTTATTTTGTGTTCATTTCCCAAACCTGGAAGAGTGGCTGACAGATGAAAGGCATTCAATAAATGTTTATAAATGAATAGAAGGAGAATTGCATCAGGACCCCTACATTTGGAAGGACTTTGTAACATCATCTCAGTGAAGCCTCACACATCACTGTCTCCATTCACTTGTCATACTTAACAAAATCAGAAAAATCTTTGCAAAGGAATTCAATTTGAAATCCCAAGTTAAAAAAAAAAAAAAAAAAAA